>NW_027468870.1:1643984-1711484 GCF_046254945.1 Alosa pseudoharengus | reverse complement strand
CCCCTCCCCCTAAACAGACCGCCAACTACCCCCCAACCACCTCCTACCCCCTAAACAGACCGCCAACTACCCCCCCAACTACCCCCCTCTCCCTAAACAGACCCCCAACTACCCCCTCCCACACCCCTCCCCCTCTCCTCTGTCCTTCCTCTTTTCTTTCCATTCCTCTTCTTCTCCTCTGTCATCTTTCTTCTCCCTCTGTTCCTCGGTCTCTCTTCTCCCTCCTTTGCTCCTCTGCTTTAGCAGGCTAGCTGCTAGCTGCTTAGTGAAGGAGGGAGTGGAGAATGCTGCTCCTCTGCTTTAGCGGGTTGCTAGCTGCTTACTGGAGAATGCTACTCCTCTGCTTTAGCAGGCTAGCTGCTAGCTGCTTAGTGAAGGAGGGAGTGGAGAATGCTACTCCTCTGCTTTAGCAGGCTAGCTGCTTAGGCTGGAGTGGAGGATTGAAGGATGGAGAATGCTACACGTGACCATAGATAGTCACAGCCAAGACCACAAGCAACTGAGCAAAAAAGCAGTGAGGGAGAAAGAGAGAGAGAGGGATGGAGGGAGGGAGAAAGAGAGAAAGATGGAGGAGGCAAGCCAGCAGACAAACAAACAGAAAATGACTTTGAATTACCTCTCACTAGTGCAGTGCCCGTTCAAACATGCCATTCGTGAAGAAAACCCGTAGCCCAATTACATGCCCACAGGTATGCCTGCTTTAAAAATAGGATGATGGGAAACATCATTCCAGCTAAGCATTCAATAATGAATACTGAATATTATAATATATTAGTCTATAATTAATGTGGCGTCTAATAAATGTGGAATAAATTTAGGCATGGCTGCATGTTACATTTCTACAGATCAGAATGACATAAGCCTAACAACTGTTTTGAGTTAAGGCTAAATGTGTATTAAGCTTACTGAATAACTTCCTAATACTGAAGACAAACCATTTTGTGGAATTGTAACCTGCGTTGTGTTGAACCTGCGCGATTCAGCCCTGCACACGCTCGGACTCGAACCCGCGAACTCACCCCCCTAAACCTCACTCCCGATCCGGGTCACGGCACCAATGTAACCTGCGTTGTGTTGAACCTGCGCAGGTTCAACCCTGCACACGCCCGGACTCGAACCCGCGAACAGCAGCACCTCGGATCGGGAGGCGAGCGCGCTAACAATTGAGCCAATAGCCCAGGCTACTGGCTCGCATGCCAGCAGCACTCTTGAGGCGTCGGGGAGTGAGGTTTACCAACGTTCCACAAGCACAGCTAAGCTAGCTGACATCCGTTACAGAATGATGCATCATTGTTTGAAATTTGCAACGATGTGACTCAAAAATAGTCTTTAGCATAAGTGACGTTGCTCAGTCTGCCACTTGTTGTCTAGCTATGTGGCATTAGCCTATCGCTCTATTTAATTTGGGACCTTGCAGTCAGAATTGTCGTTTGTTTAGTCAGTCTCAAGTCCAAAGTAGCCTGGGCTATTCGAAGCGTCGGTTTATTGCACATACTTTTATTTTGAGTGGTCACTACATACCCGTGTTTGTTGGTGTGTTGTTGCAAAATCTGCATAATAATTTTATGCAAGCAAACTGCATACAGGGAGTCTTTATTGTTGAGGTCAGACATGATAATCATTCAAACACTGCGACTGACCATCATCAAAGTGAGACCAGTGAGACCAGTGAGCCACACGCTTCTTGCTTTATAGATAAACTGGTGGATTTCCATATATTGGTACAGCCATCCAGGCTCCTCTAGCTCTGTGGACCAGTCGAGCAGTAGAGGATGATTATCTAGAACTGACCCCAGTCGAGCAGTAGAGGATGATTATCTCTAACTGACCCCAGTCGAGCAGTAGAGGATGATTATCTAGAACTGACCCCAGTCATGCAGTAGAGGATGATTATCTAGAACTGACCCCAGTCGAGCAGTAGAGGATGATTATCTAGAACTGACCCCAGTCATGCAGTAGAGGATGATTATCTCTAACTGACCCCAGTCGAGCAGTAGAGGATGATTATCTAGAACTGACCCCAGTCGAGCAGTAGAGGATGATTATCTCTAACTGACCCCAGTCGAGCAGTAGAGGATGATTATCTAGAACTGACCCCAGTCATGCAGTAGAGGATGATTATCTCTAACTGACCCCAGTCGAGCAGTAGAGGATGATCATCTAGAACTGACCCCAGTCATGCAGTAGAGGATGATTATCTCTAACTGACCCCAGTCGAGCAGTAGAGGATGATCATCTAGAACTGACCCCAGTCGAGCAGTAGAGGATGATTATCTAGAACTGACCCCAGTCATGCAGTAGAGGATGATTATCTAGAACTGACCCCAGTCGAGCAGTAGAGGATGATTATCTCTAACTGACCCCAGTCATGCAGTAGAGGATGATTATCTAGAACTGACCCCAGTCGAGCAGTAGAGGATGATTATCTAGAACTGACCCCAGTCGAGCAGTAGAGGATGATTATCTAGAACTGACCCCAGTCATGCAGTAGAGGATGATTATCTCTAACTGACCCCAGTCGAGCAGTAGAGGATGATTATCTCTAACTGACCCCAGTCGAGCAGTAGAGGATGATTATCTCTAACTGACCCTAGTCGAGCAGTAGAGGATGATTATCTATAACTGACCCCAGTCATGCAGTAGAGGATGATTATCTAGAACGGACCCCAGTCGAGCAGTAGAGGATGATTATCTATAACTGACCACAGTCGAGCAGTAGAGGATGTTTATCTCTAACTGACCCCAGTCGAGCAGTAGAGGATGATTATCTCTAACTGACCCCAGTCATGCAGTAGAGGATGATTATCTATAACTGACCCCAGTCATGCAGTAGAGGATGTTTATCTAGAACTGACCCCAGTCATGCAGTAGAGGATGATTATCTATAACTGACCCCAGTCGAGCAGTAGAGGATGATTATCTAGAACTGACCCCAGTCATGCAGTAGAGGATGATTATCTAGAACTGACCCCAGTCATGCAGTAGAGGATGATTATCTAGAACTGACCCCAGTCGAGCAGTAGAGGATGATTATCTCTAACTGACCCCAGTCGAGCAGTAGAGGATGATTATCTCTAACTGACCCCAGTCGAGCAGTAGAGGATGATTATCTAGAACTGACCCCAGTCGAGCAGTAGAGGATGATTATCTAGAACTGACCCCAGTCATGCAGTAGAGGATGATTATCTAGAACTGACCCCAGTCGAGCAGTAGAGGATGATTATCTGTAACTGACCCCAGTCATGCAGTAGAGGATGATTATCTCTAACTGACCCCAGTCATGCAGTAGAGGATGATTATCTCTAACTGACCCCAGTGATGCAGTAGAGGATGATTATCTCTAACTGACCCCAGTCGAGCAGTAGAGGATGATTATCTATAACTGACCCCAGTCGAGCAGTAGAGGATGATTATCTCTAACTGACCCCAGTGATGCAGTAGAGGATGATTATCTAGAACTGACCCCAGTCGAGCAGTAGAGGATGATTATCTCTAACTGACCCCAGTCGAGCAGTAGAGGATGATTATCTCTAACTGACCCCAGTCGAGCAGTAGAGGATGATTATCTATAACTGAGCCCAGTCATGCAGTAGAGGATGATTATCTAGAACTGACCCCGGTGATGCAGTAGAGGATGATTATCTAGAACTGACCCCAGTCATGCAGTAGAGGATGATTATCTCTAACTGACCCCAGTCGAGCAGTAGAGGATGTTTATCTCTAACTGACCCCAGTCGAGCAGTAGAGGATGATTATCTATAACTGACCCCAGTCGAGCAGTAGAGGATGATTATCTATAACTGAGCCCAGTCATGCAGTAGAGGATGATTATCTATAACTGACCCCAGTCATGCAGTAGAGGATGATTATCTATAACTGACCCCAGTCGAGCAGTAGAAGATGATTATCTCTAACTGACCCCAATCATGCAGTAGAGGATTATTATCTCTAGAGCCGGACAGTAACGGAGTACATTTACTTGAGTACAGTACTTGAGTATAATTTTGAGGGATCTGTACTTTACTCGAGTATCATTTTTGGGGAGTACTTATGACTTTACTCAAGTACATTTGAGAGGCAAATATTGTACTCTTTACTCCACTACATTTCTATCCATAACCGTGAGTACAGTTACTTCTTCTAAAAAAAAGGAAAAAATAAAAATCTCGGAAACCCTCAATTAGTTGTTTCCCTCTCAAACGTGATTGGATTGTGCAGGCGACACTGATTGGGACAGCCTATCAGCAATCACCTTCAGCTTTCCGCCAAAGTCAACTCCATGGTCAGATTTAGATAAGAGACGAAACCATGGACGAAATAATGGATGAAGACGCAGCAGGTCCATCCCGGGAATGTGCCAACCTGTGGCCCCACCTCGCCAGACTATTTCCATTTTCTGAACAAGTTAATGATAGTTTTCGCTTCAAGTGTTTCAATTACAAAATAGTATTTTGTATTAGAAATACTGCCCATCCCTGGCAACATGGTAAAAAGATGAAAATTACTTGATTTTACTTTCAATTCCTTTTACATTCTCCAAGGTATTAACATTAACGTTTTTCATAACTCCCTGTAGGACGTTTCTGTACATAAATGTAAGCACTGTGGCAGTAGTAATGCACTATTTAGAAAATGTAGGCTACTCTTGTACTCATGATACTCAAGTACTTTTAAAAACAAGTACTTCAGTACTTTTACTTAAGTAGACATCTGACTGTTATACTTTTACTTGTACTTGAGTAAAATTGAGCAAAGGGGATCTGTACTTTTACTCAAGTAATGAAGCTGTGTACTCTGTCCGCCTCTGATTATCTCTAACTGACCCCAGTCATGCAGTAGAGGATGATTATCTATAGATGATTATCTCTAACTGACCCCAGTCATGCAGTAGAGGATGATTTCTCTGTACTGAGCCCAGTCATGCAGTAGAGGATGATTTCTCTGTACTGAGCCCAGTCATGCAGTAGAGGATGATTTCTCTGTACTGAGCCCAGTCAGTTGGCTGTGAGGAACTTGTGTGATGTCAACATGGCACAATGCTCCCACAGCCTCCCTCTCCAAAGATGCGATTGGGAAAATATTTATGCTTTTCTCCATGTCGTGTCTGGAGCCAGGAAAAAACACTCACTCTCTCACACACACACACACACACAAACCAAGCTTTCTGTCAGCAACTGGGAGAGAGAGAGAGAACAAAGCTGCCTTCCAAAACAAATAATCCAATTCTCACATGAGAACACCAGCTGTAAAGCTTTCACTATCCTGGAGTGCGTTTCCCAAAAGCATCGTTGCTAACTACGGTAGCAACTAACATGGTTGCAACTATGTAAGTACGACACAACTGTTCCCCAAAACGATAGTGTGAACTATAGTGGTGGAACTTACATAGTACGATGCATCGTGACACTGCGTCAGTGTTTCCCAAAACCATAGTAGCAACTAACGTTCGCAACCACTATCGTAAAGTTGTGTAGTTACAACTACACCTCTCGACCTGTAGTAAGTAGTATTAGAACCATAGTAGACGACGTAACCAACCCTGATGACGGAACACGCAGAGGACAGATGGATGAGAGGTAGCCATTAAACGATCCCATAACATTGCTGTGGGATACCATACCATAGCATTGCTGGAAGCTACAATTGCACATTACTGGACAACGTTATGTGGTACAGTGGAAAGTGAAGTGTTGTGGAGTTAGCCTACAACAGAGCGGCCTGTGGTGAAGTGCTATGATGACCGCAATCATCTGTGTTGTTATTATTCGTGAATTTACATGTAGCCTAATGCTAATGTGTCAGCACAGATTCTTTCGAACACCCGTTAAGTTATCTGGTGATAAAGCTTTTGAATGCCAACGGTATTGTTATGTGAGGCTAGCATTGTAATTGTTATAAAAGGATAACGTTACATTGTAGTCGTATGTTAAGTGTGTTTGGATGAAGCATCTGCTAATCATACACATAGCTAACGGTATATGGATTCTACAGCCCATTATGATGTGGTGAAGTGACTGCTGTGGCAGAGACTGTAGCGTGTGTGCTTTACATGAGAGAGGTCAGGGGTTCAAGACTGAGTCGATGGGTGTGAGGTGAGTAGCCTATCCCTGTGGAGTGGGGTTTGTGTTGTATCTTGTCTGATCACAAGCTATGTTTAGCGGGTGTATAAGTTAAACTACTCTCAGTTATTATATGATCTTGATATTTGAACACATAGCTGAATTATGTTGGTACAATGACATTGGAGAATGCTGCTGTTGAGTAGCCTCTCGCTTGGAGAACTTTAAGACCTCTGGGACTTAAGTGAGCATGCAGAGTGCTGTGGTCAGTGTCAAAATGTGACATGATTTTCACTGATTTAACTTGTCCTTCATGGCCCAGGTATGGGTAGGCCTGTCATGGGAGGCGGAAAAATGGTAAGTTGCCTTTGCTTTGTGACCTATCAATCTGTGTATGTATTTTGATGTCATGGCTCATAGGGAACATGTGTGTGTGTGTGTGTGTGTGTGTGTGTGTGGGAGGGATCATGGGGAGAAAGTGATGGTGGGAAAGTTAAGTACATTTACCCCCTCACCCCCACCAAACTAAAAGAAATGTAAAAAACATAAACAAAAGGGGAAAAAACAGGGAATGTGGCAGGGAATTGTGGGGTTTGGGTGTTTAGGGGCCAAACATATGTGCAACTAATTCCCAGTGTGCTTCCAGGCCAGCAGGAAGGTGTGCAGCAGCCACTGGAATGACCTCTTCCACCTCCTCCACTAACAGCTCCTCATCAGCCGGCAGTGGGATGTGATCCTGAAGGGCCATGTTGCAGAAGCGCCGCCACCAAAACTACACTGCACGCCTTTGCAGGATGGAGCTTCAGGCCACCAGCGGATTTGCTCACACACCTTTCCACATGCCCAGGGCCCTCTCCACAACAACGCGGGTCCGGCTATGGGCGTTGTTGTACCGCGCCTCTGCCTCACTGTTGGGCTCCTAGATGGAGCAGTTGACATGCTTGTATTATCATAGGGGGTTGATGGAATAAAGTAGGTCTTGAAATGTCAGTGCACTCAGGGAATATAGACATGCATTTGAACAGTATATACTTTGCTAATGTCTCAGCAGCACCTACAGTAACACTGTGTGTGTGTGTGTGTGTGAGTGTGAGTGTGAGTGTGTATGTGTGTGTGTGTGTGTGTGTGTGTGTTGGTACAGCTGGCGCAGATCCTTCAACCATTTGAGCATTGAAACATTTGTGCTATGTGAACTGTCATTTTGTGGTTGTGATTCAACACACAACTTCATAACCACAATGGATGAAAAGTAATGGTAAACAAAACTGTATCTGTGCATTTAAAATATCATGAAATACTTGTGTGTGGTAACAGTATTCAATTTTTCAGTGTCACAGTGAAAACACATAACAAGGGCAACATTGGAAAAATGCTGCATAAAGGCATGAAAAACTTCCAGTGAAATGAAGGGCAATCATAAAGTAAAGTATTCATTTATATAGCGCTTTTAGAACAGAGTGAAACCCAAAGCACTTACATAACAACATGTTCAACATTGTTCATATTACATATCCATATTTATTCTGCTCTTACTGTAAGGTAACTGATAAGATACTGCACATATTTATATTTCATTTATATTACTCTAAACCACCTTCTGCAAACCAACTGTATACTACTGTCTACACTGCACTATATTTATTGTCCTGTCTATGCACCACCTGTCTATACTTTATATATCACATTGCACTTTTCTGCCTTTTTGGCACTTCTGGTTAGATGCAAACTGTATTTGGTTGTATTTGTATTTGTGCTCTGCACAATGACAATAAAGTTGAATCTAATCTAACCATGCCAATTTGCATAGAACATAATATACATTTATCCTAAGCCTAGGCTAGTAAGCATATGGTCTCCAATCAGTAGTTAAAACTAGGACTACAGGTTCTAAACGATCATAGGAATATTTAGTGACTGAGCCTATCCAAGATTCCAACATCATTATTAATTTATCATTATCTAGGCTCGAACCTACGACTACAAGATCCGAAATGCAGAGGTCTATCCTTTCACGCCACCTTGTCACGCTACAACAAATGAAAATATTGGCCAGTATTTAGCCTATAGGCTATTCGGTGTGTTTCATTAAATGTGTAACTTATTTGTTCACATGTGCTCGGTTGGCGATTTATGCTTCACTGATTAGGCTCATTAGTAGGCTACGTTCAATAGACTGTGACGTTATTATTAAAATTATCATTATTATGCCTATTATTTTTAATAGCCTAATATATATATATTTTTTTAAAGCATACATAGCCTAGGGCCTATTGAAATTACTGCCTATTGTTGTAATAAGTATTATCATTATTATTATTATTATTATTATTATTATTATGATTAATGATATTATAACTGCTGGGCCCAGGAAACGTCATGCAATGTCAAATTTCATTCATTTTGCGTGACTTCATGCGTTCGGCTCTAACCGACAGAGCCCGACATTCTCCGAACACATCTGCAACCATTGTAGTCTGAACTATGTTGGTTGAAACCAACATGGTTCAAACTAACAAAGTACTATGTAAGTACGGCGGCTTTGGGGAACAGTCGTAACTTACATGTTAGTTAGTTGAACGATGCATCGTACCACGTTAGTAAAAAGCTAACCTCCGTAGTTGTACGGGAAACGCACCCCTGAGCGCATCATCGTCGGGTCTCCCGCGGGCAGTGGCGGATTTAGCAAATTGGGGGCCCAAGGCGAAGGTATGTATGGCCCCCCCCATCCGATCTTTAAAAGAGAACGAAAAAAATGTAGCCTACCGACTGAATGGTGGATAGGCAGGTAAAGCTAATCTACGGGAAAGTAAAGGTTGGAGAGGAGAAAAAACCCTTCCCCTTTAAACCCTGCACACACTTCTTTACTCCAAAATGAAGATGGAAAACAGAGAACACACAAAGTGTAGCACTACACAAACTAATAGTCACAACAGCCCAACAGAGAACTCGACTCCCCCCCCCCACCACCACCTAAAAAACCCTGGTGACGGCCCTTTAATTCCCCTTTACGCCTGTTTTCTCCTACTCATATTATAGGCAACTTCTTGAAATAATTGTTTTAATACTTATATTAATTGGTAGGCCTACACTTTACATTTCTGTACTATCTTCTCATATACACCAGAACGAGCATCAGGTGGCTGAAATGCAGTAATTTCCAACCTATTCCCAACTGTTGCATCTGCTTTGCACTGCATGACATTTGATTATAATTTCACCATAGGGTAGCCTACACAATTGTAGACAATGGCTATATTTTGGATATATTTAGGCTTAAATGTCACTCGGACAGACCGACAGAATTGTTTTTTTTTTTTAGGCTACTCCAGCCGACAGTCTGTCCTGCATTGACAACATGTTACATAGCCTAAACAAATGTTATAGGCCTAGGTTTTTCTACTTTTTTTTACTTCGATTTTGAACTATCTACTTTGTGAATGAAGTTGTAGCCTACTTTCCTTTGTTCAATGTGCATGTTGAACGATGCTGGCAAGCATGCCCTTGTCATCATGTCATCGCTCTCGTCTTGTTTTTGCTGAACCTTCCAGTGAAGTTTTCTGAGCTGTTAGATTTATAGAAGATCGATCTAATTCCGTGTAATAACATGGGCTGATACCACATAAGCCAGTCGTAACTTTTATTATCGTGGGGTAGGCTAACGCTTTGGGCGAATTCGCGATGTAGGCCTAATTCACTAACGAAACAGGCATGAGAGGGGAGATTTTCTGACGTTTCAACAACGAAACAGAGTTTGCCATCGTTGCAAGAAATAAGCAAATTTGTCGCTAGTCGCTAGATGCCATTTCTCTCGCTAGGGATGGCCAAAACTTAATCTAGCGACAGAATCGCTAAATTGTTAACACTTTCCCAGTCGTCCTCATAGACAGTAAAAGATCCTTTTTGTTTATCCTTTGTGTTTATCTTTCGCGCAACGCACGTTACAGACTAGTCCATTTCATTGTGGAAGTAGGGGGTGTATGTGTAGGGACATAACCATGAACTGGACATTTTAACTACTACGTCAATGTTTTAAGTATTTCTTAAGAATATTATTACAATTTACCATACTTTAGAAGCGTTCATGATGATAAGGGGTTTTTATTTTTGTATTTTTAGGTTGGTTGGGGGCCCCCCTACTAAGACTACTGGTAGGGGGCCCCAAGCAGCCACCTACCTATGCCTCTATGTCATGGGCGTAGATTTAGGGTGGGACGCTCATGACTAGTCCTAACCAATATTTTAAGATGACAAAATTGTCCCCACCAATATTTTAGCGAACTCATTTGTGCTGCTGATCATTCCGACAGCCAGCACGACAGTACAAGAAACGTCGTCATTTGATTGGCTGAAAAACCGAGGGGCAGGGGGAAGGGTTATCTGATAGAGCTTAGATCGGGCCCAAAAAATCAAGCCCGACCCTACCCGAGCCCGTGCACATTGTGCCCGAGCCCGACCCGGCCCGACGCGTTAACTGTAATTATGAGCCCGAGCCCGATTTAAACCCGACATTTTTTAAATACGTGGACCATTATAACTGACGTTCTCAACTACAATTCCGAGCTGTTTGAGCTACAGAAATCCGTTTAGAGGACATTGAGAGGACAAAAGAGGA
The DNA here is from genome assembly GCF_046254945.1 of Alosa pseudoharengus. Taxonomy (NCBI): domain Eukaryota; kingdom Metazoa; phylum Chordata; class Actinopteri; order Clupeiformes; family Clupeidae; genus Alosa; species Alosa pseudoharengus. Next base: position 1,700,813 of record NW_027468870.1, on the reverse strand, counting down.
CATTGAAGGCTGGCTATCATTATTTCTGCCATGGCAAGCCTACTTCATGTTCATCTTAAAGTATTTTTGTCATATATGTGAACATCGTGCGCACTTAATGCACGCAACAAAGCATACCTGACAAATGTATAACTCCGACTTTTCTCCAAACTTCCTCGAAGTTATTTCTCCTGTTTTCATTTTTTTTCTTTACATCTTCAAGCTTCACGTTGCACTTAAGCTACACAATACAGCACAGCAGGCCCGGTGTGATGTGTGCGAGTGGAGAAGCTGCGCATGACACGTGTTGCGCAGATGACATTACAATTGACATTTTGTAACGGAGCCTAACTTGTATAACTTTGTATACACTTGTTACTTAGGCCTACTTTGATAAATATAAAATATTTCTGAGTCTGACTATGGCATAGCTTTAGCTCCCCACCTAAGTAGGCTAATGATTAGAAAAGAAAAAAAAAGCAAGCTTGATCAAGGACCCGGCCCGGCCCGGCCCGAGGATAGTGGCTGGAAATATCGGGTCAAGTTCGGGCTCGGGCTCGGGCTCGGGCAGAGAATCTAAACTCTATTATCTGAAACGCATGCTGCACACACATTGCTTTATTCTTGCACTGGTAGTCAAGCGAGCGGGTGTGTCAACGACAACGGTAAGTTACCAGGGCTGTCTGTCAATACATAGGCCTACCCCATAAAAGGCCAGAGTGAAACATTTTGATATTCCCTTTTCCCTTCAGCATACATACAAACCCCTTTTTGTGGTGTGTAGATCAGCTATGCCACCCAAGAAGAAGAAAGGGGGCATACGAAGCTTTTTCATAAAGCAGAGTGTAAGTAAGCAAAATAACTAGCCACACAAGCTAGCAGTGGTAGTGACCAGGCTTTCAAATTATGCAGATTCTATTATGTGGAAAAATAGTATTAACTGGTGATAGCATATGTTACCCAGGATATTGTTAAAATAAACCTAGCTTCTGTAATCTTTCAACCAAGGTCAGGAGTATTGATTAGGGGTGTGCAGCACGGTCACATAGAAGTCGCGCAATCACATAGAAGTCGCGCTATCACAATAGATGCTATTACCAAGTCACTGAATGTTAATTAGCCTACCTTAAGTTAGAATCTTGGAAGTCATAGTAAACATTGGATCTGGACATTTTTCGTTTCTATTCTGTTTATGTTATGTATTTCTGAGTGTAGCCTACACAATGCAGAGAAATAAAAGGGAGACCCAAATTCGTTTGAAGGACTGTCATTGCATTGTTATGACACAAAACGTGTTGGCAATGTGAGTAAGTTAACACTGTTGGTTATTCAAATATAATGAATCATTATTTGATTAATAATATCCAAATAACACTATATACAATATGGTAGGAGGGTTAAACTCGCTAGCCAAAGGATAGGCTACAAAATGAATGAACCACTTTGTATGCAGGAAAGACAGCATCAAACCACTACAGATGGATGGCAGGTTGAGGAAACAGCATCAGGGCTTCAGGTGAGGTTCTAATTATTAGCCTATGTCAAATTGTCAATTGTCAGCAGCATTGCTGTACAATATAATGAGATGGAGTAGATTCACTTCTGTATTGTGATATTCTGTATTGCCAACAGTCTGAAATAACAAAGGAAATCGCTATTAAGGCACTGGTATCTTACAGCAAAAGAATTCCAATTACAGTTAAGCAAATACAAATATAATTTAGAGTCGCATAAATTCATAGATATATTCAATCCTAAATTATGGTGCATTTCCATACTCAGTAACATAAATAAAATACTATATAACTATATGACTAAATGATATATATGACTATATAATCTGGGCAAATTTAAAGGGACACCAGGCAAGCCTGATGCTTTTTCTCTACGAAACTCCCCCTCGCTCGGTCTGAAGCTCTTTTATTTTTTCCGTCTTCCGTCAAGGGTTTTCGCTGCTTCTTCGCCGGCTCTGCCATTATACACATGTTTGCAACAATCTCTAGTGTTTCGTTAGCCTGCCTCTGTGCTGTAAACTGATCCTGCTTCGGTCGGCGGGTAGGATACACCGAACTTGCAAGTGGGATATTCTTCCTACAGGCAGTAGGGGCGGGCGAGAGAGCCTTCATTCGCCCCGTAATGAGTAATTTAACCATATACCGACTTACGAAGATGATTCATTAACACGAAAACATTGCCTGGTGTCCCTTTAAGATATGCTTAGCTTCTGTTATCTGAGAAACAAAATTGGCATCTAGTGGTCAAACATTTATTTACGTTTAAACAGTTGTTTTCGTCTGCACATATTTCTCTCCAGTCGGAGATGCTAGTTTAACTTTAGAGTACTATAAATAATGAAAGAGGCTATTGTCTATTGACAGTCTGACTCTTGTCAGTAAAAGTTAACTTTTCAGCCGGGGGGGGGGGGGATTGGATGTCCCCACCAAAGCTGAGACCAAACCTACGCCCTTGCTCTATGTTAAGACCGCCTCTGCCCGCAGGCTTCTCATCCAGTACAAATGAACAAGCAGGAGGGGGCTCGTCCAGAGACAGACAGACAGACCATCAGCTGGCCAGCAGAGGAGCGGTCCCTGGGAAGCAGCCCGAGTTGAACTGAACGAAGAGGCTTAGAGGGGACAGCATGCCTGCAACCCTAACCCCAACCTAACCCCACCCCAACCTAACTCCAACCCTAACCCCAACCCTAACCGTGAGAGGAGATAGATAGATAGATAGATAGAGGAGAGGAGAGGGAGAGGGCTGGTCTGTGTTCACTACTGGGGTCTGGTGTTAAACATGGTGGTTGTGTTGGGGGGAGTGAGACAGAGAGAGAGCAAAAATCCACAACACCTTAAAGAGCCACCATGAAATTTCATTCCCACTCAAACACACCAACACCACTGGACACACACCAACACCACTGGACACACACCAACACACCCCAAACACACTGGACACACCAACACCACGGGACACACACCAACACAAACACACCAACACCACTGGACACAAAATCTAGCAGTAACTACACGCAAGCAAAAGGCTATGAAACAACATCAACAGTATACTTTACACAATAACCTCGCTAATGCGCTAACTGGCATCTATTTTAAATGTTATCAGCAAAATTGTAATGTGAAAAAAAAAATGTGTTTCACGGTGTGCATCATATAGCATCCCAAAAATTTTTAAGATCAGGCTAAAAGTTTGCTTGCAAAAACAGAAAATTGTAAGTTACAAACATAGCTCTGATATCCCTGAGCTGTCAAAGAGGCTACGGAACCATCTCTGTTATCTCTGTTAAGTAAGCTGCTCTGACAGGAGGCCTTTGCTAGTTGCTGTTAAAATGCCTACTGGCGCTGGGAATCGAAACACTTCAACACCGGCATGTGCAGGCTAACATGTTTACAACTACTGCATGTGCAGGCTAACATGTTTACAACTATTGCGTGTGCAGGCTAACATGTTTACAACTACTGCATGTGCAGGCTAACATGTTAACAACTATTGCGTGTGCAGGCTAACATGTTTACAACTACTGAAACTACTGCATGTGCAGGCTAACATGTTTACAACTACTGCGTGTGCAGGCTAACATGTTTACAACTACTGCGTGTGCAGGCTAACATGTTTACAACTATTGCGTGTGCAGGCTAACATGTTTACAACTACTGCATGTTATGGGGAAGACATCAAATGTCTTTTTTTTTTGTAATTCAACTTTTTATTTGGTTTTCATGTATGAATCATACAATAACATAAAATCATATACAATAATATAAACATAAAACATATAACATATAACAGACAGCACTGATAGTGTATGATGTGTCCCCTTTTGAGTCAGATATTAAAGCAAATAATAAAAAGACAAAAAAAAACAAAAAGAGAAGATGTATACATATGCAGAAAAGTTATAATTTTAGCAGCCACAGCAGCACCTCCTCCCCTTATAGCATATCAACAATACCATAGGTAAAAAAGCGATCCCATGACTTCCCAAAGTTCTCGTTTTCATTATTGACTCTTGCCAGCATGTCCTCATAAGATACTATCTCTGACATAAGTAGCAACCATTGTTGAAATTCTGGAGGGGAGGTACTTTTCCATAATCTGAGAATCGCTCTGGCAGCTGTTATAACTCCCACTTTTATTACTGCAAGGTCATACTTTGACACATTCGGGAGCTCTGTATTGTCTCCTAACAGGCACAACCTTGGAGATGTTGGTATCGTCATACCAACCCCTTTCCTATATGTTCTAGGACTTTTTCCCAGAATGGATGTATCAACTTGCATTCCCAGAGTGCATGCAAAAATGTTCCTGTCTCTGTGTGACATTTCCAACATAAATTATTGGCCAGAATGCCCATTCTGTGTAATTTAGAAGGTGTAAAATAAAACCTGTGTATTAATTTATATTGAATAAACTTTCACCTGGCCTCCCGTATGTATTTTCCTGTATTTGACAGAACTCCTAACCATTCCTCTTCACTAAATTCACACTGCAGATCTTTTTCCCAAATAAATTTCAAATTGTTGCACAGATCTCTTGACTGTCCAACAAAGAGTTTGTAGAACCCTGATGCCCTATGTACCATACATGGTAAATCCAGAAAGTCCATCACTGGGTTTTGTCCCAGATTGAATTTCCCCTTAATGATACAGTCTCTGATCTGTAAATATTTCCAATGATTCCCTTTATGTTCCAAGTTAAATTTCTGCAGTAACTCAGAGAAAGACATGAAATGTCCATCCAAATACAGGTCCTTTATATGGTGAATCCCTTTTTTAACCCATTGATCCCAGTAAATAATCTTTTTCCCAATCCGTATTTCCGGGTTGTGCCACAGAGAGGCATAGGATTGTCTTAGGTGTGACAGTTTAAATATCCTGTGGACTTCTCTCCAGACATTTTGGGAATGAGCAAGCACTGGATTTGATAAATAATTAGTCCCGTCAGTCCTTGGCCTTTGAGAAAGAATGTCCACAAACTTAAATGGTGCAACCAGCTCTTGTTCCACTTTTATGTAACTTATTGCAGTCCTGGCTTCTCTCCAGTGTTCTGTCAGCCTGGCCATTTCAAATGCCAGGTTATATAACCTGACGTTGGGTAGGCCCAAACCCCCTATGTCTCTAGATGACCACATTTTCTTGATATTAATTCTTGGCCTCTTCTCACCCCAAAGAAAAGTTTTAACCATATTATCAAAAGTCTTAAACACTGATGGTGGTATATCTACAGGTAACATCATGGAAACATAATTGAATTGTGGAGCAACAACCATTTTTATCACATTCACCTTTCCCCATAAAGTTAGTTTTAGTTTCCTCCATTTTTCCAAATTTGTTTTTATTTTCTTTAAAAGTGGTTCTATATTCAGGAGCATTATGTCTTCCAAGTTTGAAGTCAGTTGAATCCCAAGGTATTTCATGCCTATAGGCATCCATTTGAAATTAAAGAGAGTGACATAATTTGAGTGGCATGTATTTGAGATTGGCATACCTTCTGATTTATGCCAGTTTATTTTATATCCAGACAAATTGGAATAGGAGTTAATGCATTCAAGTAACACTGGCAATGAGGCCGCAGGGTCTGTTATTACTGCCAAGATATCGTCTGCATACATTAATAACTTGTGCTCTTTGCCACCTGCATGTACACCTTTGATTCTCCCCTCTGCTCTAATGGCTTGAGCCAGTGGTTCTAAAGCTATAGTGAATAGAAGGGGTGAGATAGAGCAACCCTGTCTCATTCCCCTTGAGAGTCCAAAAAAGTTAGATATCACCCCATTTGTAAGGACAGCCGCTCTTGGGTTAGAGTAAAGCACTTCAACCCATTGGCAAAAACCAGGCCCAAACTCAAATTTAGAAAGAGCGGTCATAAGAAAACCCCATTCAACCCGGTCAAAGGCCTTCTCTGCATCTAGCGAGAAGGCCGCAACCGGTATAGGATTAGTGCGGTTCATATGTATAAGATGCATAAGTCTTCGCATATTATCCACTGACGACCTATGTTTGATGAAACCTACTTGATCACCATTTATGATATCTGGTAAAACCCTCTCCAATCGTGATGCTAGAGTCTTTATTAATATCTTTAAGTCAACCCCAAGCAGACTCACAGGTCTAAAGTTGGCTGGTTGTAATGTATCTCTATCTTTTTTTGGAAGAAGGGTGATTAAGGCGTCATTAAATGTATTGGGTAAAGAACCTGTTTTGAATGCCTCCAGGTATACCTTATGTAAGACAGGAGTCAGAATGTCAATGTATTTTTTATAATATTCCACCGGGAAGCCATCCAACCCAGGTAATCTCCCATTTTTCATGGACAGAATAGTTTTTTTTATCTCTTCCTCTGTTAAAGGGGCATCCAGCATTGTTCTTTGCTCATCAGAGACAGTTGGCAGCTGAAGGCCAGAGAAAAATGTCTCTACTTCTTCTGTGGTAGATGTACAATCAGACGTATATAAATCTTGGTAAAAGTTTTCAAATATCTTATTGATTTCTTTTGAGGATGTTACAACTCCATTCCCTCTCTTAATCATTGGTATATTATTAGATATGTCCTGATGTTTTAATTGCCTAGCTAATAACCTTCCACTCTTTTCCCCTCCTTCATAAAATGTAGATTTCAGTCTAAATAAGGCATATTCAGCTTTTTTGTTATATATTTCGTGTAATTGATATTTAAGATTACAGATGGTTTGGTATCGCTTCTCAGTGTTGCAAATTGCCAATTCCTTTTCTAGGTTACATATTTCGTTTTCCAATTTTGCTACTTTCATTGCATTTTCTTTTTTAATTTTTGAAGACTGGGCTATAATTTTCCCTCTTATGTAAGCTTTTGATGCCTCCCAAACAGAGGCAATTTTTGATGTAGATCCAATATTAATTTCAAAGAATGATTTAAGATCCTCTGATAATGTTCTGCTGAACACTTCATCATGTAATAATCTAGTATTTAGTCTCCACCTGCCTTTTCTATCTCTGTCTGTCTGTAAGTCTATATGTAACTCTACTGGCGCGTGATCACTGAGGGCAATGGCCCCTATCTTACAATCCACCACTGATTCTATTAGGGTATTTGATATTAGGTAGAAGTCAATTCTTGAATGTGACTTATGACAGTGAGAGTAGAATGTATATTCCCTCTCCCGCGGGTTCACTAACCTCCAGACGTCCACCAGGTTCAAGTCCTCTGTTAACATATGTATTGAAGCCCTATCCCTTGGTATGTTTTTGCCACTAGGCTTGCTCTTATCAATCACCCCATCCATCACCTGATTAAAATCTCCTGCCAAGATAACCTGACCTTCCATATCTCCCACCAGTGTATTTATTTCATGGAAAAAATCAGGATCTCCCTTATTAGGAGCATATATATTACATAATATCATCCTAATGCCATTAATTAAGGCTTCAACACAAATTATTCTGCCCTCTTTATCCTTTCTTTCCTTCAGCATGACAAAACTTAGGTTTTTATGAATAAGAATCATCACACCATTTCGTTTGCTTGAATAGGAGCTGTGAACAACTCTTCCCACCCAATCCCTTTGAAATTTCACTGCTTCCTCATTTTCCATTATGTGGGACTCTTGGATAAATGCTATATCTGTGTGGTTGGATTTCAAATATGTCAGTATCTTCCTCCTTTTAACTGGATTACCACATCCATTTATGTTCCATGATATCACATTAATAAACCTGTTAACCACCATTTAAATGAGAAGTTGAGGGCCCCTCCGCGGCCATGGTCTTATTATCACCCATCATGTTTTTAACCAAAGAAAAATGGGACATTACATTACAACAATTCTTAATTATAACTAGACTGCATTTCCGGCGGGAACTGCGAAAGTGTGCTTGCCCTGGTCCGGTCACCAACGTGAGCAGACAGTGACATACGCTATGCTGAACCTGGCTTGATCCAAGCATTCTAACAGTGCCTTTCAGTGTTGGAGCAGTGGCAATACCTCAAAAGCTCTATTCAACTATTGCCTTGCGGGGTGAATGCGGTTCGTTGGCTTTTACCTGTGGCCTGCCTTCGAATTTAGCTTCTATGACTAAAATCAAATCAATCAAATAAAACAACAGCAGTGATTGGCTGCAAAAATAAATAATGTCACGCGTCTTGCACCTCTCAAACTGGGCTATCAGGTAACCTAGAGAAAAATTTGAAATTATAAAATATGACTAAGGCATTAAAATGCTGCTTGTTTGTCAGGATACTTTTCACTGATTTGTTTTAAAAATATGAGCTATGAGTGTGAATGTTATATATTCCATCCCCTAATTCTGTTTTACTGGTTTATTTGACAAATAATCTATATGGATTTGCTCTATAAAGACCTTATATCTGTTTGGGATTGTTTTGAGAGCCTATTGATGTATCTCAGAATAAAGGAATGTCCACAACATTAGTGATGTTTTTTGTGTGTGTGTGAATGTATTTAACTCATTGAATGTAGCTGGATACTCATGAACGCATGTCTCTAATAGCCACAATAGGAGTAATTTTAGCAACACCATATTTTGTGTGGCCCATAACGACCCAGTGGATCATGAAAATGTGCCAAAATTCACATTCCTTGCTTGTTGTTGGTACATTAATCCCATTCAGATTGCCACTTATCTGAGATGTAAGAGTTCAGTATAAGTTTAAGGTCTGGGGCAGGGATTTGACATTCTGTGACTTCTTCATTGAGGGCTTGCTTAGCAGCACTGTCCGCTTTCTCATTTCCCCTCAGACCAACATGGCCTGGGACCCAGCAAAAAACAACAATCAAGTTCTGGTTCTTTAGACGTTCTAGGTGATCAAGCTCAGCTTTGGTTGTACTTTTTGCGTGACATTAAAGCCTACTGGAAAGATTTTTAATTGCAATATAATTGAATGCAATTTACTTTTACGATTAAATAAAATTAATTTATCCCTCTCACCCGTAGTTTTCTATTTATTTACAAATGTACATAGACCTACTGTAATTACATTTATACATAGTTATTCTACTGATCTTTATACTATTCATCCTGCACATAGACTTATTCTTACTACTCTTATAATGTTGTTTCTGCACTACAATGACACTGTTTCCACACTGCACATAGCTGTATGTTATGTAGGCTACATATCTGTTATATATTTGTCATATTGAATATCCATATTTATTCTGTTTTATTGTATTCTGTTAATACACTGCATATATCTATATTATTATTTCTATTATTATAATGTTACTGCTACATCTACATACATTATTCTACTTATTGTATGAGATAACTGCTAATACACTGCACATATTTATATTTAATTCATATTACTCTAAACCACCTTCTGTAAATCAACTGTATACTACTGTCTACATTGCACTATATTTCTTGACCTGTCTCTGTATATTTCATCACCTTTCTATACTTTGCATCACATTGCATGCATACTGTAGCTACATGAATCACAGCTAAGATCCTTGGTTGCTATGAAGGCCAGTCGTTCTAAATGGATGGTTGCTATGGCCAAAGGCCACAGTTATCTCTGCCGTTGTCAAGCGGGCATATCCTAACTTTATCTTATTTTAAACATCTCTATTTTACTTAGCCTACTTCCATACAGTGAGTCCCATTAAGAAGTGGCCACTTCATTCGTGCTTACCGTGATTCATACAGCAGCATTATTAAATTAATCTGTCACCATATGCCTATGCCAACGTTTGCAAAGAGGAGAATCTTTTAATTTGATTCACAATGAAACGTTACATTTAATGTACATGTAAACAATGAGTAGGCTAGTTTTGGTTGTTGTTGGTGGTGTTACTGCATCCCTTAGTTATTATGCCTACAATGCAAAATTGTTCCCTCGTGGTTGTTAGACGCATTTCAAAACATCGCGACGTGAAATGTCACCACAAAACATTGTTTGTGAATCGGTCTTATTAGGAGTCCTCGCTTAAGCCGTCACAGACTCAGGCGCTACTTAGGGCTAAAATGCTTCCTGAATTACTCTTAGTAAAAAAAAATAGGAGTCCTAAAGTTACGAGTGACGAAGTTACGAGTACAAGCATATCAAGCAACATAAATCTCATAACGTTAACGTTACAGCAACATCTCCTCCCTGACATAGCTAGCTAGCTTCTAGCCACACAAGAAATGAATGATTTTAAATCTCCGCTTAGCATTTTAATAACAGAAGGGGCACATTTATGTTGACCACTACAACATGACTCATTATGTCTGTAACTCTATAAAACACTTACTTTCATAAATGAAGCACGCCATCCAGCACATACACATGGAAAACGATATTTTAGGTACTTGGCCAATAGCCACGAACTCAAAACGTGTCTCCCTGAAGCTCTTCTAGAATCTTTGCTCTGAAGGCTGCGTTGCTATGGCAACATCAAATAAACGGAGAGTCTTTTCAAGGTATTTCCTGCTTGTACTGTCGTCAAATCCATGCTTTGAGGAAAAAAATCTTTTTATCATAGTTCCCTCTTCAATGAGCGATTACCAGCTCGTTTTTGTAACAGAGATAGCTGTTTATTGTCCCTAGGTTTACAGAAACACCTATTCATATTAATACGTATGGAAATCAAGTTAACGCTGCCGACCACTGTTTGTCTATTAGCATCTACATGGCCCAGAATGCCTTGCATGTCTTTACAACAAAACAACACAGTAAAACCTAAATGCCCGTAAACATATGCATTTGCATACTTGTAACATTTTTAATAATACTCTCCCATCATGATATGTAACAATAATGAAAAATTTTATTTGAATACCGTCAATGTGAAAACAACTCTATTATGTAAGCTATATATAGCTACCGATCTCCTTGCTATTTCAGTTCGTAAGTCCATACTATCCCATGGCAGAGCAAGGATTTCATGATTGGGCAAGGTTGCCTGGAGACATTGTGGATACCCAGAGGCATTGATTGAGCATACTTGGAAGGCGTTGTGATAGAAGGTGAGTGGTGTAAAGGTGAATGGGGAGAGTTACCAAATACCTGTGGGTGGTGTGCCAAATGATGGAAACTTGGAATATTTTTTTTTTTTTTTAGCTTATGCACCCTCACACTGGAGTCCCCAGTTCATATACAAAATTTGGTATCGATATGTGACAGTGTTCCTGTGATATGGACGACTTCCTGTTTCGGAGCTTCGCCGCCGATTTCGTTTGGCTGTGACGGGCAAATGCTTTCGAAAATCAAAAATCCTTCTAGTAACTTTTGTGAGGCTTGGTCCAATGATGATGTACGTCAAGTTTCGTGGCGTTCGGACCAAATTTGTGACCTGTGAAAATTTAGTTTCGCTTTCTATTCAATCCAATATGGCGGACGAACGACACGCCCACTTGACGTCATCTTCTCGAGCAAGTTACACCGGTACTGCCCGGACGTTTTAAAGTTGGAACGGTGTCTCTGTCTCAAAGGGCCTAGGCACAGGGAGAAAAAAATTAAGGGAGACGGGAATAATAATAACTAGACTGCATTTCCGGCGGGAACTGCGAAAGTGTGCTTGCCCTGGTCCGGTCACCAACGTGAGCAGACAGTGACATACGCTATGCTGAACCTGGCTTGATCCAAGCATTCTAACAGTGCCTTTCAGTGTTGGAGCAGTGGCAATACCTCAAAAGCTCTATTCAACTATTGCCTTGAATGCGGTTCGTTGGCTTTTACCTGTGGCCTGCCTTCGAATTTAGCTTCTATGACTAAAATCAAATCAATAAAATAAAACAACAGCAATGATTGGCTGCAAAAATAAATAATGTCACGCGTCTTGCACCTCTCAAACTGGGCTATCAGGTAACCTAGAGAAAAATTTGAAATTATGAAATATGAGTAAGGCATTAAAATGCTGCTTGTTTGTCAGGATACTTTTTCACTGATTTATTTTAGAAATATGAGCTATGAGTGTGAATGTTATATATTCCATCCCCTAATTCTGTTTTACTGGTTTATTTCACAAATAATCTATATGGATTTGCTCTATAAAGACCTTATGTCTGTTTGGGATTGTTTTGAGAGCCTATTGATGTATCTCAGAATAAAGTAATGTCCACAACATTAGTGATGGGTTTTTTTTGTGTGTGAATGTATTTTACTTAACTCATTGAATGTAGCTGAATACTCATAAACGCATGTCTCTAATAGCCACAATAGGAGTAATTTTAGCAACACCGTATTTTGTGTGGCCCATAACGACCCAGTGGATCATGAAAACTTGCCAAAATTCCCATTCCTTGCTTGATGTTGGTACATTAATCCCATTCAGATTGCCACTTATCTGTGATGTAAGAGTTCAGTATAGGTTTAAGGTCTGGGGCACGGATTTGACATCTGTGACTTCTTCATTGAGGACTTGCTTAGCAGCACTGTCCGCTTTCTCATTTCCCCTCAGACCAACATGGCCTGGGACCCAGCAAAAAACTACACTGAAGTTCTGGTTCTTTAGACGTTGTAGTTGATCAAGCTCAGCTTTGGTTGTACTTTTTGCGTGACATTAAAGCCTACTGGAAAGATTTTTAATTGCAATTTAATTGAATGCAATTTACTTTTACGATTAAATAAAATTAATTTATCCCTCTCACCCATAGTTTTCTATTTATTTACAAATGTACATAGGCCTACTGTAATTACATTTATACATAGTTATTCTACTGATCTTCATACTATTCATCCTGCACATAGACTTATTCTTACTACTCTTAAGTTGTTGTTTCTGCACTACAATGACACTGTTTCCACACTGCACATAGCTGTATGTTATGTACATTTCTGTTATATTTTTGTCAAATTGAATATCCATAATTATTCTGTTTTATTATATTCTGTTAATACACTGCCTATATCTATATTATTATTTCTACTATTATACTGTTACTGCTACATCTACATGCATTATTCTACTTATTGTATGAGATAACTGCTAATACACTGCACATATTTATATTTAATTCATATTACTCTAAACCACCTTCTGTAAATCAACTGTATACTACTTTCTACATTGCACTATATTTCTTGACCTGTCTCTGTATATTTCATCACCTTTCTATACTTTGCATCACATTGCATGCATACTGTAGCTACATGAATCACAGCTAAGATCCTTGGTTGCTATGAAGGCCAGTCGTTCTAAATGGATGGTTGCTATGGCCAAAGGCCACAGTTATCTCTGCCGTTGTCAAGCGGGCATATCCTAACTTTATCTTATTTTAAACATCTCTATTTTACTTAGCCTACTTCCATACAGTGAGTCCCATTAAGAAGTGGCCACTTCATTCGTGCTTACCGTGATTCATACAGCAGCATTATTAAATTAATCTGTCACCATATGCCTATGCCAACGTTTGCAAAGAGGAGAATCTTTTAATTTGATTCACAATGAAACGTTACATTTAATGTACATGTAAACAATGAGTAGGCTAGTTTTGGTTGTTGTTGGTGGTGTTACTGCATCCCTTAGTTATTATGCCTACAATGCAAAATTGTTCCCTCGTGATTGTTAGACGCATTTCAAAACATCGCGACGTGAAATGCCACCACAAAACATTGTTTGTGAATCGGTCTTATTAGGAGTCCTCGCTTAAGCTGTCACAGACCCAGGCGCTACTTAGGGCTAAAATGCTTCCTGAATTACTCTTAGTAAAAAAAAAATAGGAGTCCTAAAGTTACGAGTGACGAAGTTACGAGTACAAGCATATCAAGCAACATAAATCTCATAACGTTAACGTTACAGCAACATATCCTCCCTGACATAGCTAGCTAGCTTCTAGCCACACAAGAAATGAATGATTTTAAATCTCCGCTTAGCATTCTAATAACAGAAGGGGCACATTTATGTTGACCACTACAACATGACTCATTATGTCTGTAACTCTATAAAACACTTACTTTCATAAATGAAGCACGCCATCCAGCACATACACATGGAAACCGATATTTTAGGTACTTGGCCACGAACTCAAAACGTGTCTCCCTGAAGCTCTTCTAGAATCTTTGCTCTGAAGGCTGCGTTGCTATGGCAACATCAAATAAACGGAGTCTTTTCAAGGTATTTTCTGCTTGTACTGTCGTCAAATCCATGCTTTGAGGAAAAAATTCTTTTTATCATAGTTCCCTCTTCAATGAGCGATTACCAGCTCGTTTTTGTAACAGAGATAGCTGTTTATTGTCCCTAGGTTTACAGAAACACCTATTCATATTAATACGTATGGAAATCAAGTTAACGCTGCCGACCACTGTTTGTCTATTACATGGCCCAGAATGCCTTGCATGTCTTTACAACAAAACAACACAGTAAAACCTAAATGCCCGTAAACATATGCATTTGCATACTTGTAACATTTTTAATAATACTCTCCCATCATGATATGTAACAATAATGAAAAATTTTATTTGAATACAGTCAATGTGAAAACAACTCTATTATGTAAGCTATATATAGCTACCGTTCTCCTTGCTATTTCAGTTCGTAAGTCCATACCAGAGACGGTTGATAAAGCGAGACGATTCACAGAAGGGTTCTTCCTGTTCCCCTATGACGTAGGGTTCACAAGCGCCACGCCTTTTTTAGGAGACTAGCGAGAGATTCTTTACACTGTGGCCCTATGGAAGAAATCATTTTTTCTCGGATTATGCCCCAGCCCTTAATTATACAGCTCGAGATTGGGCATTTTAATACATTTTCTGTAATTCACATGTGTTCCTTACATTCTGACATCGACATGGCGTTTTTCAGATGAACAGTTAATGAGAAAAACGACTTTGTTTGCCACTTGTCTGTCTGTTTCTGTAACCCACTGGCACGCGATCTACTAAGTAGCCGAAGGTTCTCTGGAATAAGTTACCGTTGCTTACCACTTCGATGTTGATCACTCAATCGCGAAAATGGATTGCGTTCAAATAGGCTGTATAGCAGACGGCCATACACATAAACTAGGGCAGTGGTTTCTCAACCTTTTTTCAGTGATGTACCCCCCTGTGAAATATTTTTTCAGCCAAGTAGCCTTCCCCCTAACCAGCGCAAAGCATTTTTGGTTGAGAAAAAAAAGATTTAAAACAGAGCACTGTGCCATCAGTGTCTAATTTATTAAACTTTGGAACTAATAAACACATACAAAATTCAAACATTTGGATAGTAATCCATGACTACATTTATTGCAAATTATTTGTATATTTTAAAATCTCACGTACCCCCATTTGAGAACCACTGTACTATAGTATTGCATATTATTGTTTAACAAGTAGGTCATATCACATAATAATCTGGACAGCCAGGGGTGCGTTTCCCAAAACCATAGTTTGCATTGTAACCAACAAAGTAGCTAACTTAGTTAGCAACTATGGTTATGGGAAACGTGCCCCTGGTTAACAAGTTGCTAACTAGCACACCTAACCAGACGTCTGCTTTCTCAATTAGCCTTACCTCTGATGTTTGATAAAGTAGCGCCAATCGATGTATCCCACAGCGCCGCCACACGGCCATATCTTTAGGCCTACTACCCACGCAAATTACAATGGAAATACACCTAGGCCTGTCGCGATATTCAATAAATCAATTAATCGCATGATAATTAAAATTAGCTCGATAATTTTTCTGGCCGCGATAAATGCCATTTGCTTGTTTGTTTTCCTCGTCTCTCTCTCTCCCTCTCTCGGGTCCTTAGAGTAACGATGAGTGAACCCTCATGTCAGTCACTTGTCAGTCGCATGGTGTGTGGGGAGGCGGGACTACTGGCGTATCCTACCACAGAGTGCAGCTAAAAAGCCGCGTGAGAAGTATACCGGTAGGCACTAGGCAGAGAGAAAGCTAGTTGCGAGTTCCAGTAGGCTACGCCTAATAAAGACAAAAAAGATGGAATTGTTTCTAAGCCAAACGCGACAGCTGCAGTGTGGGAGCATTTCAGATTTAAACCGAATGCCCGTGGTGAACCACTGAACGCGTGCGAGTCGGTGTGTCGCATTTGTTGGAAAACAGTCGCAATTAAAAGCGGCAACACAACAAACATGCATATGCATCTAAAACACAATCATCCGCTGCAGTTTTCCCAGTTGGGGAAAAAAAAACACAACAAGTGGGCCGTCTTCCTCTTCCCGAGGAAAATTCTCAGAACGACAATATTATCGCTTATCGCAATAATTTCTGAGACAATTTATCGTCCAGCAAAATTTGTTATCGTGACAGGCCTAAATACACCACTTATTTTTTCATTGACATAAGGCTAAAAATATGATGAACACTGGCATTTCTCTTTCAGATACCATATTATTGAACTAGTAGAAGAAAGAGGTAGCTTGTTAATATAAGGAGTGCCGACTTGTCCATCCGATCCAAACAAGTAAACCTGAGGAAAGGAGGGTATAAAGTGTGTGAGGCTAACTTTGAATGGTATGGTTTTATTTGAAATTCACATTTTCAACAAATCCCACAATTTAACACCTGCATACATAGCCACATTCTGCAGTCTACCCACAAGGAAAAGAATAGCACAACTGCCCTAAACCCCCTCCATCAACTGCCAGTAGATGTGTCCTGCATTGAGTGGTAGTTAAGCATTTACAAAACTAAATACTGTTATTGTCTTTGAATTAACTAACATCCTGAATGGAGTGTAGGAAAGCAGGATCTCTTCGTTTGGTTGGATGAAGGTTGAAGTCATATGGCCAGCATTTACAGCACCTAAAACAGAGACAACACCACGCAAAGTAAAAAAAAAAAAACATCATGAATTACAATTATGTTCTTATGTTCTTGAAATTAAGTTACTACACCTGCACTTTGCTTTGCTTAATATGATCCTTCATACTATAAATGCTGTGATAACACAATAGGACTGAAGACTATGATACAGCTGGAGAGGCTGCCAAGTTAGGCAAATACTACGACTGACTTCTTTGAGGCCATGAACAGGCTTTTTGATGTCTTAAATTCACGGTATAAATGTCCATTCAAATCCCCTACTCCAGTTTTAGCATCAGTCAAATTGTGATTACAGCACTTGATTACAAACACAAACACTTACTTCTCAGGCGCATCTCTGACCCCAATCCATGGCGTCGTCCTATAGGACCACAAAGCAGACATCAGATCCACCATCTTACGGAGAGCCTTCAGTGGATTGAGTCTTGGACCTTCAGGTTGCTAGAGAACAATACATAAAGTGCAGCAATCATTCTCAGTGTGTTAACTAATGTTGAATAATAGATCTTTTTTTCCATACAGAGGGAAGTTTAAATCTAGTTACAGAGTTTCATAGTGACAGGCTGTTGGTCGAAACATGTTGGCCAATGCAGCCAAAAAGGCTTTTCCTTTGGCACTTGTAGAATTAGTTTCAACTTTATTTTGGTAGTGTTTCATGAAGTCTTCAGGTCTGATTGTTAGTAGCCTATATGAAATTATATTTGATATGTTTAACTTTGAAAGTCTGTAACTTGTATAGGGCAATTCCACGCAAAACTGTCACATCCATAATGCCAACTAAATACCATGGCATTGTGTTGGTGTTATGGATGTTACAGTTTTGCGTGGAATTGCCCTATACATTTGAATGGCCACAAGAGCGGACAGTTACAGAACACAGTACATAGCATTGACTTATCCTCTGAATAACACAGGCTCAAGTTCATTCCTCCCTGTCATCGCGGGTTCATCCTCACCATCCATAGCGTCCTTCTGCTCGTCCAACAACTGGGGAGAATTAGCAAACATGACGTTCATTTTAGTGCTGCTTGATAAGGGTCTGTGCAAGACCATCCGAGAAAAACTACTCACAACTGATGTAACGTTATTCAACACAATCGTTGAGCGCCACCCTGACTACACATTTGCCATCAGAGACAAACTGAATGTGCAGGATCGGGGCAGAGATCAGTAGAGAAAATCGTCGCGTCATCGAGGACAGACAGAGAATATGGCGTAAAACTAAATGTTTCACTAGCTGCTACGCTAGGCTGATAATAAAATTCAGTGCACTAACAACTGTGTACATACGGTAGCTACTCATTTTTTACTAGCAACTAAACACATTTCAAAACTGCTAAATCAATGTCGCTTGCAGTAGATCTGATCCACAAGCTATAGTGATGCCGATTTAGGTAGAGCAAATATCAGGTTCGTAAATTATCTTTGTAGCCTAACTACCAAATTAATCTGGTAGCTAGTGCCTCAGCTAGCTCTGCTATCGGTATCAGATGGTTAGCTAACGTCAACTAACGTTACTCCTCAATGAGCTAACATTCATGACGGCGACACGAGATAATAATAATGTTATTACCTAAACTCCGCAGACATTTTACTACATAGATAACTCGTTACACTGACACAGACTAATCACAAATACCTTGCCACATTTCAAACTGCCACTTACCTGGAAATCAGACCGCATCTTGCCACGACGATGTACCAAATTCATTCACCCAGGCCAGCTCCAGTTGGTCACAGCAAGAGAGAGGCGCGAAAATGAAAACTATTTGACGTTTTCATCAACGAGGTAGCGTCAGCGCATTCTGACCACGCCTTTTTAGGAGGCAGGAACTGTGTACAATTCCATTCCATTGTAGAAGCCTGTGCTGCTTTATCTTTGTATATTAAGGATCTTTGTCCATACTATCCCATGGCAGAGCAAGGATTTCATGATTGGGCAAGGTTGCCTGGAGACATTGTGGATACCCAGAGGCATTGATTGAGCATACTTGGAAGGCGTTGTGATAGAAGGTGAATGGTGTAAAGGTAAATGGGGAGAGTTACCCAATACCTGTGGGTGGTTTGCCAAATGATGGAAACTTTTGGAATATTTCTTTTTTTTTTTTAGCTTATGCACCCTCACACTGGAGTCCCCAGTTCATATACAAAATTTAGTATCGATATGTGACAGTGTTCCTGTGATATGGACGACTTCCTGTTTCGGAGCTTCGCCGCCGATTTCGTTTGGCTGTGACGGGCAAACGCTTTTGAAAATCAAAAATCCTTCTAGTAACTTTTGTGAGGCTTGGTCCAATGATGATGTACGTCAAGTTTCGTGGCGTTCGGACCAAATTTGTGACCTGTGAAAATTTAGTTTCGCTTTCTATTCAATCCAATATGGCGGACGAACGACACGCCCACTTGACGTCATCTTCTCGAGCAAGTTACACCGGTACTGCCCGGACGTTTTAAAGTTGGAACGGTGTCTCTGTCTCAAAGGGCCTAGGCACAGGGAGAAAAAATTTAAGGGAGACGGGAATAATAATAATATTAATAACTAGAATTGCGGTTCCGAGGAACTGCAAGAGTGGGTTTGATCAGGGGCATGGAACTCGGCCTCATCCAAGGATTCCAATGGTACCTCATTTATGAAAATCGGACATACGGGTCAAAAGTTACATGCACACACCTTCATATACACAGACAGCCCAGCCCAGCCCATTAGAGCTCTGCCAGGTGGCTTAGAACGCTTCCAGGTGCAAGCTTAAGCAATTAGAGCTGTGATGTCACAATCGAAATTTGAATTCTGAACATTCCGCCATTCATTTCAATGGGCCCAAAAAACGCAGAAAAACGGGAATACCGCGAAAACGACAAGGGCCAGCGACACGAAATCAACAAGCAAGTTACACCGGTTCGGGCCTGAATTTTTGGAGTTCGAACCGCGTCGATAGCTCAAACGGTCTAGGAGCAGTAGTTCGGCCAAAAAGTGGGCTTATAGGAAGATATAATAACTAGAATTGCGGTTCCGAGGAACTGCAAGAGTGGGTTTGATCTGGGGCACGGAACTCGGCCTCATCCAAGGATTCCAACGGTACCTCATTTATGAAAATCGGGCACACGGATCAAAAGTTATCTGCATCAACGCAACATCCAATAAGCTAAAACGCATAAATAACGTGGTTGCTATGCTGGTTGCTAGGGCAATCATGCTGGTTGCTCAGGTGGTCGCTAGGTTAGAAGGCCAGTGCCTCCTGAGAGGCCTGAAGGGTCAGTTCTGAGGTTGTTGACTGCTGAAACCGAAAAATGGACTGCATTTTCTTAAAAGACAATGTGACTGAAGTGCGGGCAAAGTTTGCACAGAAATGTACGATTTTTCCCACCCTCATCGACCTTGTCATAAAACTTGTTTAAATGATCACACGACGCCTCCTTGCTGCTTTGTCGTCTACATCAGCCTTTCTCAAACTTCTTTGACCTGAGGCCCAGTCAAGGCATACTTTGGGGTCATAGGGCCCACCTACATGAACCCACCCCCTCCTCCCACCCCCCATCAAATTGTAATATCATCACAATTATTATTTTTTTTATACTATATTGCTATACATGCACTTCAAAACAGTCAATGTTTAAAGTGCTAAGATTGTTCACAAAAGTTTGTGAAAGCATGCACATCAGAGTACTGCTTTACTAATGTAAAATATAATTAGGCCTACACTAGTTTCATTGTTTTTGCATTGTTGCATGATTGATATGCTATTTAATTACATTTCATTTGAATGCCTGAATGTAAGAATTCAGGAAACACAATACCAGCTTTTAATATTTATGTTGTTTACTAGTTTATGTAAATCACATAACACATGAACTGTTTACATACTACTGATAGCCCATTACTGTACACAATAGATTAGTATCTTCAGTGTTGGGCAAGTTACTTCAAAATCGTAATGTACTATGCATTACTTATTACTGTCATTTCAAAGTAATTTGTTACATTATAATATTACTGTCTCTGAATTGTAAGGCATTACACTACTATTGCATTACTTTTAAGTTACTTTCACCAAAATATCTAGCAATATGGATTTGCCATTCTAAATGCTGTTTATTACGCTCAATGCAGCTTGCTCTTCCAATGGAGGGAGATGTGGTATAGCATAATGACTGAGCTAGGCTTAAGGCAACAGTAGAATGCAATAGGCGCAGTGCTCATAATGCAATACAAGGAACAATCATAGTCAGAATTTTGTTAAAAACCGACAAAAGGTCAAAGTCTGGTAAATTGAGATAGAAATACTGTAACTTTAAGGCCTAGGCCTACTCATTAAAATCAATAGAGAGCCTACTATATTGTAAATCAAAGCTTAAAGGAACCGTATGTAAGATTGTGGCCAAAACGGGTACTACAATCACTTTCAAATTACTGTAGAGCGGTGTATCCCCTTCCCCTCCCCTCTGACTGGCAGAGTTGGCAACCGGATGACGAAACACTACTGACTTTGTGATTAGTAGATAGGTGGAGGGTGGCGCATCAGGCCAAAACACAACATGACAACATCAACATCAGTTGAGGGCTGCAACTTCACTTTTTAAATGACAATATCCTGGCCAGACTACTTTTGTCAGTGATATAAGTATTTGAAATGAACATGATTTCTTAATGTCTAGTGACATATCAGGGCAATTTTATGATTAATTGAAATACATTTTTTACATACGGTTCCTTTAATAAAGACATGTCAAGATGGTGGCCTACTGGCCATTTCGGTGCCCTAAGTGAGTGGCTTTGAGTGAGTGACATTTAAATGATAACTCAAACACCTAAAGTAAAATAAAAGGCCTATTATTTACAGACCATTACTGTGTATTTTTAAACATTAATTTCTGAAGAAATGCTGTTTTACTTATAAATGGTGCACTGTCACTATAAGAGCATTGATCTTTACGTTGTCATAATGCCCTTTTGCCAGCTCTTGTTTACAAGCCTTATTTGTTTGAGTTACATTGATAGCACAATATTAACAATAATATGCACAATGTTAAGTTGTTTTAAGCAACCTTCATTGCTTTGGAAATGGAAGTATGCAATGACATGTTGCTTCACATTTCGTTTTGCGAATACAAGTGAATTATGAGCCTGGTATCCACCTAGCTATCTGAATGGAATGCGTTTCAGTAGACTCAGCATATCATGTGCTTCATGTAGCCTAAATGCTTGGAAAACGAATGATTGAAGACCCACCAATTATAGTACTACGTGGTGATTGAGAGAACCCAAAAGGTATCAAACTTGCATGTAACATCGTGTTAGTGCGTTTTGACATTGTAAACGTTATTGATGAAGAGTGAAACGCAGTTTGCAGTAAAGCTACTATTCATTGGTTACATTTGGGTGCCCCCTCTGTCCTTTGGTGCCCAACGCAAAGTGCGTGATGCGCGTGGTGGGAGCGGTGGCACTGCCAGGCTACACAATCTTTTTCTGCATTTCTATCCCTTTATTCTCTTCAATTCAAGTTCACAGCACAAAGCTGACATGCACAACAGCATAGTTTGTGTTTTATCAAGAATCAAAAAGATTAGCGTGGCACTACTTTAGATGTTTCATTAATTTACTTGTGCTATTTCGCGAGCTGAGAGATCTTTCGGTTTCGCACACAAAGTGCACTAACTATTATGTTCTTCATAGCCTTGTCTCTGACAAGCTGAAAATAATGAGCGTAGGCTTATGTCCATCCCGCAAATAGAGTCCGCCTGCGAGTCTGCTGCAGCCACAGTCATATTCAACCAGTATCAGGAGATAACGTTCTACTATTTTGCGCGGATTTTTTCTCCTCTGTTGTTCTCGCGTGGTGTTTGCGAATATGTATAAAAAAAAACAAGCGCTTAATTTTGGTTTAAACTGCATTGTAACGCGCGTTACTGAAGTTTGTACCGAGTAAATATTACCCAATTTTGTTTTTGTAATGCCTTACATTACCGCGTTACCGCAAACAGCAATATATTACAGTAATTACATTACTTTTGTAACGCATTACTCCCAACACTGAGTATCTTCAAATAGTCAAGGTTGTTGACTGCTGAAACCGAAAAATGGACTGCATTTTCTTAAAAGACAATGTGACTGAAGTGCGGGCAAAGTTTGCACAGAAATGTACGATTTTTCCCACCCTCATCGACCTTGTCATAAAACTTGTTTAAATGATCACACGACGCCTCCTTGCTGCTTTGTCGTCTACATCAGCCTTTCTCAAACTTCTTTGACCTGAGGCCTAGTCAAGGCATACTTTGGGGTCATAGGGCCCACCTACATGAACCCACCCCCTCCTCCCACCCCCCATCAAATTGTAATATCATCACAATTATTATTTTTTTTATACTATATTGCTATACATGCACTTCAAAACAGTCAATGTTTAAAGTGCTAAGATTGTTCACAAAAGTTTGTGAAAGCATGCACATCAGAGTACTGCTTTACTAATGTAAAATATAATTAGGCCTACACTAGTTTCATTGTTTTTGCATTGTTGCATGATTGATATGCTATTTAATTACATTTCATTTGAATGCCTGAATGTAAGAATTCAGGAAACACAATACCAGCTTTTAACATGTATGTTGTTTACTAGTTTATGTAAATCACATAACACATGAACTGTTTACATACTACTGATAGCCCATTACTGTACACAATAATACTGTGCCCATTCATTAACATTAAACATCAGGCGTCTTGTTTACACATTTAAACCATATTTGCACTTCGAAATTCGCTTCCAAATTGTAGTAACTACATCTACGAAGTCTAAGGAAGATATCTATAAACATACTACATGGTTAAGATACATTTTGACAGAACTACAGACTTCGTGAAAGTAGCCTAGGCATAAAAAAAAAAAAGTTTTGGTTCCTGTTGGTTGACTGTTGAGGCCATGGGTCGGTAGGGAATTTTTTTTTTTTTTTTTTTTTTTTTTTTCTCCAGTGGCAGTAACGGATAGGTTGAAAATCAATCCCTCCAGGATTTCGCAAGGTTTTTTGAGACTGTTGCGACCTAAAATGCCTGGATGGAAGTTGCGGTGATTTGAGCGGTTTCTTGTGGAGAAATTGCGGGAGGAAGTGAAAATTGCAAAAATAGTTTAAATTTAGGGCAATTAAGGTTAGGAAGACCAAAATCACACTGATAATCTTGATGCTTATTAAAAAGGATAATCCAAGGTAAACAGTAAGGATTACAGAAAATCAAAGTAGGCCTACTTTATTTGTGAAAATGCTTTGACTAAGGTAATTCACAAAGCAGTATAGTAGAACTGTCCAAAAAAGACAGTCACCTAAAGAGATGGCATCATGTCATATGTTTCAATACATTCATATATTTTGTAATTCATATTAAGTTCATATCATTTTAATAAATCATAGACTGTGGCCTGCATAATTACTAATATCCAAGTAAGTATCTAGTAATTTCATATTGATTTAAACTATTTGACTACACTTCTGTTTAATGTCATTACATTGGTGGTGTACGTCTAATTGACTGCCTGCCCCTTTAAGGACGTGAGAGTAGCCTAATTACATTTCTGAGTGGATTGGAAGGTTTGCATATCACTGTTCGGCTACGAGTGTAAATCACTTTTTGCATAGTGCATTACCATATGTGGATGCAATTGGGAATGTCTTCTATGTCATTAGTTAAAATAAATGTTTAAAAAAACAACTCGAATGAAATCATTCTTGGATCATAGAAGAGGTAAATGTCTTGCAATTTTATTAATTTCTATGATTTTGGTAGCACTACTCAAACTAAGCCCAGAAGCTAGCAAACATAAGCTTGACATAAACATGACATAAGCTAAAAGGACATATCCAGGTAAACGTTTGCCAATGGGTTGCATAGCCTACTCAAATGTCAGTAAACCAAGTAGGCCTTAATTAACTTACTTTCATAGCCTAGGTAGGTTAGCAACACCAGGTTGAGAGATGCAAGCAGATCGTTAACGTTAGCCTTCTATTTATTGTCATCAAAACTGCAGAGGAACGAACACTTAGGGCAGTCTTTGGTGTCATGCAGAAGGTGCAGAAGTAAGTGTGCCATCTGGCTTAATATTCTGCGCGAGGGACTGTTGCGGTAGGTGACATTTCACAGTGAAACTACGATGATTGGTCAAATTTGAGAAAAAGTTGCGGTGTTTGGACAAAATTGCGAGTGCCTTGGTAAGTGACGAAAACAATCGTCTTCGTGAACAGCTGTGCATAGGCTACTTTGTAACAGAGAGAATACGCTTATCCCTATACATAACGCAAGGGGTAATTAATGTAATTATAGTTCGCCTTTTATTTGTGGATTTATTTAATGTAGCCTAGACTATTTAGTGTTATTTCTTCCCCAAGCTCATAAAATAAATTTGGGTCGCACATAAATTGACAGGGTCGGTCGGAAACCGGAACCCAAGAAATTTTTTTTTTATGCCCTAGTAGCCCTACATAAAAGGCTCCATTAACTTCATTGCAAAATCGCGGTTGGTCTGTTTACACACTAAAACCATATTTACACTTCGAAATTCGCTTCCAAATTGTAGTAACTACATCTACGAAGTCTAAGGAAGATAATCATGTAGTCTGTTCATAGATAAGATACATTTTGACAGAACTACAGACTTCGTGAAAGTAGCCTAGAAGCCCTACATAAAAGGCTCCATTAACTTCATTGCAAAATCGCGGTTGGTCTGTTTACACACTAAAACCATATTTACACTTTGAAATTCGCTTCCAAATTGTAGTAACTACATCTACGAAGTCTAAGGAAGATAAAACTGTAGTCTGTTCAACGATAAGATACATTTTGACAGAACTACAGACCTCGTAAAAGTAGTACCTAAAATGAGTGTGATAAATGGCCATCACGTAGCCTAAAGCATATAGCACTAGCATATGACAACAGCAAATAGCTAACGTTTACGTTAGCCTGACTTACTTATCGTTGACGTTGACCCGTTGACGTTGACGTTCTTTTTAATAAACTGCCTGTAGTTCTGAATGCTTCGCTTTACATGTAAATACCCTCATTATGCTACGGTGTAAGTGTGTTGCTATTTGGAGCCTTGGTAGCTATTTATTTTTACTACGTTTAGTTCAAGTGTTCTGGTTCAAGCATCGTTGTGTTTGGTGGGTCAGGTGACGAGCCGTCGGATCACAGCACAGCACCCAGAATGCATTGCAACACACCGTCTTAAAGGGACTCATCGTTAGGTCGGCTTTAAATAGCATACAGAACCTATAGCAATATAACGTTGTCTGTAAGCTCCACAGATCGTGGCAAGACAATTGAATTGATTGTGGACTTCTTGCCGGGCAATGATGAGTAACTTAACATTAATAGTAATGATGCGTGGATGTGCTCAATATCTGTATGTGTGTGTTTCTCAATGTTAAAATCTATACAACTGTACACATGATTAGGTTTGAGTGGAGCTAGCAGGGCATAATACTGGGTTGAATGGATTTGGAAAATACTTTATTTTTTTAATGACCTATATGAACATGGTTTGGCTTTAAAAAAAAGATGAGACAGCGCTTCGCGCTGTCTCATCTTTTTTTACATTACCTTTAGAACTGGTGCTGGCAAGGCATTGAACTGGGCTTCATCCAAGGATTCCGACGGTACCTCATTTATGAAAATCGGACATACGGGTCAAAAGTTACATGCACACACCTTCATATACACAGACAGCCCAGCCCAGCCCATTAGAGCTCTGCCAGGTGGCTTAGAACTCTTCCAGGTGCAAGCTTAAGCAATTAGAGCTGTGATGTCACAATCGAAATTTGAATTCTGAACATTCCGCCATTCATTTCAATGGGCCCAAAAAACGCCGAAAAACGGGAATAACGCAAAAACGACAAGGGCCAGCGACACGAAATCAACAAGCAAGTTACACCGGTTCGGGCCTGAATTTTTGGAGTTCGAACCGCGTCGATAGCTCAAACGGTCTAGGAGCAGTAGTTCGGCCAAAAAGTGGGTGAACGGGAATAATAAATAAAGAAATAAAGAAAACTTAAGAAGAACAATAGTGGGCTTGCTCCGCAAGCCCACAGCATGGCTTTCAGCCATGCTGTGGTCTTGCTGGATCAAACCCACTAATAATAATAAATATAACCGCAAGCGGTGATTTACGGGGTCCGAGCAAAACGAACATGATGGCATAGCTTTTTAGTTTTACATATGCTTTGATTGTTTGGGCACAATTGTTCAAAAGAAACGTGATCGGATTTCGGTTATCGGATTTCAGCTATCGGATTGGATCAAATCTTGAAAATGGGTTGTTCAAAGGGAAACAAGGATCCTGAAATTGGATTAGATCACATAATCTATTCTTGGTTTTGATCTGGATAAAACCTTCACTTTGTGTCGTTCAAAACTTTTGAGTTGGATTGGAATAAATTTGATGCATAAAATTAGGATTACCCTGTGCTGTAACATTATAGTGTGCTAACCTCCACAACCCAACAGTATTCTAACAATACTTGATTCTACAGGACTATTTATTTGTTGTGGATAAGATGAAGGGTTTGATAATGGAAGGCAGTGTTTCCCACAGAATTGAATTGTATTTGTGGTGGTGGGTTCTGTGTCGGAGTCAATAAGATAAACAGCGTATTGTGGAAATTGCAGTAAATCGCAAGAGACAATTTCTCACGTTGAGCACACGAATGCGTGTGTCGTTTATTTCCATAGGAAAAAAAACACTGAAAAAACAAAATGGCGCTGTCCAGCAACAAAACAGGCATGGGGCTACACGTCATCACACATTCATAACATTTTAAGGGACCGCGATCCCTGAACAGTTATAACCAAGGTGAATTATGCCGGTCACATTCACTACACATGTCCCCCCAGAATTCACCATATCAGAAGTAAAATCAACAGTCAACGGGGAGGTGGGCGTATTAACCGGCCACAACGGCTGTGCTGTACCGGAGGTCGATGAGACCCAACTGCGGCAGGTGTCCCGTCATGACACGGGTGTGGGGCATGGCGTGTGGGAGGCTTGGGAGAGAGGGGAGTAGGGGGTGGGGGCAGAGCTGGAGGCCGTCCGCGCCGTGGGGGCTGGGCCAGGTCAACGGGCCTGGCCACATCCAAGTGAGCCGGTTTGAGGCGGTCAATGGAGAGTCGCTCCGGTTTGCCGCCCATGTCCACCACAAAATGTTTGTCTCCTGCCTCCAAAACACGGAATGGGCCCTCGTAGGGCGGGCGTAGCGGTCCTCTGTGGGCATCGTGGCGAATGAAAACATAGTCAGCCGTCTGAAGCCCAGTGGGAATGTGCGACTGAGGGAGGCCGTGACGGGAAGTAGGGACAGGTGCGAAAAACCTCGCATTGTCCAATAGAGTTGACCGCTGGAGAGTAGCAGACCAAGGAACCGTGGTGCTAGGGACAAAATCCCCTGGGACCCGCAGCGGCTGTCCATAAACAAGTTCGGCGGATGAGGACTGTAAGTCCTCCTTTGGCGCGGTCCTGATGCCCAGCATCACCCACGGGAGTTTGTCGACCCAGTTGCTGTCTTTGAGGCTGGCACGCAGGGCAGCCTTCATTGACCTATGAAAACGTTCACAGAGTCCGTTAGCCTGCGGGTGATACGCAGTCGTGCGGTGGAGTTTCACCCCGAGGCTCTGAGCGACAGCATTCCACAGCTCAGACGTGAACTGCGCGCCTCGGTCAGAGGATATATCCGAAGGGGTGCCGAAACGAGCAACCCAGGTTCCGATAAAGGCCCGTGTCATCTCAACAGTTGCCACCGACGTCAGTGGCACAGCCTCAGGCCAGCGGGTGGTCCTGTCAACCATGGTTAACAGGTATGTGAAACCGTGAGAAGATGGCAGAGGGCCGACCAGATCTACATTCACATGGTCAAAACGTCTCTCTGGAACCGGGAACAACTCTAGCGGGGCTTTAGTGTGACGGTGTACTTTGGCCCGTTGGCACTCAACACAGGTGTTAGTCCAGTCCCTAACGTCCTTCTTGAGGCCGTGCCAGACAAACTTTGCTGCAACCAGTCTCTGTGACGCTTTCGAACCTGGGTGGGAGAGACCATGGATGGCATCAAAAACTTGTCGTCTCCATCCTGTGGGAACGATTGGCCGAGGACTGCCTGTGGAGACGTCACACAGGAGCGTGGTGCCAGCATCTCCAAAAACCACGTCCTCGATCTGCAGCCCTGTAGTTGAGGTCCTCAGGAGTTGCACGTCCGGGTCTGTGGTCTGATCTGCTGACATGCGGTGGTAATCAAAGCCAAGATGGACTGCCCCCGCCACAGCCCGTGACAGGCAGTCCGCCACGTAGTTGTTCTTACCAGCAACATGCTGCAAGTCCGTAGTGAACTCTGAAATGTAGGACAGATGACGTTGCTGGCGGGCGGACCACGGCTCAGCCACCTTGGCCATGGCAAAAGTCAGTGGCTTGTGGTCCACAAAAGCAGTGAAGTGTCGACCTTCCAGCAGGGAACGAAAATGTCTGATGGCGAGGTAGAGACCCAGCAGCTCCCGGTCGAAAGTACTGTACTTACGCTCGCTGGGACGCAGCTGACGGCTAAAGAAAGCCAGCGGCTGCCAGGCCCCGCCTACCCACTGCTCGTAGACAGCACCGACAGCGTAGTCCGAGGCGTCCGAGGTGACGGCGATGGGGGCTGTTGAAGAAGGATGCGCCAGCATGGTGGCATTCGCCAGGGCTGCCTTAGTGGCAGCAAAAGCCTTGTCCCTGCTCTCTGACCAGTCCACAAGGTGCTTGGGCTTACCTTTCAAGGCCTCGTGCAAGGGCCGCATAAGCTGAGCAGCTCGAGGGATGAAGCGGTGGTAAAAATTCACCATGCCGAGGAACTCCTGTAGGGATCTGACAGTGAGCGGGCGTGGGAACTGTGTTACTGCCTCCACCTTTGATGGGAGAGGGACTGCACCGTCCTTAGTGACTCTGTGTCCCAGGAAATCAATGGTGGAGAGACCAAACTGGCACTTGGCGGGGTTGACAATTAGCCCGTGTTGGCTAAGTCGCTCAAAAAGGGTTCGGAGGTGCGCCAGGTGCTGAGACTTGGACGTGCTCGCTACGAGGATGTCATCCAAGTACACAAAAAGAAAAGGTAGCTCCCGTAGAACAGAGTCCATGAGGCGTTGAAAAGATTGGGCGGCGTTTTTAAGGCCGAATGGCATGCGCAGGAACTCAAAAAGACCAAATGGCGTGATCACGGCTGTTTTGGGAATGTCCAGTGGGTGCACCGGCACCTGATGATATCCCCGGACGAGGTCCACCTTGGAAAAAATCACCTTACCTGCCAGGTGAGCTGAAAAATCCTGTATGTTCGGGACTGGGTATCGGTCAGGTGTCGTTGCCTCATTAAGCCGCCGGTAGTCGCCACACGGGCGCCAGCCGCCGCCCGGTTTGGGGACAATGTGGAGGGGTGATGCCCACGGGCTGTCGGATCGACGGACTATACCCAGGCGTTCCATGTTTGCAAATTCAGCCTTTGCAACGGCAAGCTTGGTCGGGTCGAGGCGCCGAGCGCGGGCGTAGACGGGTGGACCAGTAGTGGCGAGATGGTGCTCCACACCATGCTTCACGGCGGATGCAGAGAAGGTGGGCTGAGTGAGCGCTGGGAACTTGGCAAGTAGACGGTGGAAGTCATCTGAGGCTGAGAGCATGCTAGACAGTCGTATGGAGTCAGTCCCGCTGAGCGTGCACGTATAAGAACAAAATGTGACGGCGTCAATCAAACGGCGGTTCTTTACATCTACCAACAGTCCCTGTGCACACAGAAAATCGGCTCCGAGGAGGGGAACGGCAACCTTTGCTGTAACAAAGTCCCAGCCAAACCGCTGTCCTCCGAAACACAATTCAACGTACCTCGTTCCATACGTGCGGATGGGGCTACCATTGGCAGCTTCCATAGGGGGGCCGTGGCTGTCAGTCACCATGTCCAAACGGGATGCAGGCAGGACGCTCCTCTGTGCTCCCGTGTCGCACAGGAAACGTCGTCCGGAGATGCTGTCACGGATGAAAAGCAGCCTGCCTACGCGGCCGACGCTCATGGCCACTACTGAGCGCCGGCCCTGGCATTTCCCGACCCGCCGAAACTGCATGGCGAACGACATTTGTTAGCCTTGGGTCCAAACTTGGCGTGATAAAAACACAAGCCTGAAGACTGTTGGGGGCCAGAAGACTGCTGCCGACGAGAAGTGGTTGCCGCGATGAGTGTGGAGTCGTCCAGCGTCACAGGGGCGATGTGTGCGGGAAAAAGCGCGGCCACACAATGTCCCTGACTTGCCAGGAAGAATTTGTCAGCCTCTTCAGCCAGCCTCCGACAGTCAGTGATTGTGGTGTTGGCTAGTGCAGCCCTGACTTGGGAAGGCAGCTGACGCAGAAAAAGTTGGATAAAAAGAAAATCGGGTCTGTGCTCACCCAAGAGATCCAGCATACGGTCCATGAGCTCAGATGGTTTGCTGTCACCCAGTCCTTGAAGGGAGAAAAGCCTGCTGGCTCTCTCAGCGTCTGACAGTTCAAACGTTTTCAACAGGTGGGCTTTGAGTGCTATATACTTCTCAGTTGCCGGAGGGTTTTTAAGAAGGCTCACCACTCTGGATGCTGTTGAATTTCCGAGAGCCGACACAACGTAGTAGTACTTTGTTGTATCCGCGGTGATCTCACGCAACGCGAACTGCGCTTCAGTCTGGGCAAACCATGCCGACGCCGACGATTCCCAGAATTCGGGGAGTTTGAGGGTAACAGCGTTCGCGGTCATGGTCGTGTAGTGTCTCTGGATACGTCCAGCAGACTAACGTCGGGGTCACCAGTGTGGAAATTGCAGTAAATCGCAAGAGACAATTTCTCACGTTGAGCACACGAATGCGTGTGTCGTTTATTTCCATAGGAAAAAAAAACACTGAAAAAACAAAATGGCGCTGTCCAGCAACAAAACAGGCATGGGGCTACACGTCATCACACATTCATAACATTTTAAGGGACCGCGATCCCTGAACAGTTATAACCAAGGTGAATTATGCCGGTCACATTCACTACAGTATAATTATACAGTTATACTTGCCTTGCACTACAAGTCCATATTGACAAGTAGCTGTAATGCTGTAATGTTATAGTGTGCTAACCTCCACAACCCAACAGCATTCTATTCTAGTATGCTAACCTCCACAACCCAACAGTATTTTAACACTAATGCTTCAGGTGGGATTTGAACACTCAACATAAGGATGACCAGTACAAGGCATTATCCCACTAAGCCACTGTCAATCCTACATCTTTGCCAGTCACATTCACATGGTGAAAATGTGTATTGGTGAACACACAAGAAAAACTCCAAGTATACATTTGACAATAAAATGAAGGGCTTTCCTGAAAGAGAACACCTGAAAACGTTTGGAAATTCTGGGACAATTAGACATTTGTAGAGAAGAACAGTAATGGATGAAATATAAATATGATAGACTTAATGATGAAGGAAAAATAGTAAACAAAGAAGTTCCCCTATATGTCATAGAGTGTGTCGGCATTCTGATTCTTGGCAACTAATGAGTGTGAATGTTAATTGCCTGATGTCATTCAGGTGCTGTTCAATGGTGTGAATCTTCAATAACCAATAGCATGTGCATCTTGAGCTTCAAGCTCTAGCAGGATTCGAACTCTCAACCTAACAAACACCAGCAGTGTGTAATGAGTGTGAATGTTAATTGCCTGATGTCATTCAGGTGCTGTTCAATGGTGTGACTCAGAAGGCTCAATGGTATGGAGTGATGACACGGAGATGGCAGGTTTCGGTGCAACACAAGTTAACTTTATTTGAGTTTCAATTTATCTGTTCTTTTGTTCTTTACTTGTATGTGTGCTGCATCAAAGAGGAAACAAACAGAAAATGGAGTAATCAGTGAAATGGGGTAAATCAGTACAGATCCCAACTCAGAAACAAACCAATTGGCATTTGAACAATAAACTGAAATCATATGGCTATATAAGGTACAACTAAACAATACTTGACATCCCAAGTCAACCAACATCACCTAATCATCTCTCACATGGGACTCCAACACACCAAACCAACAAACAAAGACCTTAACTTTACACATGATGGCAGAGCTACTCTACAAACTGATAAACATCACAAAAGTCATAGTGAGGGTGATTAAAGTGATTACTTACGTTAACTCAAAGACGCACACAGAGCAGGACACACTGGAGTGCTGGGTTGAGATGAACAAAAGAGCGAACTGAGGGCGAGCAAACAATTTATCCTGGTCTGAGCCCCTGCTCCGGAGCTACAGGGTTTCCCAGCGGGTAAACTTTGGAAAGATTTGCAAAGATTTGGAAAAGATTTTTGAAAGACTACAGTCTCAGACCCTCTCACATCTAAAGACAAGTAGTAGAGTTTTAAGTCACAGACTATGATTTTGCAATGACTAGGGATCTTGCAGGGTCACTATTTACAAGACTGCAACATGATTCCTTTAAATGATTACCCATTGTGCAATAGATAAACAGGAACTGAAAATTATAGCCTACTAAACTCAAAGTCGTATTTTCATGTTTCTGCAGCATTGTTTCATGCGTGACATCCTTAACCGATATAGAGTTGTTCTGTCAAGTGGAAGAGCCGACTAAATATGTATAAGAAATGACAAATATTATAAGAATAACAAATAATTATAGGCTACAGCTTATACAGTAATACTTGCCTTGCACTACAAGTCCATATTGACAAGTAGCTGTAATGTTATAGTGTGTTATCCTCCACAACCCAACAGCATTCTATTGTAGTATGCTAACATCCACAACTCACTAATGCTTCAAGTGGGATTTGAACTCTCAACCTAAGGATCACCAGTACAAGGCATTATCCCACTGAGCCACTGTCAATCCTACATGTTGGCCAGTCACATTCACATGGTGAAAATGTGTATTGGTAAACACACAAGAAAAACTCCAAGCATGGAGGGGCGATTAGACATTTGTAGAGATGAACACTAATAGATTAAATATAAATATGATAGACTTAATGATGAAGGAAAAATAGTAAACAAAGAAGTTCCCCTGAATGTCATAGAGTGTCTCGGCATTCTGATTCTTGGCAACTGATGAGTGTGAATGTTGATTGCCTGATGTCATTCAGGTGCTGTTCAATGGTGTGAATCTTCAATAACCAATAGTATTCGAGCTAGAGCCTAAAGCACTACCGGGGATTCGAACCCTCAACCTAACAAACACCAGCACTAGGCATTATCCCACTGAGCCACTGACAATACTACATATTGGGTAGTCACATTCACATGGTGAAAATGTGTGTTGGTAAACACACAAGAAAAACTCCAAGTATATATTTGACAATAAAATGA
Organism: Alosa pseudoharengus; assembly: GCF_046254945.1. Classification (NCBI taxonomy): domain Eukaryota; kingdom Metazoa; phylum Chordata; class Actinopteri; order Clupeiformes; family Clupeidae; genus Alosa; species Alosa pseudoharengus. Next base: position 1,666,773 of record NW_027468870.1, on the reverse strand, counting down.
AGGGCTTTCCTGAAAAAATACACCTGAAAACTTTTGGATATTCTGGGGCAATTAGACATTTATAGAGAAGAACAGTAATGGATGAAATATAAATATGATAGACTTAATGATGAAGGAAAAATAGTAAACAAAGAAGTTCCCCTATATGTCATAGAGTGTGTCGGCATTCTGATTCTTGGCAACTAATGAGTGTGAATGTTAATTGTCTGATGTCATTCAGGTGCTGTTCAATAGTGTGAATCTTCAATAACCAATAGCATGTGCGTCTTGAGCCTAAAGCTCTAGCAGGATTCGAACTCTCAACCTAACAAACACCAGCACTAGACATTATCCCACTCTGCCACTGACAATCATACACATTCAGCAGTCACATTCAAATGGTGAAAATGTGTGTTGGTAAACGCACAAGAAAAACTCCAAGTATACATTTGACAATAAAATGAAGGGCTTTCCTGAAAGAGTACACCTGAAAACTTTTGGATATTCTGGGGCAATTAGATATTTATAGAGAAGAACAGTAATGGATGAAATATAAATATGATAGACTTAATGATGAAGGAAAAATAGTAAACAAAGAAGTTCCCCTATATGTCATAGAGTGTGTCGGCATTCTGATTCTTGGCAACTAATGAGTGTGAATGTTAATTGTCTGATGTCATTCAGGTGCTGTTCAATAGTGTGAATCTTCAATAACCAATAGCATGTGCATCTTGAGCCTAAAGCTCTAGCAGGATTCGAACTCTCAACCTAACAAACACCAGCACTAGGCATTATCCCACTCTGCCACTGACAATCATACACATTCAGCAGTCACATTCAAATGGTGAAAATGTGTGTTGGTAAACACACAAGAAAAACTCCAAGTATACATTTGACAATAAAATGAAGGGCTTTCCTGAAAGAGTACACCTGAAAACTTTTAGATATTCTGGGGCAATTAGACATTTATAGAGAAGAACAGTAATGGATGAAATATAAATATGATAGACTTAATGATGAAGGAAAAATAGTAAACAAAGAAGTTCCCCTATATGTCATAGAGTGTTTTGGCATTCTGATTCTTGGCAACTAATGAGTGTGAATGTTAATTGTCTGATGTCATTCAGGTGCTGTTCAATAGTGTGAATCTTCAATAACCAATAGCATGTGTTTCTTGAGCCTAAAGCTCTAGCAGGATTCGAACTCTCAACCTAACAAACACCAGCACTAGGCATTATCCCACTCAGCCACTGACAATCATACACATTGAGCAGTCACATTCAAATGGTGAAAATGTGTGTTGGCAAACACACAACATCAAGAAAATTCCTAGCATACATTTGACAATAGAATTAAGGGCTTTATAAAAAAGAGTACATATCTGAAAATGTGCACTGTTAATGGTATCCACCTAATGATGGTTGTATGGTTGTTATCCAAGAAAAAAAAAATACTCATATAGGAATATAGGTGATATAGGAGAAATGGGCTGAGTGGTCGAACTTTATTGGCCTATATCTCTGAAATGGAACAACGTATCCAAATTCTTTTGATAACTTTTGTGAGGCTTTGTCTAAACATTGTCTGTGAGAATTTTGGTGAAGATTTGATAATTTCTGAAGCCTGTGAAACTTATGATGTTTGGCTTTTCTCTGAAATCGTGGCAAAAGTAAACATTTTTAGAGCATAAGACCAGGGTGAAAAAGATGCATCTGAATGTAGAGATTAATATGATGAAAGAATTTTGAGTCTAGGTGAATCTGGTAAGGAGAAATAAGCGTTTTTGACAAGAGCGCCACCTTTGGGTGCAGTACCCCAAATTTGGGTTATGGGTAGTGGGGGGTACTGGTAACAATGCTTGAAAATGTCAAGTTTCTAGGACTTACGGTTTATAGGAATATAGGTGATCTAGGAAAAAAGGCCTAAGTGGTCTAACTTTATTGGCCTATATCTCTGAAATGGAACAAAATATCAAAATTCTGAGCGATAACTTTTGTGAGGCTTGGTCTAAACATTGTCTGTGAGAATTTTGGTGAAGATTCGATTATTTTTGAAGAGTGTGAAACTTTTTATAATGTTTGGCTTTTCCATGAAATTGTGGAAAAAGTAAACATTTGTAGACCATAAGACCAGGGCCAAAAATATGCATCTTAGTTTAGAGATTAATATTCTGAAAGAATTTTGAGTCTAGGTGAATCTGGTAAGGAGAAATAAGCATAATTAACTTTTTTTTTTCAATAGCGCCACCTTTGGGTGCAGTACCCCAAATTTTGGGTTATGGGTAGAGGGGGGTACTGGTAACCATACCTGAAAATTTCAAGAGTTTTGGAGTTACGGTTTAGGCTGCAGTATGACTTTTACAGAATTTTGGCCAAAAAATGAACGGTACAGAAACAATAGGGTTCCTGCAGCTACGCTGCTCGGACCCCTAATAAGAAAACTTAAGAAGAACAATAAGTGTGCTGCTTTGCAAGCACACTTAATAATAAATATAACCGCAAGCGGTGATTTACGGGGTCCGAGCAAAACGAACATGATGGCATAGCTTTTTAGTTTTACATATGCTTTGATTGTTTGGGCACAATTGTTCAAAAGAAACGTGATCGGATTTCGGTTATCGGATTTCAGTTACCGGATTTCAGCTATCGGATTGGATCAAATCTTGAAAATGGGTTGTTCAAAGGGAAACAAGGATCCTGAAATTGGATTAGATCACATAATCTATTCTTGGTTTTGATCTGGATAAAACCTTCACTTTGTGTCGTTCAAAACTTTTGAGTTGGATTGGAATAAATTTGATGCATAAAATTAGGATTACCCTGTGCTGTAACATTATAGTGTGCTAACCTCCACAACCCAACAGTATTCTAACAATACTTGATTCTACAGGACTATTTATTTGTTGTGGATAAGATGAAGGGTTTGATAATGGAAGGCAGTGTTTCCCACAGAATTGAATTGTTTTTGGGGTGGTGGGTTCTGTGTCGGAGTCAATAAGATAAACAGCGTATAATTATACAGTTATACTTGCCTTGCACTACAAGTCCATATTGACAAGTAGCTGTAATGCTGTAATGTTATAGTGTGCTAACCTCCACAACCCAACAGCATTCTATTCTAGTATGCTAACCTCCACAACCCAACAGTATTTTAACACTAATGCTTCAGGTGGGATTTGAACACTCAACATAAGGATGACAAGTACAAGGCATTATCCCACTAAGCCACTGTCAATCCTACATCTTTGCCAGTCACATTCACATGGTGAAAATGTGTATTGGTAAACACACAAGAAAAACTCCAAGTATACATTTGACAATAAAATGAAGGGCTTTCCTGAAAGAGAACACCTGAAAACGTTTGGAAATTCTGGGACAATTAGACATTTGTAGAGAAGAACAGTAATGGATGAAATATATATATGATAGACTTAATGATGAAGGAAAAATAGTAAACAAAGAAGTTCCCCTATATGTCTTCGAGTGTGTCGGCATTCTGATTCTTGGCAACTAATGAGTGTGAATGTTAATTGTCTGATGTCATTCAGGTGCTGTTCAATAGTGTGAATCTTCAATAACCAATAGCATGTGCATCTTGAGCCTAAAGCTCTAGCAGGATTCAAACTCTCAACCTAACAAACACCAGCACTAGACATTATCCCACTCTGCCACTGACAATCATACACATTCAGCAGTCACATTCAAATGGTGAAAATGTGTGTTGGTAAACACACAAGAAAAACTCCAAGTATACATTTGACAATAAAATGAAGGGCTTTCCTGAAAGAGTACACCTGAAAACTTTTGGATATTCTGGGGCAATTAGACATTTATAGAGAAGAACAGTAATGGATGAAATATAAATATGATAGACTTAATGATGAAGGAAAAATAGTAAACAAAGTTCCCCTATATGTCATAGAGTGTGTCGGCATTCTGATTCTTGGCAACTAATGAGTGTGAATGTTAATTGTCTGATGTCATTCAGGTGCTGTTCAATAGTGTGAATCTTCAATAACCAATAGCATGTGCATCTTGAGCCTAAAGCTCTAGCAGGATTCGAACTCTCAACCTAACAAACACCAGCACTAGGCATTATCCCACTCTGCCACTGACAATCATACACATTCAGCAGTCACATTCAAATGGTGAAAATGTGTGTTGGTAAACACACAAGAAAAACTCCAAGTATACATTTGACAATAAAATGAAGGGCTTTCCTGAAAGAGTACACCTGAAAACTTTTGGATATTCTGGGGCAATTAGACATTTATAGAGAAGAACAGTAATGGATGAAATATAAATATGATAGACTTAATGATGAAGGAAAAATAGTAAACAAAGAAGTTCCCCTATATGTCATAGAGTGTGTCGGCATTCTGATTCTTGGCAACTAATGAGTGTGAATGTTAATTGCCTGATGTCATTCAGGTGCTGTTCAATGGTGTCAATCTTCAATAACCAATAGCATGTGCATCTTGAGCTTCAAGCTCTAGCAGGATTCGAACTCTCAACCTAACAAACACCAGCAGTGTGTAATGAGTGTGAATGTTAATTGCCTGATGTCATTCAGGTGCTGTTCAATGGTGTGACTCAGAAGGCTCAATGGTATGGAGTGATGACACGAAGATGGCAGGTTTCGGTGCAACACAAGTTAACTTTATTTGAGTTTCAATTCATCTGTTCTTTTGTTCTTTACTTGTATGTGTGCTGCATCAAAGAGGAAACAAACAGAAAATGGAGTAATCAGTGAAATGGGGTAAATCAGTACAGATCCCAACTCACAAACAAACCAATTGACATTTGAACAATAAACTGAAATCATAAGGCTATATAAGGTACAACTAAACAATACTTGACATCCCAAGTCAACCAACATCACCTAATCATCTCTCACATGGGACTCCAACACACCAAACCAACAAACAAAGACCTTAACTTTACACATGATGGCAGAGCTACTCTACAAACTGATAAACATCAAAAAAGTCATAGTGAGGGTGATTAAAGTGATGACTTACGTTAACTCAAAGACGCACACAGAGCAGGACACACTGGAGTGCTGGGTTGAGATGAACAAAAGAGCGAACTGAGGGCGAGCAAACAATTTATCCTGGTCTGAGCCCCTGCTCCGGAGCTACAGGGTTTCCCAGCGGGTAAACTTTGGAAAGATTTGCAAAGATTTGGAAAAGATTTTTGAAAGACTACAGTCTCAGACCCTCTCACATCTAAAGACAAGTAGTAGAGTTTTAAGTCACAGACTATGATTTTGCAATGACTAGGGATCTTGCAGGGTCACTATTTACAAGACTGCAACATGATTCCTTTAAATTATTACCCATTGTGCAATAGATAAACAGGAACTGAAAATTATAGCCTACTAAACTCAAAGTCGTATTTTCATGTTTCTGCAGCATTGTTTCATGCGTGACATCCTTAACCGATATAGAGTTGTTCTGTCAAGTGGAAGAGCCGACTAAATAAGTATAAGAAATGACAAATATTATAAGAATAACAAATAATTATAGGCTACAGCTTATAATTATACAGTAATACTTGCCTTGCACTACAAGTCCATATTGACAAGTAGCTGTAATGTTATAGTGTGTTATCCTCCACAACCCAACAGCATTCTATTGTAGTATGCTAACATCCACAACCCACTAATGCTTCAAGTGGGATTTGAACTCTCAACCTAAGGATCACCAGTACAAGGCATTATCCCACTGAGCCACTGTCAATCCTACATGTTGGCCAGTCACATTCACATGGTGAAAATGTGTATTGGTAAACACACAAGAAAAACTCCAAGCATGGAGGGGCGATTAGACATTTGTAGAGAAGAACAGTAATGGATGAAATATAAATATGATAGACTTAATGATGAAGGAAAAATAGTAAACAAAGAAGTTCCCCTATATGTCATAGAGTGTGTCGGCATTCTGATTCTTGGCAACTAATGAGTGTGAATGTTAATTGTCTGATGTCATTCAGGTGCTGTTCAATAGTGTGAATCTTCAATAACCAATAGCATGTGCATCTTGAGCCTAAAGCTCTAGCAGGATTCGAACTCTCAACCTAACAAACACCAGCACTAGGCATTATCCCACTCTGCCACTGACAATCATACACATTCAGCAGTCACATTCAAATGGTGAAAATGTGTGTTGGTAAACACACAAGAAAAACTCCAAGTACACATTTGACAATAAAATGAAGGGCTTTCCTGAAAAAATACACCTGAAAACTTTTGGATATTCTGGGGCAATTAGACATTTATAGAGAAGAACAGTAATGGATGAAATATAAATATGATAGACTTAATGATGAAGGACAAATAGTAAACAAAGAAGTTCCCCTATATGTCATAGAGTGTGTCGGCATTCTGATTCTTGGCAACTAATGAGTGTGAATGTTAATTGTCTGATGTCATTCAGGTGCTGTTCAATAGTGTGAATCTTCAATAACCAATAGCATGTGCATCTTGAGCCTAAAGCTCTAGCAGGATTCGAACTCTCAACCTAACAAACACCAGCACTAGGCATTATCCCACTCTGCCACTGACAATCATACACATTCAGCAGTCACATTCAAATGGTGAAAATGTGTGTTGGTAAACACACAAGAAAAACTCCAAGTATACATTTGACAATAAAATGAAGGGCTTTCCTGAAAGAGTACACCTGAAAACTTTTGGATATTCTGGGGCAATTAGACATTTATAGAGAAGAACAGTAATGGATGAAATATAAATATGATAGACTTAATGATGAAGGAAAAATAGTAAACAAAGAAGTTCCCCTATATGTCATAGAGTGTGTCGGCATTCTGATTCTTGGCAACTAATGAGTGTGAATGTTAATTGTCTGATGTCATTCAGGTGCTGTTCAATAGTGTGAATCTTCAATAACCAATAGCATGTGCATCTTGAGCCTAAAGCTCTAGCAGGATTCGAACTCTCAACCTAACAAACACCAGCACTAGGCATTATCCCACTCAGCCACTGACAATCATACACATTGAGCAGTCACATTCAAATGGTGAAAATGTGTGTTGGCAAACACACAACATCAAGAAAATTCCTAGCATACATTTGACAATAGAATTAAGGGCTTTATAAAAAAGAGTACATATCTGAAAATGTGCACTGTTAATGGTATCCACCTAATGATGGTTGTATGGTTGTTATCCAAGAAAAAAAAATTACTCATATAGGAATATAGGTGATATAGGAGAAATGGGATGAGTGGTCGAACTTTATTGGCCTATATCTCTGAAATGGAACAACGTATCCAAATTCTTTTGATAACTTTTGTGGGGCTTTGTCTATACATTGTCTGTGAGAATTTTGGTGAAGATTTGATAATTTTTGAAGCCTGTGAAACTTTTGATGATGTTTGGCTTTTCTCTGAAATTGTGGCAAAAGTAAACATTTTTAGAGCATAAGACCAGGGTGAAAAAGATGCATCTGAATGTAGAGATTAATATGATGAAAGAATTTTGAGTCTAGGTGAATCTGGTAAGGAGAAATAAGCGTTTTTGACAAGAGCGCCACCTTTGGGTGCAGTACCCCAAATTTGGGTTATGGGTAGTGGGGGGTACTGGTAACAATACTTGAAAATGTCAAGTTTCTAGGACTTACGGTTTATAGGAATATAGGTGATCTAGGAAAAAAGGCCTAAGTGGTCTAACTTTATTGGCCTATATCTCTGAAATGGAACAAAATATCAAAATTCTGAGCGACAACTTTTGTGAGGCTTGGTCTAAACATTGTCTGTGAGAATTTTGGTGAAGATTCGATTATTTTTGAAGAGTGTGAAACTTTTTATAATGTTTGGCTTTTCCATGAAATTGTGGAAAAAGTAAACATTTGTAGACCATAAGACCAGGGCCAAAAAGATGCATCTGAGTTTAGAGATTAATATTCTGAAAGAATTTTGAGTCTAGGTGAATCTGGTAAGGAGAAATAAGCATAATTAACTTTTTTTTTCAATAGCGCCACCTTTGGGTGCAGTACCCCAAATTTTGGGTTATGGGTAGAGGGGGGTACTGGTAACCATACCTGAACATTTCAAGAGTTTTGGAGGTACGGTTTAGGCTGCAGTATGACTTTTACAGAATTTTGGCCAAAAAATGAACGGTACAGAAACAATAGGGTTCCTGCAGCTACGCTGCTCGGACCCCTAATAATAATAATCCTTACAAAAACAATAGGGCCTTGCGCCCTTCGGTGCTCGGGCCCTAATAATAATAATAAATATAACCGCAAGCGGTGATTTACGGGGTCCGAGCAAAACGAACATGATGGCATAGCTTTTTAGTTTTACATATGCTTTGATTGTTTGGGCACAATTGTTCAAAAGAAACGTGATCGGATTTCGGTTATCGGATTTCAGTTACCGGATTTCAGCTATCGGATTGGATCAAATCTTGAAAATGGGTTGTTCAAAGGGAAACAAGGATCCTGAAATTGGATTAGATCACATAATCTATTCTTGGTTTTGATCTGGATAAAACCTTCACTTTGTGTCGTTCAAAACTTTTGAGTTGGATTGGAATAAATTTGATGCATAAAATTAGGATTACCCTGTGCTGTAACATTATAGTGTGCTAACCTCCACAACCCAACAGTATTCTAACAATACTTGATTCTACAGGACTATTTATTTGTTGTGGATAAGATGAAGGGTTTGATAATGGAAGGCAGTGTTTCCCACAGAATTGAATTGTATTTGTGGTGGTGGGTTCTGTGTCGGAGTCAATAAGATAAACAGCGTATAATTATACAGTTATACTTGCCTTGCACTACAAGTCCATATTGACAAGTAGCTGTAATGCTGTAATGTTATAGTGTGCTAACCTCCACAACCCAACAGCATTCTATCAAGTATTTACTATTTCAGTATCCATTACTGTTCTGGGATCTTGAACAAATGTCTAATGTCCCAGGAATTATCCAAAGCGTTGTCAGTCTTCATCTTTGCAGGAAACCTTCATTATGGTGCAAATGTATACTTGGAGTTTTTCTTGTGTGTTTTACCAGTATTGGTAAACACACAAGAAAAACTCCAAGTATACATTTGACAATAAAATGAAGGGCTTTCCTGAAAGAGAACACCTGAAAACGTTTGGAAATTCTGGGACAATTAGACATTTGTAGAGAAGAACAGTAATGGATGAAATATAAATATGATAGACTTAATGATGAAGGAAAAATAGTAAACAAAGAAGTTCCCCTATATGTCTTCGAGTGTGTCGGCATTCTGATTCTTGGCAACTAATGAGTGTGAATGTTGATTGCCTGATGTCATTCAGGTGCTGTTCAATGGTGTGACTCTTCAATAACCAATAGCATGTGCATCTTGAGCCTAAAGCTCTAGCAGGATTCGAACTCTCAACCTAACAAACACCAGCACTAGGCATTATCCCTCTGAGCCACTAACAATCCGACATATTAGGCAGTCACATTCACATGGTGAAAATGTGTGTTGGTAAACACACAAGAAAAACTCCAAGTATACATTTGACAATAAAATGAAGGGCTTTCCTGAAAGAGTACACCTGAAAACTTTTGGATATTCTGGGGCAATTAGACATTTATAGAGAAGAACAGTAATGGATGAAATATAAATATGATAGACTTAATGATGAAGGAAAAATAGTAAACAAAGAAGTTCCCCTATATGTCATAGAGTGTGTCGGCATTCTGATTCTTGGCAACTAATGAGTGTGAATGTTGATTGCCTGATGTCATTCAGGTGCTGTTCAATGGTGTGACTCTTCAATAACCAATAGCATGTGCATCTTGAGCCTAAAGCTCTAGCAGGATTCGAACTCTCAACCTAACAAACACCAGCACTAGGCATTATCCCTCTGAGCCACTAACAATCCGACATATTAGGCAGTCACATTCACATGGTGAAAATGTGTGTTGGTAAACACACAAGAAAAACTCCAAGTATACATTTGACAATAAAATGAAGGGCTTTCCTGAAAGAGTACACCTGAAAACTTTTGGATATTCTGGGGCAATTAGACATTTATAGAGAAGAACAGTAATGGATGAAATATAAATATGATAGACTTAATGATGAAGGAAAAATAGTAAACAAAGAAGTTCCCCTATATGTCATAGAGTGTGTCGGCATTCTGATTCTTGGCAACTAATGAGTGTGAATGTTAATTGCCTGATGTCATTCAGGTGCTGTTCAATGGTGTCAATCTTCAATAACCAATAGCATGTGCATCTTGAGCTTCAAGCTCTAGCAGGATTCGAACTCTCAACCTAACAAACAACAGCAGTGTGTAATGAGTGTGAATGTTAATTGCCTGATGTCATTCAGGTGCTGTTCAATGGTGTGACTCAGAAGGCTCAATGGTATGGAGTGATGACACGGAGATGGCAGGTTTCGGTGCAACACAAGTTAAAGGAGAATTCCGGTGTGATTTTGACCTAAAGTGTTTTGAAACATGATACCGAGTGTGAACGTATGTCTCATAGCCCATCTCGGCTTGTCCCCTGCACTCCAAAATCTGGTGCTAGTTAGCCGATGCTACCCACAAGGCGGTCAATGGTGGTGCCTCGGCATCGGCATAGCCATGCAAATAAATCACTGTTTTACACCATTTACGAGGCTCAATGTATCTCCACACTTCATTGGTAGACTTCCAAGGGCCCTGACATTTAAAACGAGACATTGAGAACTTTGAAAAAGCACTGGTAGTTTACTTACAAGACGATTTATACAGACAGTATCTTCTCGAAGTTTAGCGTTTGCAGCCATCTTGAATTTAGTCACGATAAGTCAAGCAACGAGTAAGAATGAACAGGTATGATAAGGGATCAGATTCCAAAAATAATTCCGTGGAAATGCATGGATTCCAGTTGCTGCTACTGGAAGAAACTGTAATCCATGCATTTCCACAGAATTATTTTTGGAATCTGATCCCTTATCATACCTGTTCATTCTTACTCATCGCTCGACTTATCGTGACTAAATTCAAGATGGCTGCAAACGCTAAACTTCGTGAAGGTACTGTCTGTATAAATCGTCTTGTAAGTAAACTACCAGTGCTTTTTCAAAGTTCTCAATGTCTCGTTTTAAATGTCAGGGCCCTCGTAAGTCTACCAATGAAGTGTGGAGATACATTGAGCCTCGTAAATGGTGTAAAACAGTGATTTATTTGCATGGCTATGCCGATGCCGAGGCACCACCATTGACCGCCTTGTTGGTAGCATCGGCTAACTAGTGCCAGATTTCGGAGTGCAGGGGACAAGCCGAGATGGGCTATGAGACATATGTTCACACTCGGTATCATGTTTCAAAACATGTTAGGTCAAAATCACACCGGAATTCTCCTTTAACTTTATTTGAGTTTCAATGCATCTGTTCTTTTGTTCTTTACTTGTATGTGTGCTGCATCAAAGAGGAAACAAACAGAAAATGGAGTAATCAGTGAAATGGGGTAAATCAGTACAGATCCCAACTCACAAACAAACCAATTGACATTTGAACAATAAACTGAAATCATATGGCTATATAAGGTACAACTAAACAATACTTGACATCCCAAGTCAACCAACATCACCTAATCATCTCTCACATGGGACTCCAACACACCAAACCAACAAACAAAGACCTTAACTTTACACATGATGGCAGAGCTACTCTACAAACTGATAAACATCACAAAAGTCATAGTGAGGGTGATTAAAGTGATGACTTACGTTAACTCAAAGACGCACACAGAGCAGGACACACTGGAGTGCTGGGTTGAGATGAACAAAAGAGCGAACTGAGGGCGAGCAAACAATTTATCCTGGTCTGAGCCCCTGCTCCGGAGCTACAGGGTTTCCCAGCGGGTAAACTTTGGAAAGATTTGCAAAGATTTGGGAAAGATTTTTGAAAGACTACAGTCTCAGACCCTCTCACATCTAAAGACAAGTAGTAGAGTTTTAAGTCACAGACTATGATTTTGCAATGACTAGGGATCTTGCAGGGTCACTATTTACAAGATTGCAACATGATTCCTTTAAATTATTACCCATTGTGCAATAGATAAACAGGAACTGAAAATTATAGCCTACTAAACTCAAAGTCGTATTTTCATGTTTCTGCAGCATTGTTTCATGCGTGACATCCTTAACCGATATTGAGTTGTTCTGTCAAGTGGAAGAGCCGACTAAATATGTATAAGAAATGACAAATATTATAAGAATAACAAATAATTATAGGCTACAGCTTATAATTATACAGTAATACTTGCCTTGCACTACAAGTCCATATTGACATGTAGCTGTAATGTTATAGTGTGTTATCCTCCACAACCCAACAGCATTCTATTGTAGTATGCTAACATCCACAACCCACTAATGCTTCAAGTGGGATTTGAACTCTCAACCTAAGGATCACCAGTACAAGGCATTATCCCACTGAGCCACTGTCAATCCTACATGTTGGCCAGTCACATTCACATGGTGAAAATGTGTATTGGTAAACACACAAGAAAAACTCCAAGCATGGAGGGGCGATTAGACATTTGTAGAGATGAACACTAATAGATTAAATATAAATATGATAGACTTAATGATGAAGGAAAAATAGTAAACAAAGAAGTTCCCCTGAATGTCATAGAGTGTCTCGGCATTCTGATTCTTGGCAACTGATGAGTGTGAATGTTGATTGCCTGATGTCATTCAGGTGCTGTTCAATGGTGTGAATCTTCAATAACCAATAGTATTCGAGCTAGAGCCTAAAACACTACCGGGGATTCGAACCCTCAACCTCAACCTAACAAACACCAGCACTAGGCATTATCCCACTGAGCCACTGACAATCCTACATATTGGGTAGTCACATTCACATGGTGAAAATGTGTGTTGGTAAACACACAAGAAAAACTCCAAGTATATATTTGACAATAAAATGAAGGGCTTTCCTGAAAAAATACACCTGAAAACTTTTGGATATTCTGGGGCAATTAGACATTTATAGAGAAGAACAGTAATGGATGAAATATAAATATGATAGACTTAATGATGAAGGAAAAATAGTAAACAAAGAAGTTCCCCTATATGTCATAGAGTGTGTCGGCATTCTGATTCTTGGCAACTAATGAGTGTGAATGTTAATTGTCTGATGTCATTCAGGTTCTGTTCAATAGTGTGAATCTTCAATAACCAATAGCATGTGCATCTTGAGCCTAAAGCTTTAGCAGGATTCGAACTCTCAACCTAACAAACACCAGCACTAGGCATTATCCCACTCTGCCACTGACAATCATACACATTCAGCAGTCACATTCAAATGGTGAAAATGTGTGTTGGTAAACACACAAGAAAAACTCCAAGTATACATTTGACAATAAAATGAAGGGCTTTCCTGAAAGAGTACACCTGAAAACTTTTGGATATTCTGGGGCAATTAGACATTTATAGAGAAGAACAGTAATGGATGAAATATAAATATGATAGACTTAATGATGAAGGAAAAATAGTAAACAAAGAAGTTCCCCTATATGTCATAGAGTGTGTCGGCATTCTGATTCTTGGCAACTAATGAGTGTGAATGTTAATTGTCTGATGTCATTCAGGTGCTGTTCAATAGTGTGAATCTTCAATAACCAATAGCATGTGCATCTTGAGCCTAAAGCTCTAGCAGGATTCGAACTCTCAACCTAACAAACACCAGCACTAGGCATTATCCCACTCAGCCACTGACAATCATACACATTGAGCAGTCACATTCAAATGGTGAAAATGTGTGTTGGCAAACACACAACATCAAGAAAATTCCTAGCATACATTTGACAATAGAATTAAGGGCTTTATAAAAAAGAGTACATATCTGAAAATGTGCACTGTTAATGGTATCCACCTAATGATGGTTGTATGGTTGTTATCCAAGAAAAAAAAATTACTCATATAGGAATATAGGTGATATAGGAGAAATGGGCTGAGTGGTCGAACTTTATTGGCCTATATCTCTGAAATGGAACAACGTATCCAAATTATTTTGATAACTTTTGTGAGGCTTTGTCTAAACATTGTCTGTGAGAATTTTGGTGAAGATTTGATAATTTTTGAAGCCTGTGAAACTTTTTATGATGTTTGGCTTTTCTCTGAAATTGTGGCAAAAGTAAACATTTTTAGAGCATAAGACCAGGGTGAAAAAGATGCATCTGAATGTAGAGATTAATATGATGAAAGAATTTTGAGTCTAGGTGAATTTGGTAAGGAGAAATAAGCGTTTTTGACAAGAGCGCCACCTTTGGGTGCAGTACCCCAAATTTGGGTTATGGGTAGTGGGGGGTACTGGTAACAATACTTGAAAATGTCAAGTTTCTAGGACTTACGGTTTATAGGAATATAGGTGATCTAGGAAAAAAGGCCTAAGTGGTCTAACTTTATTGGCCTATATCTCTGAAATGGAACAAAATATCAAAATTCTGAGCGATAACTTTTGTGAGGCTTGGTCTAAACATTGTCTGTGAGAATTTTGGTGAAGATTCGATTATTTTTGAAGAGTGTGAAACTTTTTATAATGTTTGGCTTTTCCATGAAATTGTGGAAAAAGTAAACATTTGTAGACCATAAGACCAGGGCCAAAAAGATGCATCTGAGTTTAGAGATTAATATTCTGAAAGAATTTTGAGTCTAGGTGAATCTGGTAAGGAGAAATAAGCATAATTAACTTTTTTTTTCAATAGCGCCACCTTTGGGTGCAGTACCCCAAATTTTGGGTTATGGGTAGAGGGGGGTACTGGTAACCATACCTGAAAATTTCAAGAGTTTTGGAGTTACGGTTTAGGCTGCAGTATGACTTTTACAGAATTTTGGCCAAAAAATGAACGGTACAGAAACAATAGGGTTCCTGCAGCTACGCTGCTCGGACCCCTAATAAGAAAACTTAAGAAGAACAAATATAACCGCAAGCGGTGATTTACGGGGTCCGAGCACAACGAACATGATGGCATAGCTTTTTAGTTTTACATATGCTTTGATTGTTTGGGCACAATTGTTCAAAAGAAACGTGATCGGATTTCGGTTATCGGATTTCAGTTACCGGATTTCAGCTATCGGATTGGATCAAATCTTGAAAATGGGTTGTTCAAAGGGAAACAAGGATCCTGAAATTGGATTAGATCACATAATCTATTCTTGGTTTTGATCTGGATAAAACCTTCACTTTGTGTCGTTCAACACTTTTGAGTTGGATTGGAATAAATTTGATGCATAAAATTAGGATTACCCTGTGCTATAACATTATAGTGTGCTAACCTCCACAACCCAACAGTATTCTAACAATACTTGATTCTACAGGACTATTTATTTGTTGTGGATAAGATGAAGGGTTTGATAATGGAAGGCAGTGTTTCCCACAGAATTGAATTGTATTTGTGGTGGTGGGTTCTGTGTCGGAGTCAATAAGATAAACAGCGTATAATTATACAGTTATACTTGCCTTGCACTACAAGTCCATATTGACAAGTAGCTGTAATGCTGTAATGTTATAGTGTGCTAACCTCCACAACCCAACAGCATTCTATTCTAGTATGCTAACCTCCACAACCCAACAGTATTTTAACACTAATGCTTCAGGTGGGATTTGAACACTCAACATAAGGATGACCAGTACAAGGCATTATCCCACTAAGCCACTGTCAATCCTACATCTTTGCCAGTCACATTCAAATGGTGAAAATGTGTATTGGTAAACACACAAGAAAAACTCCAAGTATACATTTGACAATAAAATGAAGGGCTTTCCTGAAAGAGAACACCTGAAAACGTTTGGAAATTCTGGGGCAATTAGACATTTGTAGAGAAGAAGAGTAATGGATGAAATATAAATACGATAGACTTAATGATGAAGGAAAAATAGTAAACAAAGAAGTTCCCCTATATGCCATAGAGTGTGTCGGCATTGTGACTCTTGGCAACTAATGAGTGTGAATGTTGATTGCCTGATGTCATTCAGGTGCTGTTCAATGGTGTGACTCTTCAATAACCAATAGCATGTGCATCTTGAGCCTAAAGCTCTAGCAGGATTCGAACTCTCAACCTAACAAACACCAGCACTAGGCATTATCCCTCTGAGCCACTAACAATCCGACATATTAGGCAGTCACATTCACATGGTGAAAATGTGTGTTGGTAAACACACAAGAAAAACTCCAAGTATACATTTGACAATAAAATGAAGGGCTTTCCTGAAAGAGTACACCTGAAAACTTTTGGACATTTTGGGGCAATTAGACATTTATAGAGAAGAACAGTAATGGATGAAATATAAATACGATAGACTTAATGATGAAGGAAAAATAGTAAACAAAGAAGTTCCCCTATATGTCTTAGAGTGTGTCGGCATTCTGATTCTTGGCAACTAATGAGTGTGAATGTTAATTGCCTGATGTCATTCAGGTGCTGTTCAATGGTGTCAATCTTCAATAACCAATAGCATGTGCATCTTGAGCCCAAAGCTCTAGCAGGATTCAAACTCTCAACCTAAAAAACACCAGCACAAGGCATTATCCCACTGAGCCACTGACAATCATACACATTCAGCAGTCACATTCAAATGGTGAAAATGCGTGTTGGTAAACACACAAGAAAAACTCCAAGTATACATTTGACAATAAAATGAAGGGCTTTCCTGAAAGAGTACACCTGAAAACTTTTGGATATTCTGGGGCAATTAGACATTTGTAGAGAAGAACAGTAATGGATGAAATATAAATACGATAGACTTAATGATGAAGGAAAAATAGTAAACAAAGAAGTTCCCCTATATGCCATAGAGTGTCAGCATTCTGATTCTTGGCAACTAATGAGTGTGAATGTTAATTGCCTGATGTCATTCAGGTGCTGTTCAATGGTGTGAATCTTCAATAACCAATAGCATGTGCATCTTGAGCTTCAAGCTCTAGCAGGATTCGAACTCTCAACCTAACAAACACCAGCAGTGTGTAATGAGTGTGAATGTTAATTGCCTGATGTCATTCAGGTGCTGTTCAATGGTGTGACTCAGAAGGCTCAATGGTATGGAGTGATGACACGAAGATGGCAGGTTTCGGTGCAACACAAGTTAACTTTATTTGAGTTTCAATTCATCTGTTCTTTTGTTCTTTACTTGTATGTGTGCTGCATCAAAGAGGAAACAAACAGAAAATGGAGTAATCAGTGAAATGGGGTAAATCAGTACAGATCCCAACTCACAAACAAACCAATTGACATTTGAACAATAAACTGAAATCATAAGGCTATATAAGGTACAACTAAACAATACTTGACATCCCAAGTCAACCAACATCACCTAATCATCTCTCACATGGGACTCCAACACACCAAACCAACAAACAAAGACCTTAACTTTACACATGATGGCAGAGCTACTCTACAAACTGATAAACATCACAAAAGTCATAGTGAGGGTGATTAAAGTGATGACTTACGTTAACTCAAAGACGCACACAGAGCAGGACACACTGGAGTGCTGGGTTGAGATGAACAAAAGAGCGAACTGAGGGCGAGCAAACAATTTATCCTGGTCTGAGCCCCTGCTCCGGAGCTACAGGGTTTCCCAGCGGGTAAACTTTGGAAAGATTTGCAAAGATTTGGAAAAGATTTTTGAAAGACTACAGTCTCAGACCCTCTCACATCTAAAGACAAGTAGTAGAGTTTTAAGTCACAGACTATGATTTTGCAATGACTAGGGATCTTGCAGGGTCACTATTTACAAGACTGCAACATGATTCCTTTAAATTATTACCCATTGTGCAATAGATAAACAGGAACTGAAAATTATAGCCTACTAAACTCAAAGTCGTATTTTCATGTTTCTGCAGCATTGTTTCATGCGTGACATCCTTAACCGATATAGAGTTGTTCTGTCAAGTGGAAGAGCCGACTAAATATGTATAAGAAATGACAAATATTATAAGAATAACAAATAATTATAGGCTACAGCTTATAATTATACAGTAATACTTGCCTTGCACTACAAGTCCATATTGACAAGTAGCTGTAATGTTATAGTGTGTTATCCTCCACAACCCAACAGCATTCTATTGTAGTATGCTAACATCCACAACCCACTAATGCTTCAAGTGGGATTTGAACTCTCAACCTAAGGATCACCAGTACAAGGCATTATCCCACTGAGTCACTGTCAATCCTACATGTTGGCCAGTCACATTCACATGGTGAAAATGTGTATTGGTAAACACACAAGAAAAACTCCAAGCATGGAGGGGCGATTAGACATTTGTAGAGATGAACACTAATAGATTAAATATAAATATGATAGACTTAATGATGAAGGAAAAATAGTAAACAAAGAAGTTCCCCTGAATGTCATAGAGTGTCTCGGCATTCTGATTCTTGGCAACTGATGAGTGTGAATGTTGATTGCCTGATGTCATTCAGGTGCTGTTCAATGGTGTGAATCTTCAATAACCAATAGTATTCAAGCTAGAGCCTAAAGCACTACCGGGGATTCGAACCCTCAACCTAACAAACACCAGCACTAGGCATTATCCCACTGAGCCACTGACAATCCTACATATTGGGTAGTCACATTCACATGGTGAAAATGTGTGTTGGTAAACACACAAGAAAAACTCCAAGTATATATTTGACAATAAAATGAAGGGCTTTCCTGAAAAAATACACCTGAAAACTTTTGGATATTCTGGGGCAAATAGACATTTATAGAGAAGAACAGTAATGGATGAAATATAAATATGATAGACTTAATGATGAAGGAAAAATAGTAAACAAAGAAGTTCCCCTATATGTCATAAAGTGTGTCGGCATTCTGATTCTTGGCAACTAATGAGTGTGAATGTTAATTGTCTGATGTCATTCAGGTGCTGTTCAATAGTGTGAATCTTCAATAACCAATAGCATGTGCATCTTGAGCCTAAAGCTCTAGCAGGATTCGAACTCTCAACCTAACAAACACCAGCACTAGGCATTATCCCACTCTGCCACTGACAATCATACACATTCAGCAGTCACATTCAAATGGTGAAAATGTGTGTTGGTAAACACACAAGAAAAACTCCAAGTACACATTTGACAATAAAATGAAGGGCTTTCCTGAAAGAGTACACCTGAAAACTTTTGGATATTCTGGAGCAATTAGACATTTATAGAAAAGAACAGTAATGGATGAAATATAAATATGATAGACTTAATGATGAAGGAAAAATAGTAAACAAAGAAGTTCCCCTATATGTCATAGAGTGTGTCGGCATTCTGATTCTTGGCAACTAATGAGTGTGAATGTTAATTGTCTGATGTCATTCAGGTGCTGTTCAATAGTGTGAATCTTCAATAACCAATAGCATGTGCATCTTGAGCCTAAAGCTCTAGCAGGATTCGAACTCTCAACCTAACAAACACCAGCACTAGGCATTATCCCACTCTGCCACTGACAATCATACACATTCAGCAGTCACATTCAAATGGTGAAAATATGTGTTGGTAAACACACAAGAAAAACTCCAAGTATACATTTGACAATAAAATGAAGGGCTTTCCTGAAAGAGTACACCTGAAAACTTTTGGATATTCTGGGGCAATTAGACATTTATAGAGAAGAACAGTAATGGATGAAATATAAATATGATAGACTTAATGATGAAGGAAAAATAGTAAACAAAGAAGTTCCCCTATATGTCACAGAGTGTGTCGGCATTCTGATTCTTGGCAACTAATGAGTGTGAATGTTAATTGTCTGATGTCATTCAGGTGCTGTTCAATAGTGTGAATCTTCAATAACCAATAGCATGTGCATCTTGAGCCTAAAGCTCTAGCAGGATTCGAACTCTCAACCTAACAAACACCAGCACTAGGCATTATCCCACTCAGCCACTGACAATCATACACATTGAGCAGTCACATTCAAATGGTGAAAATGTGTGTTGGCAAACACACAACATCAAGAAAATTCCTAGTATACATTTGACAATAGAATTAAGGGCTTTATAAAAAAGAGTACATATCTGAAAATGTGCACTGTTAATGGTATCCACCTAATGATGGTTGTATGGTTGTTATCCAAGAAAAAAAAATTACTCATATAGGAATATAGGTGATATAGGAGAAATGGGCTGAGTGGTCGAACTTTATTGGCCTATATCTCTGAAATGGAACAACGTATCCAAATTCTTTTGATAACTTTTGTGGCTTTGTCTAAACATTGTCTGTGAGAATTTTGGTGAAGATTTGATAATTTTTGAAGCCTGTGAAACTTTTTATGATGTTTGGCTTTTCTCTGAAATTGTGGCAAAAGTAAACATTTTTAGAGCATAAGACCAGGGTGAAAAAGATGCATCTGAATGTAGAGATTAATATGATGAAAGAATTTTGAGTCTAGGTGAATCTGGTAAGGAGAAATAAGCGTTTTTGACAAGAGCGCCACCTTTGGGTGCAGTACCCCAAATTTGGGTTATGGGTAGTGGGGGGTACTGGTAACAATACTTGAAAATGTCAAGTTTCTAGGACTTACGGTTTATAGGAATATAGGTGATCTAGGAAAAAAGGCCTAAGTGGTCTAACTTTATTGGCCTATATCTCTGAAATGGAACAAAATATCAAAATTCTGAGCGATAACTTTTGTGAGGCTTGGTCTAAACATTGTCTGTGAGAATTTTGGTGAAGATTCGATTATTTTTGAAGAGTGTGAAACTTTTTATAATGTTTGGCTTTTCCATGAAATTGTGGAAAAAGTAAACATTTGTAGACCATAAGACCAGGGCCAAAAAGATGCATCTGAGTTTAGAGATTAATATTCTGAAAGAATTTTGAGTCTAGGTGAATCTGGTAAGGAGAAATAAGCATAATTAACTTTTTTTTTCAATAGCGCCACCTTTGGGTGCAGTACCCCAAATTTTGGGTTATGGGTAGAGGGGGGTACTGGTAACCATACCTGAAAATTTCAAGAGTTTTGGAGTTACGGTTTAGGCTGCAGTATGACTTTTACAGAATTTTGGCCAAAAAATGAACGGTACAGAAACAATAGGGTTCCTGCAGCTACGCTGCTCGGACCCCTAATAAGTGTGCTGCTTTGCAAGCACACTTAATTATTATATTCAGTGCTGTCTTAACGCTATAATCAAACACGAACAACAAAAACAAAAACAAAAGGAACTTCCCCTTAGTCAGAGCAACATCGAACATTCTGTCACCCTGCGTAACCTTACCTCCCCCTCCCCTTCCCCTATCTAAATTCCCTTTAACTACTTTACTCGGTCCGTGAGGCGCGTTGCTATCAGCAACACAACTTCGGCCGCCCCAGACAGACCCACCATTCCTTACGTTTTCTTTTTCCACACACACACACTTCAAAAGTCATCTGCAGGACCCGTGGTCATCTATTCATTCTGTATAAATTCCTCTGCTTCCTTCGAATCTTTGAACGTTTTCCTCTGCCCCTTCCAGGTGAAGATGAGGGTAGCAGGGTATACCAATCGATGTTTTACGTTTAGTTCCTGTAGTCGTCTCTTCGCCGGTACAAACTCCTTCCTTTTCTCTGCCAACTCCCTTGTCAAGTCCTCGAAAAACGACAGCTTGCAATCTTCCCATTCGATTCCGCGTTTCTCCTTGGACACCTGTAACACTTTATTTCGAGCTGTTGAACGTAAAAAGCGGATCATGATCGTCCTTGGTGGCTTGTCCGGGTCAGGCATAGGAGCCATTGAGCGGTGTGCACGTTCAATCTCAAAGTCCTGGCCAGCGAGCCCAAGACCTTCGGATAAGATTCTTTCCACATATTGTATCACTTTGCCCTTCTGCTCTTTGTTTTCTTTCAGTCCCACCAATCTTAAATTACTTCTCCTGCTCCGGTTTTCGAGGTCTTCCACCCGTGTCCACAGTGTCTCTATTCTTTTGTCATGTTTCTCGACATCTTTCTCTATTCTCGCATTTACATCCTCCATGTCCGATATCCGTTGTTCAGCATCTCCAAGCCTAGTTTGTATGCTATCCACAGCGTCCTTCAGCTCTTTTGAGGACTGTTTAATGGCAGCAACGTCCACTGCTACCAGTTCAAGTGTTGCATTCATCTTTCGTATCTCTTCCATAACTTGATCACCTGTTCCCTCAGGCTTCTCGTCATCGGCCACGCTGCTTCTCGTTGACTGCTTGCTTTTCTTGCTCGCGCCTTGGAAAAAGTTTGCCTGTTTGTTCGCCATTTCGCTTTTAGACCTTAGATAATCTGCAGTCTGACGGTCAGTATAATAATCAGCTCCAATAAAACAATCGAAGTGTACGTAATAACGAAGTGTGTGTTTCTAGAAAGTGAAATTAAATGATGGTCTGTCAAGAGCTCCACTAGCGGTCCCTCAGCGGTCCCACGTGACTCTTCCGACATCAAATTTCTTGAAGCATTTGGGAACACACTGAATGAACTTGACAGCAAAGTCCCTTGACATTAGATTTGGTTACTTGCAAATGCTGTTTTCCATGACCTGGCAGTTCTATGGCAAGCCATTTTAATATTCCTTATGGCAAGCCGCCTACACTGGATAAACTTAAAAGCAGAGCTTACAATTGTGTGTGCATCCATGGCAAGCTATGCGTAGAAGCAATGAGATATTGATAGTAAATTGAATATAACAGCTCAATGTCTTGTTCAAATTTGTCTTATCAATAAAAAAAGCAATTCATGCTTTAGAGCATTTTATTATAAAAACAAAGTACCGGTTCAGGCACCATTTTGGCACCGGCACCATTTTAAAAGTATCAATTTACTGTAGCACCGGTATCGGATAAAACCCTTTAGTACCTCTCTCTATTTTTTCAG
>NW_027468870.1:1556484-1638984 GCF_046254945.1 Alosa pseudoharengus | reverse complement strand
TTCAATCAGACGTAGTGTTCCCTGTGATTGATGTAGACGCGGTCAGCACCGTTCTGATGGCAGACCCACTCCTGGTAGGACAGAGGCTGATGGATTGGACTCTGCATCTCACGCTGAGTGGTCCGAATCACCGGTCTCTCAGCCATCTCATACCGCCGGTCAGCAACCTGGCGTTCCTGAAACAACAACAAGGACACACGCTACAGAGGCATGCAGGTGCAAGCATGTGGAGAAAATAAACCCTTAGGCTACGTTCAGACTAATGTTATATTTTTAAGTTGCCAGCATCTGTTTTACATTATAATCCTATGGATTAGGAGTTCAAAAAAGTCCTCCACTCTTTTTTAAAACGCTGTTGGCTGCGTTTTTTTTTCTGCAGCTCAGAGCGTGTTTTTAAAGTTGAAAAAACTTCAACTTCTCTGAAAAAAGTGCCCTATGTCAAGCGTTTTTTTGACAGTTGACCAATTACGAGCTAAGTAATGAGACATTGGTAACCAGCAGAAATGGAGATGTGATAAAGCTTATTACGATCGACTTTGAGCACAATGATCTATATGACTGTATCACTGGACGTTACCCTAATTTTCAGGTCAGTGAGTATCTTTATTGCAGTTGTTTGAAAAACTAGCATGTTAGCTATCATTAACTTGCAATTAGCACACATTGTTATGGCGGTAAAAGACTTCCAGTTCCTCAACTGCTTTTTGCTGCCAGCAGGTTTTCAAAACAAAAAAGCGCTCTGGCCAACTTTTCCTGTCCAAAATAGAAGCCTAGTCTGTTCACACCCTTAGGTGATAAGAGGCTTTAAGTAGCCATGTTCAGAATGGGAAGCTACTGTAAGGTGAAGCGTTCCGTTTGCGGAGAGTAAAAATAGTTTGAGAAGACTGGTCTAATAGTTTTGAATGGATGTGCTGCTATCATTCCGGGTGTAGCCAGTTCCACTGATTATAGTGTAATCTAATTGTTGCAGCATTTGCTCCATGAACCAGTCAGCCTGGTAGCTAGGGTGACCAGACGTCCCGAAAAATTCGGGACAGTCCCGATATCCAAGCAGTTGTCCCGAATCCCGAATCCTGCCCTAATTGTCCCGAAAATTATACTCAATCAGAA
Organism: Alosa pseudoharengus; assembly: GCF_046254945.1. NCBI lineage: Eukaryota > Metazoa > Chordata > Actinopteri > Clupeiformes > Clupeidae > Alosa > Alosa pseudoharengus. The sequence continues at coordinate 1,637,874 of NW_027468870.1, read as the reverse complement.
TACTGAGTAGTTATTTCTGATAAACATTAAAAACTGTCCGTAGAGAGGTCGACTGCATGCAGCCCCCGACGGCAGCTAAGTGTCTGGATGCAGCCCCGACTACTTTGTTTCTTTTTTGACGTTCTATAGACCCTTTCAACAATAAAAACGAAAACAATGCTTGAACATTCTATTTGGTTCCCAATCTACTTTGAAAGGGTCTATAATTAGGCACGAATATGCACTGATTTTAGCTCATTTTTATTGATTCCTTGACATGGCTGATGTACCGGAACCCCAACAGCAAAAGCGTCTATGCCTTTACCGGGAGGAGTGGGTGGAGGTACCCGTGGATTGACAAAGCTTTAAGCGACGAGATGAAAGCATTCTGCAAAGTGTGTAGAAGAGAGTTTGGTGTTTCTCACGGAGGGGAGGCGTCATGTGTGCAAAAAAAATACGTTCGACCTAATGTCCAATATCGTTTTAACATTGCCTAATCTACTTAAACCCCCCCCCCCCGCCCCGCCCCCCGCGAATAAAAAAAAAGCGTCCCGAATTTCAGCCAATCTCATCTGGTCACCCTACTGGTAGCTGATCTACCTGCACACTCACCTGTTAGTGTAGAATACCAGTAAAAGTGATCTACCTGCACGCTCACCTGTTAGTGTAGAATACCAGTAAAAGTGATCTACCTGCACGCTCACCTGTTTGAAGGTGACCACCTGTGCTGGGATGCCACTCGGGCGCCGCTCAGAGTAAGGGGGTGGGGGTTTGTGTGTGGGGGGCAGATCGATCCTGCTCAGACACAAAAAACACACAGAACAGGATATGACATAATAGGACATAACACACATAACAGGATATGAGGTCACAGCATACAGTTGATCCTGCTCAGACCACTGATCTATAAAGAACACTGGATAGCGCAACTACGTCACAAACCTGAAGCCTCCGTGAAATCGGCGCGGCGGCCATATTGGGACCACTTGCGAGTCCGAACTACGCTGCTCCGTTCTGAAACCTCACCAAAATGATCTAGCTATAGGCTACTGTGTGCTGCACCCACGGAGAAAATCACTGTAGGCTTTTAATGTTGTCAATGTAGCCTGTCTGGAAGAAGTTTAGTGGGCGTGATAATAATATGAATAATGCTATAATCATGTATATAAAACAGACAGAGGTCTCCATTCAAAGAGACCAGTATCCTATTTATTTCTATAGGTTTTTTCACTATTTTCTTTATTTGTGCGATCGACCTAGCATGGAGGGGGGAGACAAACAATGTTAATAGGCCCATATCTATATTTCAGTATGCAATAGCTCTTACAAATACAAATAGTTTTGTCATATCATAGGCTAGCCTACATTGGGTTTTGAACAATTATCAACTTCTTCCGGACGTTAGTCCCGTCGCTTTTCTGCCTGCATTCTTTCCCCGGGTGATATATATATGATTAGGCCTATTCAGATCTGCCTTATTTTGCAGTATGATTTCCATACTATGGTTAGGCCTATTCAGATCTGCCTTATTTTGCAGTATGATTTCGTAATCAATTTTATTAAATTGAAAACATGATTGTCATTGATTGCAGTGTCCATCATAGCCTATGATTAGGCCTATTCAGATCAGAGAAGATGCGTGCAAGGCCAGCTCTCGCAAGCAGCACGTTGCTTGTTACAGATGGCTGATAACGATATATTTTTAAAAATGTATCAAAAGTTCCCCATCCCCAGTGGGGAATAGGCTAGTAGCCTAGGCTACGTTAGCCCATCTGCAAGTATCAAGACGTGAGATCAAGAGATGTTCTCGGTAGGCTAAACTAGGGGGAAATGTCTGTTAACAAATCTGGTAGCTAGAAAAAAAGAACATTAACGGAGGATAGAAAATACAAAAAAGGAGGCAGAGAACGGTTCTTGGCTTAATGTTTGGGCAGCAGACGAGTTCGAGGATAGCATAAAGTTTTAAGGTAGGAGAATGAGGACGTTAATAACCTGTGCCCGCTGTGGCATATGGTCGCTTGCAATTGTACTGTAGGACTGATCTATAGGCCTAATATTATTTGATAATTAATGAATTAATATTAATTGATATGAATTGTTGTTTCTCCTGGTAGGCTGTGCTGCGTGCTTAGAGTGAATAGAGAACGGCCTTGTCATCACATCACATAGCCTATAAAGAACTGACTCCACATTTCACTTTTGATTTGAGGTTTGTTTAAGACAATTATGAAGACATAATTTAACAACTCACTGTTAAGAAAGAACGTTTCAATGGCAGCTGCATTCTCATAGTATAGACCCACGGTTGTCAAACTGGGGTACGCGTACCCCACATTAAAAACGTATTTTCTCCGCATTAACAAAATATTCGAGAGTGGAGACATGGAGGGTAAAACGGCGTTTCTCAAACTGTGGGTCGCGGAGACATGGCAGGTGGGGCGCGAACTGACGTGAGTTTTTTTTAAAATGTTTTTTTTATCTGTAGCCTAGGCCCAGGTATCACCTGATGCGCTATGGACGCACTGTGTTATTCATAGGGAAGCGCTCGTGTCAAGGCAGCTTAGTTAGTCCCGACCTGAATGAGATTTTGAACGAGATTGTAAGAGTGGTGAATTTCATCAAGACCCGGCCCTTAAAAGCGTGTCTATTCTCCGCACTTTGAGAGGAGATGGGAGCTGACCAAAAGGTTGTAGGCTACTGTTTCACAGCGAGGCAAGGTGGCTTTCCCGAGGTAAAGTGCTGTCGCGTGTTTGAGCTCCGAGTCGCCTCTTCTTGGAGGAATTAGCGCATGTTTGAATCTGCAAGCACGTTCACTAATGAACATTTCTTGACGAAGCTGGCCTATCTTAGCGATATATTTGGAAAGCTCAATGAGTTAAATCTCCAGTTACAAGGCAAAGACAAGCACCTAGCCGATAAGATCACTGCATTCAACAAGACGAGTGTGTGTGAGATAGCCTAGGTGCAGATCTATTTAAATCATTATATTCAGCACATTTGTAGACTATTGATGAGATTTGTATCATATGTTTATGATCCTATTCACTATTCTCGACAAAATTGATCAAACTAAATATTAATAAAACAATTAAAAAATCATAATGTCTGGGGGTACATGCCTATTAAAAGTTTGGGAACCACTGGTATAGACGGACACCTGCAGTTTTGATTAGTAGAGAACATATAGGCCTACTCTATTAGCCTACAAACGAATCGAGACAGCAGGAGAATATAAACTCTGCTACGTGCTCGACAATATGTCTGTGCAAATGTTTTGGATGACTTGGTTAAGTTGGAAAGAAATGGGCAGATTCGAGCTATGGGATTATGACTTCACGTCAAGTTAAAACTAAAGATAGGCCTACCGACTGTAGCCTAAGCGCCAATATCGAAAGTGGGTGATTATAACGGTGTTTTCACTATTTAAAAATGTAGCCTACCAATGGATAAGGTAATGTCGGGTAATATGCCACTCTGTAACACTGTAAGGGGAAAACACGAAGCCGTAACAGCATAGCCTATTAAGCACCAAATGTGAGGCTGTACTAATGTTCATTTGTAACGTTCTGCAACCTACATTTAGATCGAGGCATAGGCTACTGACGTCGAGCAATATGCTGTTTCACCTTTCGACCTTAAAACAGCCCTCCGGAGTGAAATTTCCTTTGAATAGGCTACGTTAATTGTATTGAGATATTTTACACATTTTAGTATAGATGAATAATTTAAGTAAATGCCCATGATTTTTTAAAGACTATTTAAAAATAATAGGTTTATATTTCCCCCCTAATATTTTCGAGTAATTAAGTTGCCTCACTTTTTTCATGCATTTCTACTGTAAGCCTATCATTTTCTACAGTACAGTGGTCCCAATATGGCGGCGGTGTTCCGATTCCATTGGCTTCATTGTTGATGGGGCGGCAACAATGGGATAGTCTATCCAGTGTTCTTTATAGATCAGTGGCTCAGACACAGAAACTCACAGAACAGGATATGAGGTCACAGCATACAGTTGATCCTGCTCAGACACAGAAATGCACAGAACAGGATATGAGGTCACAGCACAGCACGAATAATGTAATGGCCCAACTCGAGGGGCGCCACCAAGCGTGCATTTGAAAATCTCACTGCACGCAATTGGATAACACTATACGACCAATGTTAACTGACTGATTCCGGATTTCGACGCAATTGGATAACACTGCGACGGTCATAGCTCGCCTCTGGCACGCCTATGTCAGATGTGATTGGTTCCCCGCGATGCAAGGGGCAAAAGTAACATGCTTCATTACTCGTTACCAGAGTCTCTCGCTGAGCAAATTGATATTGTGCTCCCGCAAGAACTCTGGATTCCCAGGTTTAATAAATACACAGTCAGACACAAAAACACACATAACAGGATATGAGGTCACAGTACAACTTAGAGTTGTAGAGCAGTTTGGTTCAGTTAGGGCTTTAGGGCCACCGTATCCCACAAGCGCTTCTGTTTCATTAGGGGCTTTTCCTCGCCAGGGTCTGTGTCTGGGGAGTCACACCTTCCTCTGGGAGCTAATTTGCCATGAGAACCGAATCTCCCATCATGCTTCTGTGCGCTCCGAGAACAACAGCTGGCTCACATTAAGTGGCGGTTATGGCTCCACATGGCTGATAAGCATGGGAAAAATCTCACACACATTAACATAAATAAAAAGCACTCAATAATAACACACACATTAACATAATACACACACACACACACACACACCAGCAGTCTACCAGGTGAGTGTGATCTTTGGATCATTAGAATGTCTTCACACAGTGATTTGAGGCCACTGGCCCATAATTCAACAGCTTTTTCTCCAAACCTCCCACAAGCTTAGTTTCTCATGCTGTCCTGACCTTTGACCTTGGGGTCACGCAGTATCACACAGTGGGTCTGACAGAAAACTACAGAACACATCTACAGCACAGTGAGAGGGAGAGGCAGAGGGGTCGAAGGGTGTGTGTGTGTGTGTGTGTGTAGTGGAAAACAGAAATTGACAAGGAGAGAAATAAAGAGTGTGTGATGGTGCAGTTGGTAACCTTCAGTAAATACAATGTTCATCCAGTACGTGGTAATAGCAGGGATATGGATATGCTGATGCCTTGCCTCTGTGTGTGTGTGTGTGTGTGTGCGCGTGTGGATATACTGATGCCTTGCCTCTGTGTGTGTGTGTGTGTGTGTGTGTGTGCGCGTGTGGATATACTGATGCCTTGCCTCTGTGTGTGTGTGTGTGTGCGCGTGTGGATATACTGATGCCTTGCCTCTGTGTGTGTGTGTGTGTGTGTGTGATATGCTGATGCTCTGCCTCTAGTTCAAGGACTTGAAGGAACCTTCAGAAAAGAGAGATTGCCTATAAGAGGTTTAGTAAAATGGTGTTTGCTGCTACATTTCTCGGCTAAAACATTTTTGTAATTCCAGTGATCCGCCCCCTCCGCCCTCTCTGTCTTCAGTACTGTGATGTGAGGTGGCATGTGATGTGAGGTGGCATGTGATGTGGCATGTGATGTGAGGTGGCATGTGATGTGAGGTGGCATGTGATGTGAGGTGGCATGTGATGTGAGGTGGCATGTGATGTGGCATGTGAGGTGGCATGTGATGTGGCATGTGATGTGAGGTGGCATGTGATGTGATGTGGCATGTGATGTGGCATGTGATGTGAGGTGGCATGTGATGTGATGTGGCATGTGATGTGAGGTGGCATGTGATGTGAGGTGGCATGTGATGTGAGGTGGCATGTGATGTGATGTGGCATGTGATGTGAGGTGGCATGTGATGTGAGGTGGCATGTGATGTGATGTGGCATGTGATGTGAGGTGGCATGTGATGTGGCATGTGATGTGATGTGGCATGTGATGTGAGGTGGCATGTGATGTGGCATGTGAGGTGGCATGTGATGTGATGTGGCATGTGATGTGAGGTGGCATGTGATGTGAGGTGGCATGTGATGTGAGGTGGCATGTGATGTGGCATGTGAGGTGGCATGTGATGTGATGTGGCATGTGATGTGAGGTGGCATGTGATGTGAGGTGGCATGTGATGTGAGGTGGCATGTGATGTGGCATGTGATGTGAGGTGGCATGTGATGTGAGGTGGCATGTGATGTGATGTGGCATGTGATGTGAGGTGGCATGTGATGTGAGGTGGCATGTGATGTGATGTGGCATGTGATGTGAGATGGCATGTGATGTGGCATGTGAGGTGGCATGTGATGTGATGTGGCATGTGATGTGAGGTGGCATGTGATGTGAGGTGGCATGTGATGTGGCATGTGATGTGAGGTGGCATGTGATGTGATGTGGCATGTGATGTGAGGTGGCATGTGATGTGAGGTGGCATGTGATGTGATGTGGCATGTGATGTGAGGTGGCATGTGATGTGGCATGTGAGGTGGCATGTGATGTGATGTGGCATGTGATGTGAGGTGGCATGTGATGTGAGGTGGCATGTGATGTGAGGTGGCATGTGATGTGAGGTGGCATGTGATGTGAGGTGGCATGTGATGTGATGTGGCATGTGATGTGAGGTGGCATGTGATGTGAGGTGGCATGTGATGTGATGTGGCATGTGATGTGAGGTGGCATGTGATGTGGCATGTGATGTGGCATGTGATGTGAGGTGGCATGTGATGTGGCATGTGATGTGGCATGTGATGTGAGGTGGCATGTGATGTGGCATGTGATGTGATGTGGCATGTGATGTGAGGTGGCATGTGATGTGAGGTGGCATGTGATGTGGCATGTGATGTGGCATGTGATGTGAGGTGGCATGTGATGTGAGGTGGCATGTGATGTGAGGTGGCATGTGATGTGGCATGTGATGTGAGGTGGCATGTGATGTGAGGTGGCATGTGATGTGATGTGGCATGTGATGTGATGTGGCATGTGATGTGATGTGGCATGTGATGTGAGGTGGCATGTGATGTGAGGTGGCATGTGATGTGAGGTGGCATGTGATGTGAGGTGGCATGTGATGTGGCATGTGAGGTGGCATGTGATGTGGCATGTGATGTGAGGTGGCATGTGATGTGATGTGGCATGTGATGTGGCATGTGATGTGAGGTGGCATGTGATGTGATGTGGCATGTGATGTGAGGTGGCATGTGATGTGAGGTGGCATGTGATGTGAGGTGGCATGTGATGTGATGTGGCATGTGATGTGAGGTGGCATGTGATGTGAGGTGGCATGTGATGTGATGTGGCATGTGATGTGAGGTGGCATGTGATGTGAGGTGGCATGTGATGTGATGTGGCATGTGATGTGAGGTGGCATGTGATGTGGCATGTGAGGTGGCATGTGATGTGATGTGGCATGTGATGTGAGGTGGCATGTGATGTGAGGTGGCATGTGATGTGAGGTGGCATGTGATGTGGCATGTGAGGTGGCATGTGATGTGATGTGGCATGTGATGTGAGGTGGCATGTGATGTGAGGTGGCATGTGATGTGAGGTGGCATGTGATGTGGCATGTGAGGTGGCATGTGATGTGATGTGGCATGTGATGTGAGGTGGCATGTGATGTGAGGTGGCATGTGATGTGATGTGGCATGTGATGTGAGGTGGCATGTGATGTGGCATGTGAGGTGGCATGTGATGTGATGTGGCATGTGATGTGAGGTGGCATGTGATGTGAGGTGGCATGTGATGTGGCATGTGATGTGAGGTGGCATGTGATGTGATGTGGCATGTGATGTGAGGTGGCATGTGATGTGAGGTGGCATGTGATGTGATGTGGCATGTGATGTGAGGTGGCATGTGATGTGGCATGTGAGGTGGCATGTGATGTGATGTGGCATGTGATGTGAGGTGGCATGTGATGTGAGGTGGCATGTGATGTGAGGTGGCATGTGATGTGATGTGGCATGTGATGTGAGGTGGCATGTGATGTGGCATGTGATGTGGCATGTGATGTGAGGTGGCATGTGATGTGATGTGGCATGTGATGTGAGGTGGCATGTGATGTGAGGTGGCATGTGATGTGATGTGGCATGTGATGTGAGGTGGCATGTGATGTGAGGTGGCATGTGATGTGATGTGGCATGTGATGTGAGGTGGCATGTGATGTGGCATGTGATGTGGCATGTGATGTGAGGTGGCATGTGATGTGAGGTGGCATGTGATGTGAGGTGGCATGTGATGTGGCATGTGATGTGATGTGGCATGTGATGTGAGGTGGCATGTGATGTGAGGTGGCATGTGATGTGGCATGTGATGTGATGTGGCATGTGATGTGAGGTGGCATGTGATGTGAGGTGGCATGTGATGTGGCATGTGATGTGGGGTGGCATGTGATGTGAGGTGGCATGTGATGTGATGTGGCATGTGATGTGAGGTGGCATGTGATGTGGCATGTGATGTGAGGTGGCATGTGATGTGATGTGGCATGTGATGTGATGTGGCATGTGATGTGGCATGTGATGTGAGGTGGCATGTGATGTGAGGTGGCATGTGATGTGATGTGGCATGTGATGTGAGGTGGCATGTGATGTGGCATGTGATGTGGCATGTGATGTGGCATGTGATGTGGCATGTGATGTGATGTGGCATGTGATGTGGCATGTGATGTGAGGTGGCATGTGATGTGAGGTGGCATGTGATGTGATGTGGCATGTGATGTGAGGTGGCATGTGATGTGGCATGTGATGTGGCATGTGAGGTGGCATGTGATGTGGCATGTGATGTGATGTGGCATGTGATGTGGCATGTGATGTGAGGTGGCATGTGATGTGATGTGGCATGTGATGTGGCATGTGAGGTGGCATGTGATGTGATGTGGCATGTGATGTGAGGTGGCATGTGATGTGGCATGTGATGTGATGTGGCATGTGATGTGAGGTGGCATGTGATGTGGCATGTGAGGTGGCATGTGATGTGATGTGGCATGTGATGTGAGGTGGCATGTGATGTGAGGTGGCATGTGATGTGAGGTGGCATGTGATGTGGCATGTGATGTGGCATGTGATGTGAGGTGGCATGTGATGTGAGGTGGCATGTGATGTGATGTGGCATGTGATGTGAGGTGGCATGTGATGTGGCATGTGAGGTGGCATGTGATGTGATGTGGCATGTGATGTGAGGTGGCATGTGATGTGATGTGGCATGTGATGTGATGTGGCATGTGATGTGAGGTGGCATGTGATGTGGCATGTGAGGTGGCATGTGATGTGATGTGGCATGTGATGTGAGGTGGCATGTGATGTGGCATGTGATGTGGCATGTGATGTGAGGTGGCATGTGATGTGATGTGGTATGTGATGTGAGGTGGCATGTGATGTGAGGTGGCATGTGATGTGATGTGGCATGTGATGTGAGGTGGCATGTGATGTGGCATGTGATGTGAGGTGGCATGTGATGTGAGGTGGCATGTGATGTGAGGTGGCATGTGATGTGAGGTGGCATGTGATGTGGCATGTGATGTGAGGTTGCATGTGATGTGAGGTGGCATGTGATGTGAGGTGGCATGTGATGTGGCATGTGATGTGATGTGGCATGTGATGTGATGTGGCATGTGATGTGAGGTGGCATGTGATGTGAGGTGGCATGTGATGTGAGGTGGCATGTGATGTGGCATGTGATGTGATGTGGCATGTGATGTGAGGTGGCATGTGATGTGGCATGTGATGTGAGGTGGCATGTGATGTGATGTGGCATGTGATGTGATGTGGCATGTGATGTGAGGTGGCATGTGATGTGGCATGTGATGTGAGGTGGCATGTGATGTGATGTGGCATGTGATGTGATGTGGCATGTGATGTGATGTGGCATGTGATGTGAGGTGGCATGTGATGTGAGGTGGCATGTGATGTGAGGTGGCATGGGATGTGGCATGTGATGTGGCATGTGATGTGATGTGGCATGTGATGTGAGGTGGCATGTGATGTGGCATGTGATGTGGCATGTGATGTGATGTGGCATGTGATGTGAGGTGGCATGTGATGTGATGTGGCATGTGATGTGAGGTGGCATGTGATGTGGCATGTGATGTGGCATGTGATGTGAGGTGGCATGTGATGTGATGTGGCATGTGATGTGATGTGGCATGTGATGTGAGGTGGCATGTGATGTGGCATGTGATGTGGCATGTGATGTGAGGTGGCATGTGATGTGATGTGGCATGTGATGTGAGGTGGCATGTGATGTGATGTGGCATGTGATGTGATGTGGCATGTGATGTGAGGTGGCATGTGATGTGAGGTGGCATGGGATGTGGCATGTGATGTGGCATGTGATGTGAGGTGGCATGTGATGTGATGTGGCATGTGATGTGATGTGGCATGTGATGTGATGTGGCATGTGATGTGAGGTGGCATGTGATGTGAGGTGGCATGTGATGTGAGGTGGCATGGGATGTGGCATGTGATGTGAGGTGGCATGTGATGTGAGGTGGCATGTGATGTGAGGTGGCATGTGATGTGGCATGTGATGTGAGGTGGCATGTGAGGTGGCATGTGATGTGAGGTGGCATGTGATGTGGCATGTGATGTGAGGTGGCATGTGATGTGGCATGTGATGTGAGGTGGCATGTGATGTGAGGTGGCATGTGATGTGGCATGTGATGTGAGGTGGCATGTGATGTGGCATGTGATGTGAGGTGGCATGTGATGTGAGGTGGCATGTGATGTGAGGTAGCATGTGAGGTGGCATGTGATGTGAGGTGGCATGTGATGTGAGGTGGCATGTGATGTGGCATGTGATGTGAGGTGGCATGTGATGTGGCATGTCATGTGAGGTGGCATGTGATGTGAGGTGGCATGTGATGTGGCATGTGATGTGAGGTGGCATGTGATGTGAGGTGGCATGTGATGCAACAACACTGTGGTGTGTGCGTGTGTGTGTGTGTGTGGTCAGCATGGTGTATGTGTGTGTGAGTGTGTGTGTGTGTGGTCAGCATGGTGTGTGTGTGTGTGTGTGGTCAGCATGGTGTGTGTGTGTGTGTGTGTGTGTGTGGTCAGCATGGTGTGTGTGTGTGTGTGTGTGTGTGGTCAGCATGGTGTGTGTGTGTGTGTGTGTGTGTGTGTGTGTGTGTGGTCAGCCAAATACGTCAGACCAGCCCCCTGAACTCCTCGCTTTAATAGCTGAACTTACACTGAAATATTCATGTGCTTCCTTTAATAGACCTCGCTTGCTGAAGAATTCAATTTTAAATGGGACCGGTACTTTGGGATGTGCCCTGTCTGCAACGCGGTTCCAGAGGAGAACCTGCAGAGGAGCAGGCTGAGAGGAGAACAGAACCGGTTCCAGAGGAGAACCTGCAGAGGAGCAGGCTGAGAGGAAAACAGAACCGGCCTGTGGTGTGTGTGCATCTCTGTGTGTGTGTGTGTGTGTGTCTCTGTGTGTGTGTGTGTGTGTGTGTGTGTGTGTGTGTGTGTGTGTGTATGTCTGTGTGTGTGTGTGCGTGTCTCTATGTGTGTGTGTGTGTGTGTGTGTGTATGTGTGTATGTGTCTCTGTGTGTCTCTGTGTGTGTGTGTGTCTCTGTGTGTGTGTGTGTGTGTGTGTGTGTGTGTGTATGTCTGTGTGTGTGTGTGCGTGTCTCTATGTGTGTGTGTGTGTGTGTGTGTATGTGTGTGTGTGTGTGTGTGTGTATGTGTATGTGTCTCTGTGTGTGTGTGTCTCTGTGTCTGTGTGTCTCTGTGTCTCTGTGTGTGTGTGTGTCTCTGTGTGTGTGTGTGTGTGTGTGTGTGTGTGTGTGTGTGTGTGTATGTCTGTGTGTGTGTGTGTGTGTCTGTGTGTGTGTGTGTGTGTGTGTGTGTGTATAAAAGGCTACAGGAGATGCAGCACATGGCCTTGAACAGCACAAGGCGTCCAATGTGAGTCATTTCAGTGAAAGAGGAGCTCAGCACAGGACTGGTCATCATTATCATGACCCCCTCTCTCTCTCTCTCTTTCTCTCTCTCTTCCTTCCATGATCTCCCTTTCTCACCCTCTCTCTCTCTCTCTCTCTCTCTTCCTTCCATGATCTCCCTTTCTCACCCCCTCTCTCTCTCTCTCTTTCTCTCTCTCTTCCTTCCATGATCTCCCTTTCTCACCCTCCATGCTGCCCTTGCCCTGTGTTGTGTGTGAGTGCAGCATTAAGCATTTTGCCCTCCCTGTTTTGTGTGGAAAATCTGAGACAGTTGCTCTACAAGGAAAGACTTCAGCATGAAGATAGATGGCAGGCCAATAAAAATGGCTCCCCTGTAATTCAAATGAGTGGTTTTGTTGGTTTAACATGCTGAGTGCTGCATGCTTCCCTCATGTTCCTTCTCTTGCTTTGCTTTGGTGCCCTGTGAATATGGACCCCCAGCACGAAGCTCATGGGGAATATATGTGAATATGGACCCCCCGCATGAAGCTCATGGGGAATATATGAAGCGTACATATTGCTCATGTAGATCCAGGCTACATCTGCCATCAAATGACAGGTGAAGAAACAAGCACATAAATATTCATTCACAACATGTTGGGTACTCATTTAGCGCTGAGGGGTACAACATGTTGGGTAATTATTTAGAGGGGTACAACATGTTGGGTACTCATTTAGCGCTGAGGGGTACAACATGTTGGGTACTCATTTAGAGCTGACGGGTACAACATGTTGAGTACTCATTTAGAGCTGACGGGTACAACATGTTGAGTACTCATTTAGAGCTGACGGGTACAACATGTTGGGTACTTATTTAGAGCTGACGGGTACAACATGTTGAGTACTTATTTAGAGCTGACGGGTACAACATGTTGGGTACTCATTTAGAGCTGACGGGTACAACATGTTGAGTACTTATTTAGAGCTGACGGGTACAACATGTTGGGTACTCATTTAGCGCTGAGGGGTACAACATGTTGGGTAATTATTTAGAGGGGTACAACATGTTGGGTACTCATTTAGCGCTGAGGGGTACAACATGTTGGGTACTTATTTAGAGCTGACGGGTACAACATGTTGAGTAGTGCTGAGGGGTACAACATGTTGAGTACTTATTTAGAGCTGACGGGTACAACATGTTGAGTAGTGCTGAGGGGTACAACATGTTGAGTACTTATTTAGAGCTGACGGGTACAACATGTTGAGTAGTGCTGAGGGGTACAACATGTTGAGTAGTGCTGAGGGGTACAACATGTTGAGTAGTGCTGAGGGGTACAACATGTTGAGTAGTGCTGACGGGTACAACATGTTGAGTAGTGCTGAGGGGTACAACATGTTGAGTAGTGCTGAGGGGTACAACATGTTGAGTAGTGCTGAGGGGTACAACATGTTGAGTAGTGCTGAGGGGTACAACATGTTGAGTAGTGCTGAGGGGTACAACATGTTGAGTAGTGCTGAGGGGTACATGTTGAGTAGTGCTGAGGGGTACAACATGTTGAGTAGTGCTGAGGGGTACAACATGTTGAGTAGTGCTGAGGGGTACAACATGTTGGGTAGTGCTGAGGGGTACAACATGTTGAGTAGTGCTGAGGGGTACAACATGTTGGGTAGTGCTGAGGGGTACAACATGTTGAGTAGTGCTGAGGGGTACAACATGTTGAGTAGTGCTGAGGGGTACAACATGTTGAGTAGTGCTGAGGGGTACAACATGTTGAGTAGTGCTGAGGGGTACAACATGTTGAGTAGTGCTGAGGGGTACAACATGTTGAGTAGTGCTGAGGGAGGCCAGATTGGAGGGTACTGGTAAAAAGGGTTATGCTCCAACTCGTCGCCACGTTAATGTAACCACATCCATACACATGTTGTGTGTGTGTGTGTGTGTGTGAGTGAGTCAGTGAGTGAATGAGTGTGTGTGTGTGTGTGTGTGTGTGTGTGTGTGTGTGTGTGTGTGTGAGTGAGTCAGTGAGTGAATGAGTGTGTGTGTGTGTGAGTGAGTCAGTGAGTGAATGAGTGTGTGTGTGTGTGTGTGTGTGTGTGTGTGTGTGTGTGAGTGAGTGTGTGTGTGTGTGTGTGTGTGTGTGTGTGTGTGTGTGTGTTCTTCTCTGGTGTGTCAGTAGTCTCTCTACAGAGCCACTTCAAGAGGGAGCTTGAGATGAGAGACTGCATGTGGAGGAATAGGGTGTGTGTGTGTGTGTGTGTGTGTGTGTGTGTGTGTGTGTGCTAAAGCAACCGGCTGCAGATTCCTTACAAGTGCACTTCTTGAGCTGATACACACACACAAAGAGCAAAAGGAACTGAAGCTTGTTTACCACATATGTTTTCACAAACTTCTTGCCATATCAGGGTTTCACTAACGTCTCACAAACACTGTAAACACACAACAAATAGCAACATAGCCCTAATTCAAAAACATCCAAATGTGCAGCTTTTACCATCAAGCCATGCTTATGTTGATATTCAATATATACATATCATATGGAGGTTATATATGGGAAGGTATTCCATATTATATAGAGGTTATATGGGACGGTATTCCATATTATATAGAGGTTATATGGGACGGTATTCCAAGATTCCTCTTGTACTTTGTGATTTCCTTTGGTAATGACAGACAATATTGTGAGACTATGTATTGTAGTAACAGTACAGTAGTCACTTAAACCCGCTTTGTTTGCTTTGATCAATAAATGAATACACTTCAGATGCAGGAACACAAGCTCTCACAGCCACTTGAGAAAACGCATGTTTGATCACTGTGTTACATAACTGGGAGAGGTTTGAAGATTGTCTTTTAGAAATCTCTAAGCCCCAGTATGAGTTCAACTCAACAGAGACTAAAGCAACACTTAATTTCCTACTCCTTTAATGCCCCACAAACAGAGGCGAGAGGATTACAACGATTGAGGACTGTTCATGTTTATTTGTTCTGTTTGTCAACAGGAGGTTTCTGATGGTCCAGTGCTGGATCAGAGTCGCAGGGCGAGGGATGCTGACCCCCCCGTTATCGAAATAGCAGCTGTTTCTCTGCAGACCTCTACAAATAGTGTATTGGTCCTGCAAATCAATTTAGTACGCAACGAAAAGTAACATAATTCACATCTACTGTACTCAGCTTCATCAACAGATGATCTGTTTACAAACAGTTTGTTCAAATGATGGTGAACACTTGTCCTCTCTCATGGTTAGACTTGCTTGCAACCCCTCTAAGCACGCACACACACACACACACACACACACACACACACACACACACACACACACACAGGCTACAATGTTGCTAAAGTGCAATGTGCAGTGCAATCTCTAGCGTTCCCACACAACATGTGAAAATGGATAAAATGACCTTCTGGACGCAAATAGGACAAAAATGAAAAATAGTATCTCTTTATCTGCCAAGGTCCTCAAGAAGCCAAGTCCCCAAAGCATGTCACACACACACACACACACACACACACACACACACAGATACACAGACACACACACATACACAAGGACACATACACAGACACACACACAGACACACACACACACACAGCCTAGTGAATAATTCAGCCCGTAAGTGCTCTCTGGGCTACCCCACTCTAAAACAGACTGCTGCTCTAAGCAAGGCCCCCAAAAGTTGGCTGATTCAGAAATGTCATGTCAGGTGTCACGACACATGCAGTATTAACTAAGCAGCCGAGTGCAGGTAGGTTCTCCCAGGACCTGCTGTTCAGCTTCTCAAACAGATGCTCCAGCTCAGTCTCTCTGCGTTAGTTCCTCTATCTACCTTTCTACCTTTACATTTCCCCTTGGGGATCAATAAAGTATCTATCTATCTATCTATCTATCTATCTATCTATCTATCTATCTATCTATAATGTAGCCAGCTTTAGCACCAAGCAAAATGGACATTGGGCTTGCCTATAGTCCTAATATATGAATACACTTATTTAGCAATAGTATGCTAAGCTCTTAAAGTGACGACCATCCACACCTTAGTACAATTGCACAATAGTTGTATTTACTGATGCACATGTCAATACAGTTGTAGGTAAAGATTAGGGAAAGAAAAGGTTTATTTGCCTTTATTTTTTAGTGCTTGTTAACAGCAGACAAGACAGAGGCATTTAGACTTTGATGGGTAATGCTGAGACATCCTCATAGTTTCTCTCTGAAAGCAGCAAAAGATGAGCTGAAGTGATAAAGCAGCAAAAGATGAACTGAAGTGATCAACTCTCTCTCTCCCTCTCTCTCTAACTGGCATCAGAGATTTGCTGAGGCAGCTTCTGCTCAGGTGGATTCCCCAAGGACTCTAAGTTCAGCTGCTAAACCTGCTGCTGCTTCCCTCTCACACACACACACACACACACACACACACACACACACACACACACACACACACACACACACACACAACTGCTGGGCTCTCTAAAGTAGTTTGCTATTATTGTGGTGCAATTTGGGGTTTGGAATAAGCAGTGATATGCGCTCACATTGTATGTGGAAGCAACCATTTTAAATATGTAAAAACAGTCAAAGGTGCTCAAATCCTCTTTCAACAGTAAATATGTTGTAGGAAAGAGAAGAGGGAAAAACTCACTAATACAGAATTAGAGTGATATAATTTCTCCATTTGTAACTAGCCTACACAGGAAAAATATAAAAACCAATAAAGGTACATTTGGGAAACCGTAAATAAACATGTTTGTACACAGAGCAGCACAGATGTGGTGTTGCACAGTAAGAGTTAGGGGGCGGGGCCTAGGGTTAGGGGACAGGGATATGGTTAGGCGCGGGGCCTGATGTTAGGGTTAAGGTTCTTACACTTTATGTGTGTATGCAGGGGGCGGAGCCGAAGGTTAGGGTTAGGTTCGTGGCCTATGGTTAGGGGCGGGGCCTGAGGTTGGGGGTGGGGGCTATGATTAGGGGCGTGGTCTGAGGTTAGGGTTGGGGGTGGGGCCTATAGTTAGGGGTGGGGGCTGATGTTAGGGTTAGGGTACTTACACTTTATCTGTGTATGCAGGGGGCGGAGCCTTCCTGGCGGTGAGGAGGACGATGGTGAATACCGTGATGAGGAAGAGTGCCAGGATGGCCCCCATGATCGCCCCCGCCACTGCCATCACTGACGTCCTCTGCTCCTGAGACATGTCTGCAGAACGTAGAGAACAGAGCCATGAGAACATGAGAGCACAGAGAACAGGGCTATGAGAACAGAGGGATGAGAACATGAGAACATAGAGAACAGAGAACAGAGATATAAGAACAGAACGATGAGAACATGAGAACATAAAGAACAGAGCGATGAGAACATGAGAACGTAGAGAACAGAGCGATGAGAACATGAGAACGTAGAGAACAGAGCAATGAGAACAGAGCGATGAGAACACAGAGAACAGAGAGATGAGAACAGAATGATGAGAACATAGAGAACAGAGCCATGAGAATGAGAACAGAGCGATGAGATGAGAACAGAATGATGAGAACATGAGAACATAGAGTTTGTCATGTGGCCCCTTGGGGAGATTAGTTGCCCACCCCTGACTTAGTGTCATGGTTAGTGTTGGGTTGGGGTTAGGATTTAGTGTCATGGTTAGTGTTGGGGGAGTACCCAGTGAGAGAGAGAGAGAGAGAGAGAGAGAGAGAGAGAGAGAGAGAGCAGTTGATGGTGCCCCAGTATGAACCTGGGGGAGGAGGCTGTGTGTGCGTGTGTGTGTGTGTGTGTGTGTGGGGGGGGGGGGGGGGGTTTATGAGTGCAGCTCCATCTAGTGTTGACGCTTACAGGAGTGAACCAGAGCACTAACATGGGACCAGTGTCACTGTCCACACACACACGCACACGCTCGCATGCACCAGTCTCACTGTCCACACACACACACAAGACCAAGGAGTCATTCAGATCTGGCCAGTCTGACCAGACCCCAAGACCAGCAGAGTGTGTATCAAGTTTTCCGCTGTTTTTTCTTTTGAATCCTAGGAAGTGTGGATCCGACTCCCTGGCCAAAGGGACCTTGCGTCTTCTTAGGTCCAGGAACAGGGAGGATCGAGCCAGCTCCCTAACATCCTTGTCGTCGCTGTTCAGCATGTTCAGAAGATGTGAAATCCGCATGCTGGTGTAGATCCACTCTATGTTTGGTCCCCCTTCCCACTGGGGGTGAAAGATAATGTCACGGGTGCTGTGTGTGTTCACTGTTCACTGTTTTGTTGTTCATTTCACTTAGGACTTTCTGCTGGATGTGAATGTTGGAGAACAGATGTTGCACTTTTGACAGTGCTTCAGTACTTCATAATCAGAGGCAGTGGGCAACTGTCGATCAAGTCCCACCTGGATGTAAACTTGGACAAAATGGTGTTTACTTGCTCCTTCCATCCTCCTGCAATGTTAATTTTGTGTCCAAGGTAGCTGTATGTCTCATTAAGAGAATATACACGTATGGGGTTTTGATGCTATTGTGAACTCAGGGCATTTATCAGTTTTTGAACGATACCGTCGATTTTCGTCCACTCCTCCTCTCATACACAACAGCACATTTTGCCTCCTTAATCTCCAGACCTGACCATTCCAGAAAGGAATCTGTCCTGGCCAGCATGTTTGTAATTATGCTCTCATCTCTGGAGGCATCTGGACATCATCGGCAGCCCTGTACTGGACATCATCGGCAGCCCTGTACTGGACATCATCGGCAGCCCTGTACTGGACATCATCTGCAGCCCTGTACTGGACATCATCTGCAGCCCTGTACTGGACATCATCTGCAGCCCTGTACTGGGTTGGGGGAGATGGCATGAGGGGGGGCACACTGACACATCCACTTAACCATTGGTTGACACATCCACTTTAACCATTGGTTGACACATCCACTTAACCATTGGTTGACACATCCACTTTAACCATTGGTTGACACATCCACTTTAACCATTGGTTGACACATCCACTTTAACCATTGGTTGATGGCAATTATACAATGAACTGCGCTCCATGGACAGCCAGTCTTAATGCCTATTTGGAGTGGTGTTGGGTGAGTAAACTGTTTTCCGCAGATTACTTCAATAAAGGAGCCTCTGTACACACTCCCTCTCTCTCTACTCACCAGATCAGTTTTATTGTGCTTGGTGTGTGTTTGTGTGCATGTGTCTGTCTGTGTTTCAATGTTTGTTAGATTGTAGAGGGGGCACAGTATATGAAGGTTTAATTGCATTGCATGTAAATGCATTGGACTATTATCACTGTTCTTCTTATAATTATTCTTCTTCCGACCAAATTCAACGTTTGTGTGACTGAATGTGACTGAAACCGCTGAACCGTCTGACCTCATTCAAAGACTCCTACAAAGCTCTTGTAACGGACAATTGTACAATGTATTTTTCATATTTGTGAACTTTATACTTTTTGAGATATTTACGATAAAAGAGCAAGAAATATTTAGAGTTAACATTGACTGCCGTGGCGGCAACTTTTAGCATTATGACGTGACCTGCAGCTGAAAGCAATCAACCGCTGCAATCTTTCTACCAGCTGTGAATCTTCTGAACGTTTTAGACGTCTTTGCCTGCCGTGATACTTTACGTCAGTGATCCTCACTGTTTTTTTCACAAGAGCCACATTGGCAGTGCAAAATCAAAAGGAGAGCCACTTTTACGACAACATACTAAGTCACCTTTGCAAATGTGCATTTCTACATATAAATTAGACATCCCACAAAAAAATAAATAACAGCCAATACTGGCTAACGTTACGCCTGCAGTTTGTCTGCTCGTCCCCTCTCCGGTGTCTTCATGCTGATTTTTGTTCACTGTGTGTCTGTCCGTCTGGTTTTTGAGCTCATTTCTGTGCCTTTTTTTTATTATTAAAAACTGGTCCATTTTATGTTTCACGCTAGCGGAACTAACGTCGCCTGCCTGTGCCTGCAAACGTGCGCTGCGGTTAAGTTTTGTAAACAATGCCACGTGGCATGCGGGCTGTGTTGCCAGGTTTGACAATACCCCCTTTAGGAAGCACCATTAAGGCTTAATAGCTTCCTTTCACCTTCATTATTTGGATGAAGGGAGAAGTATAATTCAGATGTTTGCGTTTTTGTAGTGCAGTATTGTATGTTTATGAAGCACATTTGAAAAAAATATTGGCTGTGTTACCACATACAGTGGGTCCCATTTAGTGGCCACTTCATTCGCGCATACCGTGATTCAAGCAGCTGCGTGAAATGTATTACAACTTATCGCCACGAGGTGGCAGTTTAAGTCCGCTGTAGCATTTCCGGTAAACAGGGCAGCGGATTGCATTCAAAGGCGTTGCAAGTGGCAGTGAGATACTGTAAGCAGAACGAAACTAAAGATCACCTTGTTGAAGTCATACAGTAGACTAGGCTAAATCAGAGCCTAGCCTACCTTTGTTTTTATCAACCTGGGGCCAGAGATGATGGCCTTTGGCGAACAGTTTAGGCCTACTCAAAATGAGTAAAACCAAATTTGGCGAAATCTCGCCAAAGCTGCCATGCGAGCCACCAGTTATTAACCTGGCCCTAGCCAGATGAATTTCGCTCCGCCTAGCTCCACTCATCCATCTGGAACCGATCCATTGAAGTGTTGCTTCAGAAGGCTGGACCTAATCAAAAAATGCTTGCATATGATTGAATAAGCCACTTGTCCGTCATCTATTGACGTGCTACTTCAACCACTCACATCGAAGCCAACCCGTGACGCTGATAACATTCTCACAGTCGCTTCTACGCTATGTCACATCTATGAAACTCCCGCCCTGCGTCCTGATTGGCTAAACCATAAAGTTGGTTGGAGAAATCACTCTCAATGGAAGAGGTTCCAGATGGATGTGAGTGAAGCTAGGCGGAGCTAAGCGGAACGACATTCATCTGGCTAGGGCCAGTTTAACCAGTTATAGCTTGACGAGCCGCGCAATGAGTAACGCTGCTTTACGTGCTCGTAAAACTCTCCTTCACAGGCATATTTCGCTAATTACAGACAAGGTAAGTGGTCCGATTTTTGGTATTTGACTCATTTATGTCGTCAAACATTATGTTGTGTAACGTTAGTGTAACCTGCGTTGTGTTGAACCTGCGCGATTCAGCCCTGCACACGCCCGGACTCGAACCTGCGAAACAGCAGCACCTCGGATCGGGAGGCGAGCGCGCTAACAATTGAGCCAATAGTCCAGGCTACTGGCTCGCATGCCAGCAGCACTCTTGAGGCGTCGGGGAGTGAGGTTTACCAACGTTCCACAAGCACAGCTAAGCTAGCTATCCGTTACACTAGCATTCTATATACTATAGGCTATGTATGAAATGATAGGTCACAAATAGCCAAACTAACGTTATAACGTTACGGTACTTCTAACGTTAGGGGAATAGTTAACGTTAGCACTTACCCTATCCGTTGATATTTATTATGTAAGGAAACCCACCTAATCAACGTTAATATGTCGTCAACTTTAAAGTGACCGGTTAGCTGTAGGTTTCGTTAATGTTAGCTAACGACAATTAAACCTAACGTTGCTCCCAGCTAAGTTACATTTGCTCACTAACCAGCAGCGTTTCTAACGTTAACCAGATAAAGTACGAATCATATTGTACTTGATTAAATACACCTGTGGAAAGGGACCTGATGAAAGTCATACTGTTTGAAATGGACCATATGACCAAAGTATTGTTAAAACACACTACAGAAGTTGAGGTCTAACGTTTGTGTTGTCAACATAGGCTACAGAGTATGTTTACTTGGCCTAGGCTAACGTTACTCATTTCTGCATTATTCTGGCCTAAAAATAAAAGTGTAGCTGCTAGCCAGGCACACGAATCAAGCTTCCCAGTTGTAGTACATCCTAGAGTAGGCCTACATCGTAATCTGTAGAAAAAATGTGGATGACGGACCTAGCAAGTTGGTTTTCAAGATACATAATATCAGAATGGTCCATCCTTAAGACTCAGTTTATGATTATCAACAGCAACAACACACCCTTTGCCTACAAGGTGTTCTAAGCTGTTTACTTTAAACTGTTTGGCTATCAACTATTAAACTGAAATGAATAAAACACAAAATGTTGCTTTGTTTGCAATGAAATACTATAGGCTAGTATATTTAACTACCATTACAGATTTATGGTGCAACAACCTCACTTAAATATCTAAGTTGTATTGAACAATTGTACACATTCCTTGTTTTTGGTATAACTCTAACTTGTTTGCTTTTGTCTTTTAGGTTCCAGACCAGACCAGTGTGGTGATGACTGTGTATTACATTACGTGTGTGCCTGTCTGTATGCACATCCTGCTAACCATACGTCGCTGATATTAACACTTACATTCATTCCTAAAAACATGTGACAATATCTCAACATATCTGCACATACCTTTGGACTATACTGAGACGTAGATCTGAGATCTACACTGAGACATTCTGAGTATTATATTGTTACAGGAGGACTATGACAACAACTATATGAATCATGCATACATTTAAATCATACCTGTGCTGTGACATCTGTGAAACTTAGCTGTGCTGTTAGGCCTGTTTTTAGACCTGAGCTGTGTTGTGTGAAAATTAAGATTCTAACCTAAGTTCTATCTAAAACTGATCATCTGAAGGGCTGAATCTTATTCTTCAGTCTATATCACCACCAAATGTGACCTATTATTATTAACTGAGACCTCCGCATACAGACAAAGGGTAAAAGTGAACAAACCGGTTCGCAAGCAGGTAAAAGTGTGGCCTGAGGGAGCCTCCGATGCTCTTCAAGACTGCTTTGACACAACAGACTGGGAAATGTTTAAGCAGGCAGCCACTTACAACAACCAGACAGACATAGAGGAGTATACAGACACTGTAACCTCTTACATCACCAAGTGCATCGATGATGTGACCCACACAAAAGACATCATCACTCGGGCTAACTGGAAGCCATGGCTGACAGGGGATGTCCTCAGGCTGCTGAGGGCCAGAGACAAAGCCTACAGAGCTGGGGATGAAACTGGCATGAGAACAGCGAGAGCCAACCTGTCCCGTGGCATCAAGGAAGCAAAAAAGGAATACACTCACAAGATAACCACCCACTTCAAAGACAGCAGGAACGCACAAAGCCTATGGCAGGGCATTCAGGCCCTCACGGACTACAAGCCCGCGCCACAGAGCTGCGAGAGCAACATCCCTCTGCTCAACAACCTGAACCGCTTCTTTGCTCGCTTTGAAGCACAAAACAGCACCTGCCCACAGAAGACCCATCCCCCTCTACATGAGCAGCCCCTGTGCCTCTCTGCCGACAGCGTGAAGAGGACACTTGCTGCTATCAACACCCGTAAGGCAACAGGTCCAGACAACATCCCTGGTCGTGCGCTGAAGGACTGCGCAGGGGAGCTTAAGGATGTCTTCACAGACATCTTTAACACTTCCCTGAAGCAAGCCATCGTCCCATCTTGTTTCAAAGCTGCCACCATCATACCTGTGCCGAAGAAAACTGCTCCATCCTGCTTCAATGACTACCGCCCTGTGGCACTGACACCCATCATCATGAAGTGCTTTGAGCGGCTTGTCATGTCACATATCAAATCCATTCTCCCCCCCACCCTGGACCCCTTCCAGTTTGCATACCGAGCCAAACGGTCTACAGAGGATGCAATCTGCTCTGCCCTCCACCCAGCCCTCACCCACCTGGAAAAAAGAGACTCATATGTGAGATTGCTGTTTATAGACTTCAGTTCTGCATTCAACACCATAATACCACAACAACTCATCTGCAAACTTGACAAACTGGGACTCAGTACCTACCTCTGCAACTGGCTACTGGACTTCCTCTGTCAGAGGCCTCAAGTAGTACGTGTTGGCAACAATACCTCAAGCAGCATCACACTGAGCACAGGGGCCCCCCAAGGCTGCGTGCTCAGTCCGCTGCTCTTCACCCTGCTGACGCATGACTGCACTGCAACCTACAGCAACAATCACATAGTGAAATTTGCTGACGACACAACTCTGGTGGGTCTCATCACCAAGGGCGACGAGACTCAATACAGGTTGGAGGTCGACCATCTGACCACGTGGTGCAGGGACAACAACCTCCTGCTGAACGTCAGCAAGACCAAAGAGATTGTTGTTGACTTCCGGAGAGGTCACACCCAACACCTGCCACTGACCATCGACGGTGCTGTGGTGGAGAGAGCGAGCAGCACCAAATTCCTGGGGGTGCACATCAGTGAAGACCTCTCCTGGACCACCAACACAGCATCACTGGCGAAGAGAGCTCAGCGCCGCCTGTACTTCCTGCGGAAACTCAGGCGAGCAAGTGCTCCACCAGCCATCATGACCACATTCTACCGAGGCACCATTGAGAGCATCCTCTCCAGCTGTATCGCTGTGTGGGGCGGAAGCTGCACTGAATACAACAGGAAAGCCCTGCAGCGCATAGTGAACACAGCTGGAAGGATTATTGGTGCTTCACTCCCCTCCCTGAAGGACATTTACACCACCCACCTCACCCGCAAGGCGACCAAAATTGTGAGTGATGCAAGTCACCCCGCTCACAATCTGTTTGATCTACTGCCCTCTGGGAAGAGGTACAGAAGCCTGCGCTCCCGCACTACCAGACTCACCAACAGCTTCATACACCAAGCTGTTAGGATGCTGAACTCTCTCCCTCCTCTCCCCCCTCCACCCTCAGCTACATAACATCCTGGACATTGGACCCACAAATGGCCGCCTGCACCACTCCACTTGCACACTTGTACACTTTGCAACTTGTTGTTGTTGTCCTGGAAACACAACACTTCTGCTGCTCTTACATAACTTGCACCACTATGCCACTTTATTTCTTACTTAGGTCAAACAGAACTACCTCAGCCTCTTATTGGCCTGACTTTGCACTAGTATTTTATTTTATTGACTGTCTATGCACAATTTCAACCAAATTTTGCTGCTCTTATTTTTTCATTATATGTGCCCTCTTATTTACTTATTTACTTACTTTTTTGTTTACTTGAATGTTATGTTTGTCTGTGGACTTAAAATTGTTAAAATATGTCTTGTCTCCACCGTGGGATAGTGAGAAACGTAATTTCGATCTCTTTGTATGTCTGGAACATGTGAAGAAATTGACAATAAAGCTGACTTTGACTTTGACTTTGACTTTTTAGCTCTTTCTGCCAGTTCAGAATTACTACTGATAAACAGATCTGTCTTAGGATATGATTGGCATTATCAAGTTCTGTAAGAATGCAAATTCAGTAGACATCTGGTTTCTCCCTAATCATTATTGGGTAACTTTAAAATTGGTTTCAACAACTGATTTTTTTTTTTACTTCAAGCTTACATTGGTTGTTAAAGGAACCATATGTAAATTTGTGTCAAAAACTGGTACTGCAATCACTTTCAAATTACTGTAGAGCGGTGTATCCCCTCCCCCTCCCCCTGACTCGAGGTGGCCAACCCGGATGCCGAAACACTACTGACTTTGTGATTAGTAGATAGGTAGAGGGTGGCGCATCAGGCCAAAACACAACATGACATGACAAAACACAACATCAACATCAGTGGATGGATCATAGAGAGTTGATGAGTGTACCTATTGTGAATGTGGATAATACAGTGTGATTTTTTGAATGTTAAAAGTTGCAATTGCTGAATAAACTCTTTTGAGAGGTGGATAAACTCTAATAAAAGGTAGATAAACTCTTTCTGAAATTTCAGAGGTGGATAAAGTGCGTTTACTTGCGTTTAGCCTCCACTACATCCCTGTGCGTAATGCGTTTACTTGCGTTTAGCCTCCACTACGTCCCTGTATGTGATGCGCTTACTGTGATGTGATGCGTGGGGTGTGTGTGTGATGCGTGGGGTGTGTGTGTGCGATGCGTGGGGTGTGTGTGATGCGTGGGGTGTGTGTGTGTGATGTGTAGGGTGTGTGTGTGTGATGCGTGGGGTGTGTGTGTGTGATGCGTGGGGTGTGTGTGATGCGTGGGGTGTGTGTGTGTGATGCGTGGGGTGTGTGTGTGTGATGCGTGGGGTGTGTGTGTGTGATGCGTGGGGCGTGTGTGATGAGTGGGGTGTGTGTGTGATGCGTGGGGTGTGTGTGTGTGATGCGTGGGGTGTGTGTGTGTGATGCGTGGGGTGTGTGTGTGTGATGCGTGGGGTGTGTGTGTGTGATGCGTGGGGTGTGTGTGTGTGATGCGTGGGGTGTGTGTGTGTGATGCGTGGGGTGTGTGTGATGCGTGGGGTGTGTGTGATGCGTGGGGTGTGTGTGTGTGATGCGTGGGGTGTGGGGTGTGTGTGATGCGTGGGGTGTGTGTGTGTGATGCGTGGGGTGTGTGTGTGTGATGCGTGGGGTGTGTGTGATGCGTGGGGTGTGTGTGATGCGTGGGGTGTGTGTGATGCGTGGGGTGTGTGTGTGTGATGCGTGGGGTGTGGGGTGTGTGTGATGCGTGGGGTGTGTGTGTGTGATGCGTGGGGTGTGTGTGATGCGTGGGGTGTGTGTCTTGTTGCTGCTTCATCTCCAGGTTATTGCTCTCCATGTCTCTCCTTCCCCCGAGCTGCAAACCCATTTTAGAGTCTCTGAAATGACTTCGATCGGAATAGTTAGATCCCCCCGAAGACAAAGCTCTAACGAGATTAGCCGCAGAATAATGTGTTTCAAGTCGCCATGGCTACCGAGTGATTGGCAGGTGTAAGACACAAAGGAGCAGAAACAAAGTACTGGACATGGACATAGCAGAGGCCACACAGGAGGGGCAGGGGGGTTATCGGGGGGGGGGCAGGGGGGTTATCGGGTGCAGGGGGGTTATCGGGGGGGGGGCAGGGGGGTTATCGGGGGGGGGTGCAGGGGGGTGATCGGGGGGGGGGGGGCGAGGGTGAGATGGAGGAGACATATGGCATTGTGGCTTGGCCAAGTGTGGCGTGTGGCGAAGGATTTGGTTTTATTATCGACAGAATATTGAGATGGTGATCTAAATGTGCAACAGTGTAATGCATAACGTCGCTAAAAACAGAGCCGCCGAAACAAAGGAAGAAAGGTCACAATGCTTAGAGAGAGGGAGAGAGAGAGAGGGAGAGAGAGAGAGAGAGGGAGAGAGAGGGAGAGAGAGAGAGGGAGGGTGTGGGAGAAAGAGATGAGACATACAAAAAGAACACAGAAAGGGTAGGAGAGAAAGTCAGTCAGCGAGAAAGAGAGAGAGAGGGAGAAAGAGAAAGAGGAAGCGCAGTAGCCTAGTCAAGTGACTTAGCTCTTCAGCCATGGAAAAATCAATGACTTGTTCAGGGCAGCAAAGACAACATTTCAGTTACAGCACAGCGAGATACAGTTCCCCTCCCCCCAATGTCATGACCACACACACACACACACACACACACACACACACACACACACACACACAGGGGTCAATAAGAAAATGAATTTGAAGAGACTGACTTACACAGCAGATTGCATGACTTTCTGTCGACATACAAAACTGGACTTGTTGCTAATTGAATGGGCCCAGTGAGCCAGCGACAGATCCACAGACTCACAGTATGGGCAGTTGGGGCCGCGGGCAGATCCACAGACTCACAGTATGGGCAGTTGGGGCCGCGGGCAGATCCACAGACTCACAGTATGGGCAGTTGGGGCCGCGGGCAGATCCACAGACTCACAGTATGGGCAGTTGGGGCCGCGGGCAGAATTTATGGAGATTTATGGAGATTGAGATTAATTGAGGATTACGTTTACCCCAGCGTGAAGAATATTGAAGAAGGTTGATATGAAGGGGGTGTGGAGGTGGGGGGGGGGGGGGGGGGGTAAGGATGGGGAGGAGGGTCATTAGTCCATCTGGTCGCCCTCTCCACAGATGGACCCCCCACTATGAATCACGAGACTCTAATACAGCTAATGCAGTGAGAGGCCTACAGCACACGCACACGCGCACACACATGCATGCACAGTTTGTTCCACAGGGGGTGTGGAAAACAGAAGTGAAGTCATTATGCAGCAGTGGGCAGTTATAGTGAATAGTCACTATGCAGCAGTGGGCAGTTCAGCTCACAGAGACATGGGTCACGAGTGCACAGTGAGATGCCAGTAAACTTTAAATGCCAAGTCCGAAGGGCCCAAGAGAATTCATATGGACTTGGGGTGACATGGGGGACTGGATGCTGAGAGTTTCAAGCAGTCCTGCAGACTACTGTCTGTGGTATCAAATTGTCACATCACTGTTATGGCGCTAGTGTGTTACGGCCCCCTAGTGTGTTACGGCCCCCTAGTGTGTTATGGCCCCCTAGTGTGTTCTGGCCCCCTAGTGTGTTACGGCCCTAGTGTGTTACGGCCCCCTAGTGTGTTATGGCCCCCTAGTGTGTTATGGCCCTAGTGTGTTATGGCCCTAGTGTGTTATGGCCCCCTAGTGTGTTACGGCCCCCTAGTGTGTTATGGCCCCTAGTGTGTTATGGCCCCCTAGTGTGTTACGGCCCTAGTGTGTTATGGCCCCCTAGTGTGTTATGGCCCCCTAGTGTGTTATGGCCCCCTAGTGTGTTATGGCCCCCTAGTGTGTTACAGCCCTAGTGTGTTACGGCCCTAGTGTGTTCTGGCCCCCTAGTGTGTTCTGGCCCCCTAGTGTGTTATGGCCCCCTAGTGTGTTATGGCCCCTAGTGTGTTATGGCCCCTAGTGTGTTATGGCCCTAGTGTGTTATGGCCCCCTAGTGTGTTATGGCCCTAGTGCTAGGTTACGGGGACGCTGGCGAGACACGACGCTCCGTCTGGCATCATGTTTTTGTTTGTATTTATGTAATGTTTGTAATTTTATGTAATGTTCTGTTAATTTTTTGTATTTATTTTTCTAGTTAAATGTAATCACTCTTTATTTATGTTATTTTCGATCGTTTTTGTGTTATTCTTAGTCCTTTTTTCTGATTAACAAACTTGGCTGACACCATCAACGTCAAGTTAACGTTAACCAGCTTCCATTGGGCTGATGAGCGCCTTGGCTAGCTTGCCTTATGTCTCTGAAGTCCCTCATCCATCCGTGACGATGCACATCCAATGTCTGGACGGAGGGATTGCTCAGCAAGGGTGCCTAACTTCAATCTGCAAGAGATCTGCAGCTGCCACGACCACCGAGCTGCGGCTGACATGCGAGCTGCCATGCTAGCATCTACCGGTGCCTGGAGTCTGGATTGAGTGCTAAGAAACTGATGACAGCGTCAACCATGAAACAACAAATGGTCACTGTCTAGGACCACCGAGCTGATAATCAGCAGGGTCGCCCATCACAAATTCGGACTGTCTTGTCTATCCAGTGCTCTCCAGACTGCCAGTGAATTCTCCGGGTTGGTCAGTTATAAAGAACTTTGTTGGTGTTGCATCGTGAAGACACAGCTGTGCGCAGTTTTCACGCGGGTCATCTTTGCCCTTGGACATTTTCAGCCGGTTGGAAATTGGACTCATTTGATTTTTAATTTTTATTTATTTTATTTATTAATTTGTTTGTTGTATGTCTTGGTGTCACGGGTACGCTGGCGACTATGATTGATTGATTGAAAATCTTTATTGACATGATGTTTTTTGTACAAAGGATGATTCTTATATGAATAAATAAATAAATAAAATGACTTTGTACAATTATCAGTCAAAAGGATAAACACAATAAAGCCACAGGGCTTATTTCCATTGTGGTCCTTAGACTACGCCGCTCCGTCCGGCATCTATTGTCTTTGTTAGTCTGTGTCAATGACAATGTCTTATATGTGGAGCGCTTTGGGTTGCACTCTGTGCATGTTAAATGCGCTATACAAATAAATCTGACTTGACTTGACTAGTGTGTGTGTTACGGCCCTAGTGTGTTATGGCCCTAGTGTGTTACGGCCTCCTAGTGTGTGTGTTCTGGCCCTAGTGTGTTATGGCCCCCTAGTGTGTTACGCCCCTAGTGTGTTATGGCCCCCTAGTGTGTTATGCCCCCCTAGTGTGTTACAGCCCTAGTGTGTTATGGCCCTAGTGTGTTACGGCCCCCTAGTGTGTTACGGCCCTAGTGTGTTATGGCCCCCTAGTGTGTTACGGCCCCCTAGTGTGTTACGCCCCTAGTGTGTTATGGCCCCTAGTGTGTTGTGGCCCCCTAGTGTGTTATGGCCCCCTAGTGTGTTACAGCCCTAGTGTGTTATGGCCCCCTAGTGTGTTACGGCCCCCTAGTGTGTTATGGCCCTAGTGTGTTATGGCCCCCTAGTGTGTTATGGCCCCCTAGTGTGTTATGCCCCCCTAGTGTGTTATGGCCCCCTAGTGTGTTCTGGCCCTAGTGTGTTATGGCCCTAGTGTGTTACGCCCCTAGTGTGTTACGGCCCCCTAGTGTGTGTGTTCTGGCCCTAGTGTGTTATGGCTCTAGTGCGTTCTGGCCGTCTGTATGTGTGCTGCATTTGTGCAGAGTTCCTGCTTGGGTCCGACAGGGCCTTGCTGCCCACCAGCATTCATGGGTGTGAACTGTGGATGTCTATGGTAGAGTTCTCAACGGGTCGGGTCGGCCCGACAAACCCGACGGGATCGGGTCGAAAATATAAGCAAATGACTCGGATCGGGTCGGACCTCAGGCTTAATCTTTTCTGCTCAGTGAAAAAATAAAAGCTGCTGTTCACCGTAAAGAAAGTCTGCTGCTGCGTGCAACGTGCATCATGAGGGGCAGGGGCAGACCTGACGCCGCTGTGTGCACGCCTTTAGCCTGGAGAAGACGATGGAGTTGGTGAAAAGTAGGCTAAACTTGCCGCAGGTGAATTCACCGTCACTACTACAGGAGTGGGAAAATCAGAGGTCTGGAAAGTGTTTGGAGTGGTGCTGGATTCTGATGGAAATTCTACAGGTTATGTGCAATGCTCAAAATGCAAGGTGCTGATGAAATATGTGACCCTGCAAGGCGAAACCAGTCGCTTTGGTAAAATTTAAAAAATTAAGTTATTGTGCTCATATGAACGGCCATAAACTAAGCTTGTATATGTATATCGAGGGTATCATGTTCGAAACCCAACAAAACCTTCGCTGATTTACTTTGACACATTTCCTGTTTGCACAACATTTTGTGTGGATGCTTAAGCAGACATGCATTATAGGCTACATAGCGATTCCCGCATGTTTTCGGCAAGATTTTGCTTCATATTCTGTCGTGCACTGCAGGCTTGTGAAATTGTGAATCTCCAGCACTGGAAGGGCGGAAGCAGAGCAAAGTGTTGTTAACAAGTAGGCAGGGTCTTGTTGAATATTCACGGATTTTATGCAAATATCACAAGTTAACCTGCTCACCATCTAAACTGGAACACCGGGTCGGGTCGGGTTGTAATTTTCAGGCCTGTTGAGAAGGGGTCTGTCTCATTCCGCCTACTTCTACACTTCGAACACTTAGTTTTAAGTATATAGTGTAGATAACACAAAAAGTCAGTGCACTGCAGGTACCCGGATGACCCCCTAAAAACGGTCACAAAATTCAGTGTACAACGATGGTCCCTACTCGCACTAAACGGACGCCATCTTGACTACAAAGCGGAAAGGGAGGGACCAGGGACGTCGGGAAGATTTTCCAATTTTGAAAATAATGGCGGACAATTCAGCCGAGACTGCCGGAGCTGCGACACCGCAATCGTATAAATGTAAGTAATGGTGGTAATACGAGGCATTGTACTGTCGTCTAATGCATCACTTACATGTCCCTCACTGACTGAAGCCGATATAATAATTTGGCGAGTTAATTAGCGTAAGTTACATGTTAATGCTACCTAGCTACCTACAACGTTAAGCCACGTTAAGCCAGCCATTGGGACGAGCACGTTATAAATGTGAACTCTATCGTATTAATGCAAGTAACAGCAGTAATACGAAACGTTTACTGTATTATAATGCATTACTTACGTGGCCTCACTAATTGAAGCCGACATAATCATTTGGCGAGTTAACGTAACGTTATATGTTAATGCTACCTAACACGTTAAACCATCCATTGGGACGAGCACGTTATCTGTGTGAACGCTAGTAAGTTATGAAACTGGCTTCGTGACTATGTGCTCGTGAATACAGTGTTGTGCCATTGTAATGTTTGATATCACGTATACTATTGGCGGGCAAGGTGAGTTCCTTTTGTCTCATCGAGGTATTTTGATCGGTTTTAGGGACGGACGAAGATACATGGGAGCTTATCCCATGGCGTGCTGCCAACGCAGATTTGTTTACGGGGAGGAGAAATGCGACCCTTACTGGATTCGAGTAAGTACATTGCATTACCAGTTGTATTACGCTACGTTCTTTACTTCAAACTAACGTGATCACATATGCTCGTTGTTATTGACAGTGCTGTAGTGGAGGCTAAACACATGTAAAGCAGTCTATGCATCTCTGGCCCAACCCCAGGATAAATAATCTCCTCAAAATAAATGTTGTGATATTGTTGTTGCAAACAAAACATAAGAAATATTGTAGTTGCATTTCATGTGTAACATAACATATTAGGTGGGCGAACCCAGTACTCATGCCATGTTAAATGATCTGGTAGTGGGCCTCTGTATTATTTAATGCATTGATATGATCTGCTGTTGTGTTTCTTACCAGGGAATTCATTAAGAAAAAGGGGTTGGAGGGGAGGCTGGATGCCAAGGCCATCAGGAAGAGATGGGAGAACTTGGTAAAAGCTTTACAGGAATTGGTTGTACACTTGTGTGTTTACCTTTGAACTAATTGGTAAAGTCAAATTAATGATTGATCAATTCCTAAAAATACTACCTACCTACTTTATCAAACTGATAAGAAGTAGACAATGTATTTACCTCTGTATGAATTGAACCATACAATGCTTAATACAATGTTTAATAATGTTGAACACATTAGATTTTGCAGAATGGTCATGTAATTTATTCAGATTTGTTTTGTTTTTTAACATGCCAGACGAAATCAAAAAACAATCATACATTTTAAATTTTTAAATGTTATCATGGTCAGGGACATAACATGCCATTGCCATCCTCTGTCTCTGCTCTGCACCAGAGACGGCTCCTGGAGGTGCTGGTGCTGGTCTTCGTGCCCTCCTGACATCAGCATCTGGCTCCAGCAGGTCTCCGTTGCTCATACATATATTATGCAGAACAGTGCAACAGACGATGACCTCCAGCACGTAAGTCACATCCACTTCCAGAGCCTTGAAGAAGATGGACCTCCATCTTGTCTTCAGCATCCCAAAGGACCGCTCAGGCCATCCTTAAAAATATTTTCGTTTGCCGTAACCCGACCGACCCTGTCAATTTAGAACCGACCCAAATATTTATTTTTTTCCCCTTTTAGTCTGACCGACTTGCCGGTTGTAAACTTGCGTTAATACCGACCGATTGTTTTTTTCACTCTAAACAACCAATAGAAATGCAATGAAATAATATCTCTTTTAGTAGGCCCAAGTATTGTGAATATAAATTGCCTACATGAAAACGTGGCTCACTTAAATAAAACCCCGTGGCGTCATCTCTACACCATTAGTTTTACGCATGTCACACTATGGCCTACGCTTCGTTTCATTCACACAAACTGATAACGCTTTTACTTGGCACGAAGTTCTGGAAGAACTGTGGCCAGATCTTTTCTCAACCCTTCTCCCCCCTAGTCTAACGGTGACCGTGTCGGAGTATTGAAATTGGTTGTGGTCTATTCAGCATTTCTCAACATATGGGTCCGCAACATGGAGACTGCTGGTCCGCGGAGTCGTGGAGTGAAATTAGGCCCGGTGCTTCATCTGATAATTTGCTGCGCAGTTGATCGATCAAGAAACCGCGGATCGACGAAAAAAGAAAACAAACGTTTCTGCTATCGATGTCATTAAACATGGAGCCCTACAATTAAGTGGTGAGCACTCATTCAATGCGCGTCTGCGTGAGAGAAACTGAAACTAGTTGATAACGTTGGTATCAAAGCTCCGCTTCAACCTGTTGGAAGGCTATTTATTTATTTAACGAAACTTAATAGAACAACGTTGTTTTTTGGAACTTCCTTAGAAACAGAGCAGAGACTGTATAAAACACTGTATAGCATTGAGTATTGTATAGTCAAATTTCAATATAACGTGGCCAAGAGCTAGTAGCCTTCTTTCTGGGTACATGTAGATGAGCCCTATGACCCCAAAGTCTGCCATGACCGGGCCTCAGGTCAAAGAAGTTTGAGAAAGGCTGGTCTATATAACCTGCATCAGAATGAGATTTGCAATGGTGCGCCTGAAGGCACGGGTTGAAGACCCAGTCAGTTACGTCACGATATGCACATTTGTGTAAATTCATTCCTACGTAATCACCATGACCTAAATTGTACTTTTTTTTTTACTTTGAATCTTGAAAAAAAAAATATTGACCTACCTACCGACCCATTTTTTATTTTTTTTGGCTGTTACTGCAAACAAAAATATTTTTAAGGATGGCCTCAACAATGCTCCTGGCCTTTGACAAGCTGTTGTTAAAGCGAGCCTGGAGGTGGTTGCGAACGGGCTGTCTGAAGGGTGTGATGAGGCTGATGGGCTGGGACAGGCAGGGGTAGCCCCCATCTCCAAGTATGCTGTATCCTGGTGGAGGGTAGGACTGCTGATAGTAGATGGGGCTGTTCCTCAGTACTCTGGCATCATGAACTGACCCACAGTACCCCACGAACACATCGAGGAACTTCCCCACGTTATCACAGATGGCCTGCAGCTGGATGGAGTAAAAGAGCTTCCTGTTAAAATAACAGGCGGCATCTTGTGCTGGGGGCTTCACTCTGGCATGACAGCCATCGATGGCACCAACCACACGGTTGAAGGCTGCAGATCTGGCCAGACGGGCAAAGCGACCCCCGAGGTGAGGGAGCTCTTCTGCGGTGGGATGTCGGACCACTCGATACAGTAGAGCGGCGATCTTCCCACTCGCCCTGTGGACTACCCGGTGAATAGTTGCCCGGGGCATGGCAAAGGCCCTGGCAACCACACGGTAGGAGGAGGGCGTGGCAAGCCAGAAAAGAAAGATCAGGGTGTCGATTTCTGGGCCCCAGCCATGGTCGCATTCCCTGCCCAACACATCCATGAGTGCGTTGAAGGACACCCTTGAAAGGCGATAGTCAACCCTCATGTCACTGTGGCCATCAAAGTATAGTGCCAACACTGGCACTGTTATTAATCTGGCAGTACTTTCTGGGGCTGGGAGGACGCTGTGAGTGGGGAGAGGAAAGTGAATTAATTATGTTTTTTTGTTGAAAATAAAGTGAATATCTGGTTCTGTTACTGTGTTTTCCTTAATTCATTGTCTTTTCTTAACATTCATCAGAATTAGTACATGATAGAGCATATCAATAGGCCTGTCTATTCTGTTGCCTATTGCTTGGTGTATGTTAGTGTAAAGATCACTTAACATTTTGAGCACAAATTCATACACTTTTGTGAAGTCTTATACTGATAGAGCTTTTAATTGTTTATCCACTTGGAGCACACTGAAGTACTGATGGTAAAATAATAACTAGCAGCTTACTGTCACTGTCCTGCATAACATTTATATAAACAGTGAAAAAACATTTAGTAATTGCATTGAAGTATTGTGACATGAAATGGTAAAACGTCTGTGAACCTGCTGTGTACATTTAGTAATTCATCAACTTAATGCAAGGAACTGCTCCTGACTGTTTTGAAAAGGTAAAGTGATTGATTAATCCTACTGGTGTAGCCTACTGCTGCACTGCAATTTGTGCATGATAGGTGTTTGTAAAATACATGAAAATACCTCATGTTCAGCCAATAGTAGGAGGATCCTGCGTTGGCGTCGGAGGCGATGTAGTTTCCACATGCTGTGAACGATTGGTTAATGAACGTGTGTGTTTGTAAACAAACGCCGGCATATATTTTTGGCGGGCTGAAAATTCGCGTTCACGTGTGTTGCGTTCGTCACGTCATACCGTCATTTCCGGTAAGCTTTTTAACATAAGTGTTCCTTTTGGAACAATACTAACGATCGAAAGTGGGCACTATGGCTGTAAGTGGTCAGTGCACATTAGCAGTGCACTGACGTAAGTATTCGGAATGAGACAGACCCCTAGTCTATGGGTGTGTTTGAAACGGGAGACAGCTGCCTACTGCCTCCCTCCCTACATAGAGAGCTGTCTCACTAGACATGATTTTGGATTAAATGCATCTTTTAAAAATGAGCGTAGCACTCTAGAATCTTTGGTTAACACTACGGTATGACGTTAGCAAAGGCCTGACATTAAACTAAATTAGCTTACGTAAGCTAGCAGGCTAACGGTATAAATTAGTTTTACGGCCGGCAGATATATCAGACCAGACGCTATTAATGGTTACAACAATGGCATAATCAGATAGTAAATTGTTTATTTCTAGTCTGTAATCTACAAATCTAAGCAAAATAAGGTCACACAAATGACATTTTAAACAGATTTAGCAGCCATTACCGATGTCATCCGCCATGTTTGTTTACCTTTCACAGCTGTTTCAGACGTTGCCGCAAGGGATTATGGGTAGGAGGGAGCATGAAGTGTGCATCGATGCTGCCTTCAAAAATGACCGTTATTTGGGAATTCTAAGATATCTTAAAAAGGCAGCAGAATTTGTTTTTTCGGTTTCGAACCGCACTTGCTGCCTTGCTCCCCAGTTAGATATCTTAAAAGGCAGCAACTTTACCCGTTTCGAACACACCCCATGTGTTTGTGTTGTTTGGTGAGCCGTGGACGTCTGTGTGTTTGTGTTGTTTGTCCTATGAGTAGATATCTGATGTGTTGACAGGATCATGTTTTTCAATGGAACACTGCAGTGACAGGGCCATAGAACACTGCAGTGACAGGATCATGCATTCCATGGAACACTGCGTTGACAGGATCATGTGTCCCATAGATTTTTCCACTATTCACTGCAGCCTTTAAGAAAAATGTCATCCTGCTACTCACTTGTTGCCTCAACCGAATAAAATGCTATTTTGCGTGGAAGCCTGGATGTTAGCCTTGATTAGATCATCTGGCACAGCTACAGTAATTATTCTGTTACAGTTATACGATTTTGTTTTACCCTCACTAAAACGGAGGTGATGGTGACAGGGTTTACAAGTTGCGAAAACCGGCTAGCTAGTAAACGTTTTTTAGGTAATCCAGCTAATACTGAATTACGATAGTCCAGCTTGGAGATGACCATGGTATGAACAAGAAGCTGTGTGGAATATTGTGTCAGATAAGGTCTGATCTGCCTAGTGTTGTAAAGGCCAAACCGACATGACTTTGCCATTGAGGCTACATGCTCAGGGAAGTCAAGTCGGTCATCAATTAAGATGCCCAAATTACGTGCTGATCTAGTTGATAATACCCCATTCCCATAATTTCTATAAAACTCAGTCTGCATCACACTACTGACCGCTCAAGGGGAGGGTGGTATATGGGCGTATACAATATCATGTTAAGACAGCGTGACGAGGGCCGATACACATATACAGGTAGGAACACTACGCTTCTGAATAAGAACGCGTAACAGCTGATTCTCAAGAAACCGGATGTCCAGGATTGGCTCTCCTTCATAAATATCTATCAACTATTATCTGTAATGTGTCTCCCAAAGGACATAAAAACACAAAGATAAACTCTGAATCTGTGACATTATATAAACACAGCGTAAAGGATGACCTGGGGTCAAAGGTCAAGCGCCCTGACCCTCACCCTCCCGTGAGGCGCAGATGGACACAGATCGCTGAGCAAACATGGAGGGGTCAGAGAAGTCTGGGTGGTCCGTCACCTCAAGGTCTGTTTTCTGAGCAGAAGAGGCCGCTTTCTGATCTTGCTGGTGTTCCATTATTCGTCTCCTCCATCAGCACATTCATCTCTTTAGCAGCATAATCCGAAATAAAGACCTAATTAGCCAACACTGGCCAACACAACTTTACAACTCTTTACAACTCTTATTTAGGATTCATTAAGCACAGTCGTTAGCAGGAACCATTCACTACAAAGTGCACCGTAACCAACTAATATCATGAATCCTTTTTATACAATCCTTTTTTTAAACAATTAAACGCAGTAGTTCAAATGAATACAAATGAATTACATAAGCATTACAGATTATTTTTAAGAGTTCAGTTTGGTCATGTGGACTGATGTCATAGGCATGTGCTTAGTGACACAGATGGTACATGTTAAGATTAACAGTTGGCTTGTCTACATGCATGAGCAAGATAATAAGCTCAGTCAGACGCTGACCAAAACGATGTGCATTTAATGACACGTGCATATTACTGACCAAACCGATGTGCATTTATTGACACCTGCATATTACTGACCAAAACGATGTGCATTTAATGACACTTGCATATTACTGACCAAAACGATGTGCATTTAATGACACGTGCATATTACTGACCAAAACGATGTGCATTTAATGACACGTGCATATTACTGACCAAAACGATGTGCATTTAATAACACGTGCATATTACTGACCAACTGAAGGGCAAACGGAGGACAGAACCAGAGCGGAGCAGAGCGGCTACAGCTCCAAATCTGAAGAAAAACACCCATCACACACTTGCTCCCTCCTGTCACACACACACACACTTGCTCCCTCCTGTCACACACACACACACTTGCTCTCGTGTCAAAATACCAGATAAGTTCAGAGTGGGGAATGAGGAGTGTGTCGCACAGCTGTAATGATGCATCAGTCGTGCTGATGAGCTCATTTAATACCTGAGCAGTTCAAAATGGGGGAGTGACACACACACACACAGGTCACCACATTTACACATCTCCTCTGACCTATTCTGAGGGTAACCTGACTCCGCCAGATGGATTTGCTCCGCATATCCATCTGGGAACTTTTCATTGAAGAACTTTTGGGAAGGGGCGGACATACTGGTTAGCTGATTGGATAAACCATCTGTCTATCACCACCTTTGTTGGTTATCGACGGGCCAAATCAACCAATTAGATGAACAAAGTATTCTTCTAATGCCGTTTAACATACAATTAAGTTAGGTAACGTGACAAACGTTAAGATGTTTTAACTTACCATTTATGAACCTAATCAACGACAATTCCCATCAAGTTTTCACGGTAGGCCCTACACTTCTGAAGATAGTATATTCCTCCATTATGAACTGGAATCAGCCTTGGAGGATGTCTGTGTCGTTCATTCCTCCCAGCTGCATGGCTGAGACTCATAGCTTCAGTTTACCCAGGAATACTTTCTAATTTGAATAAAACTTGCGCGATAGCTATGCTCATCTCTGTGGATGCAGTCATGTTGTTCGTTGCGTCACACCTCAACCCGCCTCAAAGCCAACGCTGATTGGACGTTCGTTTGGTGAACTGCTCCAAATTTTCTTTAACGGAAAGTATCCAGACTGATCTGCGAGTGAAACCCTGAAGCTCGCGAGATCAGGATGGTCTCAAGAGGCTATTCTGAGGGCTCATCCACATAACTATTCGTTTTCAAACTATTCAAACAACGAGAGAAAGAGAGAGAGAGAGAGAGAGAGAGAGAGACACGGCAAAAAATAATAAAATAACTGCAATGGAGCAAAGAGAGACCAATGAGAAAAATATGGAAGAGAATATGGGGAAAGAGAAAGATGGAGAGAATATGGGGAAAGGAAGAGAGAAAGATGGAGAGAATATGGGGAAAGAGAAAGATGGGGAAAGGAAGAGAGAAAGATGGAGAGAATATGGGGAAAGAGAAAGATGGAGAGAATATGGGGAAAAGAAGAGAGAAAGATGGAGAGAATATGGGGAAAAGAAGAGAGAAAGATGGAGAGAATATGGGGAAAGAGAAAGATGGAGAGAATATGGGGAAAAGAAGAGAGAAAGATGGAGAGAATATGGGGAAAGAGAAAGATGGAGAGAATATGGTGAAAGAGAAAGATGGAGAGAATATGGGGAAAAGAAGAGAGAAAGATGGAGAGAATATGGGGAAAAGAAGAGAGAAAGATGGAGAGAATATGGGGAAAGAGAAAGATGGAGAGAATATGGGGAAAAGAAGAGAGAAAGATGGAGAGAATATGGGGAAAGAGAAAGATGGAGAGAATATGGGGAAAAGAAGAGATGGAGAGAAAGCGTGAGTGAGAGATAGAGAGTGGGTGAGCAAGTGAGACCTAGACACAATGCATGTAGGCATCAGAGCTTCAGGAGAGAGAGAGTGTGTGTGTGTGTGTGTGAGCAAGTGAGAACTAGACACAATGCATGTAGGCATCAGAGCTTCAGGAGAGAGAGAGTGTGTGTGTGTGTGTGTGAGCAAGTGAGACCTAGACACAATGCATGTAGGCATCAGAGCTTCAGGAGAGAGAGAGTGTGTGTGTGTGTGTGTGAGCAAGTGAGACCTAGACACAATGCATGTAGGCATCAGAGCTTCAGGAGAGAGAGAGTGTGTGTGTGTGTGTGTGAGCAAGTGAGACCTAGACACAATGCATGTAGGCATCAGAGCTTCAGGAGAGAGAGAGTGTGTGTGTGTGTGTGTGAGCAAGTGAGAACTAGACACAATGCATGTAGGCATCAGAGCTTCAGGAGAGTGTGTGTGTGTGTGTGTGTGTGTGTGTGTGAGCAAGTGAGACCTAGACACAATGCATGTAGGCATCAGAGCTTCAGGAGAGTGTGTGTGTGTGTGTGTGTGTGTGTGTGTGTGTGTGTGTGGTGTGTGTGTGTGAGCAAGTGAGACCTAGACACAATGCATGTAGGCATCAGAGCTTCAGGAGAGTGTGTGTGTGTGTGTGTGTGTGTGTGTGTGTGTGTGTGTGAGCAAGTGAGACCTAGACACAATGCATGTAGGCATCAGAGCTTCAGGAGAGTGTGTGTGTGTGTGTGTGTGTGTGTGTGGTGTGTGTGTGAGCAAGTGAGACCTAGACACAATGCATGTAGGCATCAGAGCTTCAGGAGAGTGTGTGTGTGTGTGTGTGTGTGTGTGTGGGCAAGTGAGATCTAGACACAATGCATGTAGGCATCAGAGCTTCAGGAGAGAGAGTGTGTGTGTGTGTGTGTGTGTGTGTGTGTGTGAGCAAGTGAGACCTAGACACAATGCATGTAGGCATCAGAGCTTCAGGAGAGAGAGTGTGTGTGTGTGTGTGTGTGTGTGAGCAAGTGAGACCTAGACACAATGCATGTAGGCATCAGAGCTTCAGGAGAGAGAGTGTGTGTGTGTGTGTGAGCGAGCAAGTGAGACCTAGACACAATGCATGTAGGCATCAGAGCTTCAGGAGAGAGAGTGTGTGTGGTGTGTGTGTGTGAGCAAGTGAGACCTAGACACAATGCATGTAGGCATCAGAGCTTCAGGAGAGTGTGTGTGTGTGTGTGTGTGTGTGGGTGAGCAAGTGAGACCTAGACACAATGCATGTAGGCATCAGAGCTTCAGGAGAGAGAGTGTGTGTGTGTGTGTGTGTGTGTGTGTGTGTGTGTGTGTGTGAGCAAGTGAGACTAAGTGTGAGAGCACGTGTGCAGATATCAGTGTTGGGGGAAAAGGCGGCCCAGTCACCCGCCTGAGAAGAGTCTGTTGCCATGGGGATGCTGGAAATGGCCTGGGGTGGGGGTGGGGCTTCAGAGCAGCAGACCAGTTTTACTATAGCAGTCCCGCACACACGCACGCACGCACGCACACACACACACACACACATACACTTCCCCAGAGAACAGAGGAAACATGTATGTTATGGGCCAAGGAATAGGAAGTGCAAGATATATAAAAAGAAATACAACAAAACAAAACAAATCAGCAAAACAGCCATTAACAGAACTAATATGACTATTCCACATAATAAAATATGTCAACAGTCTAAACCATTGGTGGAGATTCCTGCGGAGACTGTTGAGTTAAATACAAGTGACAACAAGTCTAATCACTCAACAACACGCTCCAGAGTCCAGGAGAGAGTGGCGCTCTGTGATCCGGGAAGAGCAGAGGAAGCGGCATCCTGCAAAGAAGTAGTCAGTGAGAAACACACACACACACACACACACACACACACACATCAGAGAGCACGTGTCTGTGTGAAACAGAACCATCCCACAACCACACACACACACACACATCTAATCTTGTCTTGTTCTCCCTTTTCTACACACACACACACACACACTTCAATCTTCACCACATTAAACACAGTAGAGAGACGATTCCAAAAGGTGCTTTATTCAAACAAATGTAGCTCATTCATACAGCATCATACTGTCTTGTGATTTCTCTGCTCTAGAACGGGTCTGCAACTGCAGAGGCCAGGAGGCGGAGCTGGACAAGCACCTGGACACTCAGGTGAGGTGGAGCACCTGGACACTCAGGTGAGGTGGATCTGTCATGCGTCATATCAATTCTCAGGCTCATTTGCCTTTTAGAAAAACAAACATACCTCCAAAGAAAGAAACAAACAAGATACTGTGAAGGTCGCTGCTTAAAGCCAGTCCGCCTCTAACTCCTCAGTCCAGTCCCACCGCCCATACATCCACTGGCAGTTCTACGTTTTTTTTTTATTATTATTAGTATTATTATTACACAATTTCACTCAAGTTACTTGTGGTATTTGTTTTTGTTTGTTTTGTAACTCTGGTGTCACAAATGTCATGCAAACATAAACAAACATAAACAAGCTGCAGTCAATCCCAGAATTCAGTCTGAACTAGAGATCAGAGATCAGAGAGCAAGACTGCAGTCTGAACTAGAGATCAGAGATCAGAGAGCAGGACTGCAGTCTGAAACTAGAGATCAGAGATCAGAG
Organism: Alosa pseudoharengus; assembly: GCF_046254945.1. NCBI lineage: Eukaryota > Metazoa > Chordata > Actinopteri > Clupeiformes > Clupeidae > Alosa > Alosa pseudoharengus. The sequence continues at coordinate 1,595,398 of NW_027468870.1, read as the reverse complement.
AGCAGGACTGCAGTCTGAAACTAGAGATCAGAGAGCAGGATTGCAGTCTGAGAGCAAAAGCAGAAGAGAAAAGTCCTGGGACAGAGTTGGTTTTGATCTGGAGACTGCACACACGTCCAGGTCATGATCAAGGGGAGAAGGCACTCTGCTTCCCAAACAAGATTCCATCAAATGTTTCAAGATTATGTTTTCATATTTTCAACCCAGGCATGAAGATGATTTGGAAAATAAAAAAACAAAACAAAAAATCAATCACAGTAATGTCATCTGTGAAACATCATTTGGCTAAGAAATCAAAATAAATAAAAGTTATTGCACTGGCAAGTTACCTTTACACATTTGACACCATAATACCGCGAAGGTTAGCACCAAAGACAAGGGCACTAGCCTGCATGCCTGCCTACACACACACACACACACACACACACACACACACACACACACACACACACACACACACACACACACACACTTACATCCCCTGAAACAGACACACAGATATATAAACAAGTTTGTTCTGGTACACGTAGAAACGCAAGACAAAAGGCACAAACAAAAGTGGTGATCAATTCTAGCACAGTTCACAGATCCCGTCGGAGGAGAGTAAGTCTGCCTGTGGTCCAGACTAACAATGTAAACGACTTCTTCCAACACGAGAAGTGCAAACACAACATGACCATTGCATACCAGAGCTGACTGACCGATCAGCACTTCAACAGTTTATGTTCAGTTATCAAGTGTACGAGGGGGTTCCTCCAGATTCTCTTTGTATGGGAAACATAATGGGAATGTCTATGACAAAACATATCTGTTCCTTTTTAAACAGCCTTTAAATTGCCCTGGCCAACACCACCACAAACAAACAAAAACAACAACCAAACAAGCTAAACTCCTGTGTCCTGCTAATGTCCCTTCTTCCGTCGCTAGTGGCCACAGCACATGCTCTTAAGACAGAGTGGCAGAGGGGACACAAAGTGACCGGTCTGGCATCAGGACAAAGCACGCAGTAAGGTGCTTACAGGAGCCCTCCAGCATTCCTTAGGCCCGGGGCTTTCACTTGATAATGAAGAGGGTTGTGTGGCGACTGTGCTCTGAAAGGCAGAGTGGAGCTCGGAATGTCTCTCCGGGTAGGGAGAGTGAAGGCTCACGGACAGAGAATCTGTGGACCAAAAAAAAAAGCCTTCTGAAAGTCTACGAGCACAAAAAACAAAAACAAAGAAGCGAGAAACACAAAAACTCTTCTGTGCAGGTGACCAAGAAAAGAAAACAGACACACACACATACATTCTAGCCAGTAATAGATTCAGATCCTCAGCGATGAGGTCTCTAGACTAAACACCACGTCTGCACATGCTCCGTTACATCCCTAGAAGAGCCGAGTGAAGGAAACACGTCCGTGTCTAAACGTCTCTTAGTGAAGGCAGACCTAGAGAAACTGAACAAAAAAAGTGCAATAGCTTCACTCCAAAAGGTGGCTTCCATGTTGTGTGATCATTTAGTGACGGCTGTCCGACTCCTCTGATGCGGTCAGACATACCACTCGCGCCGTGAGATCATGGAGCCGTCCGTGTGCGACACATACTCGTTGTCGTAGACCTCGTCAGGGAAATACGAGGTTCCGTTGGTCACCATCGACGGAGGAGGGTACCTACGAGGCCCGGGGTGATGGTGGCTCCGCTGGTCGTCATGGTAGTTCTGATAGTGGCCAGGGTGATTGTAATGGTTCTGGTAGTTGTGGTGATCAGGGTAGTCATGGCGATCCCCGGTCAACTCTGCCCTCAGCGCCCTGCTGCTTCGGCCGTTGGGGGCACGCTCTCTATCGTAGTCGCCCCACTCCTCGCGGTCCTTGTCCCGGCAAACGAAACCGCCGCTGCGGTCACCTCCGTCGCAGACGTCCCTGGAGGACTTGACGTCCAGGCCGCCGTTCCCGGCCACGGCGCCGTAGAGCTGGCGCAGCTCGTGGGCAGCAGGAGGGGCCTTCTGCATGTCCGAGGGCCCCAGGCCCTGCTTGGTGTAGTAGTCCCCGCGGAAGGTGCCGCGCTGCCTCTGGTAGTAGAGGCCGGCCAGCACCAGCAGCAGCAGCAGGAAGAGCGCACCTCCAACCGCTCCACCCACCATGCTGCCCAGGCTGCCCGGCCGCAGAGGCGACAGGGTCGGGGACGTAAACACCGCCCGCTGCCGGTTACCGGGCGCGGTGGTGTGGTTGCTGGACTTTAGGACGGGAACATAGATGGTGGGGAACATGGTGGTCGTGGGGGGATCTAATGGAGAAGAGGAGGAAGGACGCAGGGATGGAGGGAGGGAGGGAGGGAGGGAGAGAGGGAGAGAGGGAGGGAGGGAGGGAGAGATGGAGGGAGGGAGAGAGGGAGGGAGAGAGGGATGGAGGGAGGGAGAGAGGGAGGGAGGGAGAGAGGGAGAGATGGAGGGAGGGAGAGAAGGAGAGAGGGAGGGAGGGAGAGAGGGAGTGAGAGAGGGAGGGAGGGAGAGAGGGAGGGAGAGAGGGAGGGAGGGAGGGAGAGAGGGAGTGAGAGAGGGAGGGAGGGAGGGAGAGAGGGAGGGACAAAGAGGGGAAGAAAGCAGGGATGGACAAACAGACAGAAAAGTAGAGAATGTCAATGACAGCTACGGCACATTGCTAAGAGGGAACTAGTTTTACATGGTTGTCAAAAGCAGCTAAGTCCAACAGTTCTAGCTAGGTTCACATCCATCCATCATTCCATACATAGAGTACACACACACACACACACACACACACAAAACAGAAAGGAACAACTGTTAACAAACTAACATGTTAAACTAATGAGGGTTAGTGGTGAAGTTTGCTTTACAACTACAAAAACACCCAAATGAGGTTGAATATAAAGCATGTTATAACAACAGGGAGCAGTTGTGTACTACACAAGGACTGAGCTGATGGAGCTGATGAACAGGGTTGACGTATAGAGTATGGGGTGATGGAGCTGATGAACATGGTTGACGTATAGGGTATGGGGTGATGGAGCTGATGAACAGCGTTGATTTGCAGGGTATGGGGTGATGGAGCTGATGAACAGGGTTGATTTGCAGAGTATGGGGTGATGGAGCTGATGAACATGGTTGACGTATAGAGTATGGGGTGATGGAGCTGATGAATAGGGTTGATTTGCAGAGTAGACATACAGGACTGGATGGGGAAAAAGAGACGATGGGAAATGGACAAACATCATGTGCTAACACACAGCAAATGAATAATGAATGACATCGGAAAACATTACAAAACAGAACCAGATGGAAATAGTTCCCCAAAACATATGCCATTATTCACACAACACAGCCCGCTGAGAAGCCTGAACAAGTTCTATATATATATATATATATATATAAAGGAAAAACCCTCCTGATAATGAAAGCAGTGTTGCTAATGACAAGCCTCTCTTTCACAAAAACATGCCAAAGTATTCCTTGGAGTGTCGCGCCAGCTGCTAGTTATTTAGAAGTCAAGATGTGTTGTGATATTCAGATGTGTGCTGGGGAGGGGTGGAGGGGGGTGATGTCAGAGGTGGGGGTTCATTTGAAGGCGGAGGCGGAGGCGGAGGCGTACGTGGAAGACACAACCCAGCAGGTCATGTCAGGACCTTCAGACAGTCACAGACCAACTGAATCAGACAGCTTTTTAGAAGGGAGACTATTTCAGAAGTGTGTGAGTGTGAGTGCGTGTGTGAGCGTGCGTGTGCAAGAGAAAGAGAGTATGCAAATACACACTTGTGTAAGTATGTACCTGTGCATACATTCAAGTGAGTGAGTGAAAGACAGACTGTGTGTGTGAGTGAGTGAGTGGTGTGAGTGTGTATGTATGTATGTATGTGAGTATGTATGTATGTATGTATGTGAGTATGTGTGTGCGTGTGAGTGTGTATGTATGTATGTATGTATGTGTGTGCGTGTGAGTGTGTATGTATGTATGTATGTGTGTGCGTGTATGTATGTATGTATGTATGTATGTATGTATGTATGTATGTATGTATGTATGTATGTATGTATGTATGTATGTATGTATGTATGTATGTATGTATGTGAGTGTATGTGTGTGCGTGTAAGTGTGTATGTATGTATGTATGTATGTGAGTGTATGTGTGTGCGTGTAAGTATGTATGTATGTAAGTATGTGAGTGTATGTGTGTGTGTGTATGTATGTATGTATGTAAGTATGTGAGTGTATGTGTGTGTGTGTGTATGTATGTATGTATGTATGTATGTATGTATGTATGTATGTGAGTGCGTGTGAGAGTGTGTGTATGTATGTATGTATGTATGTATGTATGTATGTATGTATGTATGTATGTATGTATGTATGTGCGTGTGTGTATGTATGTATGTGAGTGTATGTGTGTGCGTGTAAGTGTGTATGTATGTATGTATGTGAGTGTATGTGTGTGCGTGTAAGTATGTATGTATGTAAGTATGTGAGTGTATGTGTGTGTGTGTATGTATGTATGTATGTATGTAAGTATGTGAGTGTATGTGTGTGTGTGTGTATGTATGTATGTATGTATGTATGTATGTATGTATGTATGTATGTATCAGTGGCGGCTGGTGGTTAAAAAAATAACGGAGGAAGGAATGTCTGCTTGATTGGCGTTAGTGGCAAATGTGAGGTTGTGATGGTGTTGGTGGCATATGTGAACAATAGAGTATGTAGGCCGCCTATCCAGACACATTTATGGCAGCAGTATGTACTATGTAGCAGGGGGGGGGGGTCTGATCTAAAGAGCTAGGCAAGCATGCAGCAGCCAGAAAAGTTGTGGGTTCAATTCTTGGCTTCAACCATTGTGCATTTGAGCAAGGCACTTAACCCCAAATTCGTCCAGGGACAATGGACTTTGTAATATAATTTAAATATATAAGTCACTTTGGATAATAGTGCTAAATTAATAAATGTAAATGTAAATAAATGTAAATTTAGGTCTGGGAAGTCAGGGAAGATATGTAGGTCTAGTTATGAAATACTGTTTTCCAGATGTGAAAAATTACGGAAAGTCTGGAGGTTTTGCTCAGTGTAATATATTGGCAGAAAAGTCTATAATAATAAAAATAGACACTTGTTTTATAAAACCATGTAACTATTTACCATTAAAAATAGACCTTAAATGTGGCTATTTGTAATATGCTATTGTTTTTAAAGCCAAATCGCTATAATTTAAAGACAGGTTGTAATAGCTAAGTGGGAATTTATGAAAGCATAACTTGGATGATTATAACAACGCATAACTATCCAAAAATGTTTTATCACCAAGTGAACTGTCCACGTATGACAGGTCAGCAGTAGGCTATGGCTGATTGTTTTCTGTGCTAACGTTACCAGTTAGCCATTAGTAGCCATTTGTCTGACTATGTAGCATTCAGTAGCCTACACTAGCCTTACCGTCTTGTTTTGGAATATGAATTTTTGGAGCTGGTCTTCCTGCTTTGATAAACATTCATCATACATCAGTGTATTCACAGTGTATTTGAATGTATAAAAGATTTGAGATTGTCCTCTGATTCCATTGTACTGTTTATTTCACGAGCAAAAAACAAGCTTTCCGTTCAACATAAGATTCGTAGACTGCAGATAACGTTCTTGAACCGTTGCCGCTAAAAACAGCACCCCCTATCGCAATTGAAAATTACTGTACGGAGGAGCTTCCTCCCTTGGCCATTGAAAACGACGTGATTCACGAGCCGCTGGGGCCCGAGGCGTTTATAATGGACTTCAATGAGGGGCTTGAGGAGGAAGCTCCTCCATACAGTAATTTTCAATAGCGATAGGGGGTGCTGTTGGCATTTTGACCTAGGGGAACGATTTTGTTCATTCAAAGTGTTAAAAATAGTAATATTAACAGTAATTTATCAGATTAGTAATTCACTTTATATATTTTTTATTTTTCTCTGAAATTTTAGGGAGGGTGTTCCTCCCTTTCCTCAATGAAGGAGCCTCCTCTGGTATGTATGTATGTATGTATGTATGTGAGTGCGTGTGAGAGTGTGTGTATGTATGTATGTATGTAAGTAGCACGGTGTACCAATACTAGAACGGTATCACAATGCCTTCACGCAAAAAAACCCGATACGATTTCCGAGGTTTTTAGAATCGATACTTTATTAAAATAATAGCGTTCTTTGTCCGTGTGGACTGCTCCCACTCTCCATGCTCCTTGCTCGCATCAAGGCAAATGGGCGTGTCAAGCAGGCAGCTCTGAGTGAGTGAGTGCGCAGCCAACGTCTACACAAGTTGCCGACAGTCCTCGGCTTGTGGATAATACAAAAGGTCGAAGTGAAATCTGGAACTATTTCGAATACATCACGGATAGTAAAGGCAAGCCAACAGGTACACAGTGGCCCGTTTGTAAATTATGTTTCAAAGTCATTCAAAAGCAAGTAGGCTAGGCATAGAACTTGGCTAAGCACATCGCAGACATAACCCAACATTTTCAAAGAGTTCAAAGAACAACAGGTTAACCAATAGGCTATAGAAAACACCACTACATGATTAGTGCCAAGTTCATCTCTTCAGTTTTAGTCTAGGCTTATAGCCTAAGTGAAACGAGTGTAGTTTTCTGGGATAAAGCAAACCTTCCTTCATCAGTGAATTTTGACGAGACATAACGATTGCGATCATAGTTACACACATTACCACGTGCAAATGATCTGTTTAATATTCGGTCAGTACTACTGATAATGTTTGTGATGGCATGTAGACTGCAATTTGTAAGAAATAGACGTAATGTAGGAATGCACACAAACATATTGCAACAGGTAATGGTGTAGGCCTATCTGACCTGAGTGGTTGAAATGTTGTACTTGTACAGTAGGAGCAAAGAAGACCATCTTTACTTTTTTCCCTTTGCAACTGTCAAAGAAATCTCATAAAATACGAGAAGGCATAGGGTAGCCTATATCAGATGGCATAAAGATTAGGCCCTTCTGCATAGCATTCAATGATTTGCATGCAGTAATTTCTGACCTTGATCTAGCCTACTTTGACTATATAAAGTTACTTTATTGCCAAAACGCAACACAATGTAAATGAACTATAACAAACAATAAAGGACTTAATCACACACAAACTACTATCTTACGGACTATAAAAATAATAATTATGTAGGAAGTTTAAAAGTTTAGAACCAAGAATTGACCTGCACACTACAAAAGTGCACCAAAATCAACACAAATGACTCAATACACTTGGAGGAGGTATGTGTCCTTTCTTTTCCAGATATTGTAGGATTTCGCCGTGGTATCGTTTCAGTATTGAGTATCGATATATTTATGACAGGTATTGTATTGAAGTCATAATTTTGGTATCATGACAACACTAGTATGTGTGTGTGTGTGTGTGCATAAGAGCCAGACCGTGTGCATTTGTGTGTGTGGTCAACGCTCATTGCGCGCGCACACACACACACACACACACACACTTCCATTAGTATTCTTTGCTTTATTCCCTTCTGAGTAGAGAAAAGTGGAGCGGACAGGACTCCTGTTCCGCCTCCGTGCGTGTGGAACGTCCACTCCTGTTCCTGTTCCGCCTCCGTGCGTGTGGAACGTCCACTCCTGTTCCTGCTCTAGCTCCGTGCGTGTGGAACGTCCACTCCTGTTCCGCCTCCGTGCGTGTGGAACGTCCACTCCTGTTCCGCCTCCGTGCGTGTGTAACGTCCACTCCTGTTCCTGTTCCGCCTCCGTGCGTGTGGAACGTCCACTCCTGTTCCTGCTCTAGCTCCGTGCGTGTGGAACGTCCACTCCTGTTCCGCCTCCGTGCGTGTGGAACGTCCACTCCTGTTCCGCCTCCGTGCGTGTGGAACGTCCACTCCTGTTCCTGTTCCGCCTCCGTGCGTGTGGAACGTCCACTCCTGTTCCTGCTCCGCCTCCGTGCGTGTGGAACGTCCACTCCTGTTCCGCCTCCGTGCGTGTGGAACGTCCACTCCTGTTCCTGCTCTAGCTCTGTGGGTGGCGGCTGCCTTAATGAAAGCATATGCTCACATGCTTTCCCCCAATTTATCAGCAAACGATTTGTCTCAGGCCAAACACACTGTCTTAACGAGGGAGCGAGGGAGAGAGCAAGAGAGCGAGGGAGCGAGAGAGAGAGAGAGGGAGCGAGAGAGAGAGAAAGAGAGAGAGAGGGAGCGAGAGAGAGAGAGCGAGTGCGGTGGAGGAGGCGTGGGGTGGGGGTTAGAGAGGAGCGATCGACTGAAGGTCACACATGCTTTCTCTCCCTCTCTCCCTCCCTCTCTCTCCCAGTTACTCTCCTTCAGTATCGCCATCACCCCATCACTCTGTGTCTCACTACACATGAGAGCAGGGAGGGGGGGGCTGTACTGACTCTGCAGTGTGTGTGTGTGTGTGTGTGTGTGTGTGTGTGTGTGTGTTTGCGCATGTATGCTTGTGTCCTTGCTCCCACAGGCACAAAGCAGCTACACAGGTGACCTCAAAGCTGAGCAGGTGTAATTGGTAAGTGTGTGTGTGTGTGTGTGAGTTTAACATGCAGGGCAGATCACAGCATACATTATAGGAGAGGAACAACATGATTTCAGTCACTCACAATTTACATTCCTTAACACACACACACACACAGTTCAAGAAGCATTGCCATGCTACGATGCTACGATGCTTCTCTCCAATGCACAGGAAGAGAGTGGGAATGGAAATGGCATTTTCACCTTAATGTAACATTAAGCAAACACACCAGACACACACACACACACACACACACACACACACACACACACAGAGGATGCAAGCATGCAGGAAACACACACACACCAAACTTTTCTCTCAGGGGGTGGTGGGACACAAACGCAGAAATAAATAATGAATGGTCATGGAAGAGAGGCAGTGAATGTTTCATGAATCTAGGACATCATCATCTCCCAGTCAAGGTTACTCCTCCTCCTCCCCACTCCATCGCACCATCGCACCCCCACCCCATCCTCTCATTGCTGCGTTAGAGGCAAAAGAACACAAAAGCATCCATGCACACATGCATACACACTAGGGCTGTCACTTTACGTTCGAAAATCGATTGCACAATCTATTGGACCAAACAACACAAGTTTCGGAAACTACAATAGGGAATCGATTTTAACCAAATATGTACACTATTAATTTTAAACAAATTAAACAAAATTCACAAACAAGAATATAAGAATATAAAAGAATTCCGAAGTGCAGTAAGCATTGCGAAAGCTAAAAAGAAAATTCCCACCAATTTTACGCACCGGAAACAGCTGTTTCAATCAGCTGCTGTGCTGCTCGTGTTTTGCCAAAAATGGAGGACAACGCGATCAACCTGTGCGACCTGAGAGAGACGAGTGATAGGCCCTAATAACTTGAGGAGTTCGATGTGGAAGTACTTCGGATTTTTGGTATATTAAACTATGGAGAAGAACAAAGCGGTAGGATATGCAAACTGTGCAATCGAGTTCTACGTAGTCGAAATTTGTTTGACATTTCTAATCGTAAACACAGCTACGTTGAAGCCTGCAGTAATGTTTGTCACTGATGTAATGGCAGTATACTCGGCTTATTGTTTTTCGAGAATGTAGCACTCCTGTTTGTCATTGTGCATGAAACTTCACGCCAATAAATCAGAAATATTGCTGGCTTGCGTCTACAATCGCCCTCTTTAAGTTCGTCCTGATGGCTGTTAGTTGTTTGTGGATTGGCCTATATTTGCCGTTGAAAATGGAAACGTCTTTAGACATGAAAAATCGATTTTACAATCAATTCAATGAAGTATGTATGACCGGATATGGATATGGTCGTAGCGCTGGCCTATTGCATGCCTAGGCAGTTTGAAAGACAATTCTCTGCCCGCCCCTTGGATTAAGCGAGGTGAATGGTTCGATTCCAGACTATACGTTTCAATGATATAGGATGGCCCGCCAGGCTAAAATCGAACAGGATTTTTTCACAAAAGTGACAGCCCTAAAGCACATCCCTCCTAAAGGACATCCCTCCCTCCTAAAGCACATCCCTCCTAAAGGACATCGCTCCCTCCTAAAGGACGTCCCTCCCTCCTAAAAAACATCCCTCCCTCCTAAAGGACATCCCTCCCTTCTAAAAAACATCCCTCCCTCCTAAAGGACGTCCCTCCATCCTAAAGGACGTCCCTCCCTCCTAAAGGACATCCCTCCCTCCTAAAAAACATCCCTCCCTCCTAAAGGACATCCCTCCCTCCTAAAAAACATCCCTCCCTCCTAAAGGACATCCCTCCATCCTAAAGGACATCCCTCCCTCCTAAAGCACATCCCTCCCTCCTAAAGGACATGGCTCCCTCCTAAAGGACATCCCTCCCTCCTAAAGCACATCCCTCCTAAAGGACATCGCTCCCTCCTAAAGGACGTCCCTCCCTCCTAAAGGACGGATGTCCCTCCTAAAGGACATCCCTCCCTCCTAAAGGACATCCCTCCCTCCTAAAGCACATCCCTCCTAAAGGACATCCCTCCCTCCTAAAGGACATCCCTCCTGTCCACTCCACTCATCAGCCTTTCTTCGCCGCCAGGTGATGCTGAATAATACGCCATGAAAACTATACACGCAGCTGGGGCCTATACGGCAGCACAGCAGGTGTTTACACCAGACCCTGGCTGAAGCATTAACAGCTCATATAATGATATAGATATGTCAATCTCACCATGGGGTTTACTACAAAGCAAGATTAGCAGCATGTTGAGCCTGAAGCCAGACATGTGTTTGACAGACAATATTTTCAACTTGCAACTTACAACTGCTTGCTTCAAACTTTAAAAAATATATAAGAGTTGTCTGTAGTAAATCTGTTTTGTGGGGTGGTATAATCAGGGACACTGGGATGAATGTGGGCAAACTCAGGGCCACTGGGATGAATATGTGGGCAAACTCAGTTGAGGAGAACTGTGTGTGCAAGAACCACGGTGAAATGACATAAAAAATAAACGAATATAAATACGATGGATGCAGACACACACACCAGTATGCAGATCGATACGCAGACACACACACCAGTACGTAGATAGATACGCAGACACACACACCATTACACAGATAGATACTCCACATCAAAGTTGTACTTTAAGCTAAAAAATTAAAGAGGCCTAATACTGTCATAAAACTGTACTGAGTGTGTGTAATGTGGTGTAATCGCATAACTAGCAGACCTGGGGAGTGTGAAGGATGTGGTGTAATTGCATAACTAGCAGATCTGGGGAGTGTGAAGGATGTGGTGTAATCGCATAACTAGCAGATCTGGGGAGTGTGAAGGATGTGGTGTAATCGCATAACTAGCAGATCTGGGGAGTGTGAAGCAGATCTGGGGAGTGTGAAGATGTGGTGTTCTTTGTGTCACTCACCGTGGACGCGGATGCGGAGGTCTCGGCTGCGGAACCCGATGTTGTTCCCCACCTCGCATCGGTACACGCCTGAGTCGTTGCGCTGCAGTGGTCGGCGGAACACCAGTGAGTCGTTGACCATCTCCACCCCCTCGGGCATCTCCCCGTCCAGCCTGAGCAGCACACGAACACAACATCAGCATACGAACACACACACACACACACACACACCAGCAGCAACATCAGCACATGAACACAGCATCAGCACACGAACACACACACACACACACACACACCAGCAGCAACATCAGCACATGAACACAGCATCAGCACACGAACACACACACACACACACACACCAGCAGCAGCAGCAAACACACACACAGCATCAGCATCAGCACACAAACAGCATCAGCACACAAACACACACACACACACACCAGCATCAGCACACGAACACACACACACACCAGAAGCAGCAGCACACGAACACAGCAACAGCACATGAACACACACACACACAGCAACAGCATCAGCATCAGCACACACACACCAGCAGCAGCAAACACACACACAGCATCAGCAGCAGCAGGCTACTTTAGTCCATCCACCCACATATATATCATGCCTTTAACCCCCCCCCTTGTCTCACCTGGCCCATCTGAAGTGGTGTGCAGGGGGGTTGGCTTTAGCCTGGCAGGTCAGCTGGAGGTTTTCTCTGCCCACAAACCAGTCTCCATCGTATCCCAGAACCATGATGTCCGGGGCAACTAAATGTAAACAAACACAGGGTCAAGCTGGAGACAAACCTCAATCACACCCCACAACCATGACGTCAGGGACACTACACACTCGAGACGAACTAGAAAGACAAACACGGAAAAGGGTTACCAGCTCAGCAGAGGTTAGTGGAGACGCCTCCAAAGGCACCTGGAGTCTCTGGAATGTGGGAGTATTTTGAGAAGACTTGAGAAGGCATGGAGGGCTAGTTTAGCAGCGTTCCCCAAGCATGACAGCTACACAAACTTGGCTAGTTTAGCAGCGTTCCCCAAGCATGACAGCTACACAAACTTGGCTAGTTTAGCAGCGTTCCCCAAGCATGACAGCTACACAAACTTGGCTAGTTTAGCAGCGTTCCCCAAGCATGACAGCTACACAAACTTGGCTAGTTTAGCAGCGTTCCCCAAGCATGACAGCTACACAAACTTGGCTAGTTTAACAGCATCCCCAAGCATGACAGCTACACAAACTTGGCTAGTTTAGCAGCGTTCCCCAAGCATGACAGCTACACAAACTTGGCTAGTTTAACAGCATCCCCAAGAATGACAGCTACACAAACTTGGCTAGTTTAGCAGCGTTCCCCAAGCGTGACAGCTACACAAACTTGGCTAGTTTAGCAGCGTTCCCCAAGCATGACAGCTACACAAACTTGGCTAGTTTAGCAGCGTTCCCCAAGCATGACAGCTACACAAACTTGGCTAGTTTAGCAGCGTTCCCCAAGCATGACAGCTACACAAACCTGGCTAGTTTAGCAGCGTTCCCCAAGCATGACAGCTACACAAACTTGGCTAGTTTAGCAGCGTTCCCCAAGCATGACAGCTACACAAACTTGGCTAGTTTAGCAGCGTTCCCCAAGCATGACAGCTACACAAACTTGGCTAGTTTAACAGCATCCCCTAAGCATGATGGCTACACAAACCTGGCTAGTTTAACAGTGTTAGCATTCTCTAATTACGACAGCTACACAAACTTGGCTAGCTTAACAGCGTTCCCTAACCATGACAGTTACACAAACTTAACTAGTTTAACAGCGTTCCCTAACTTGGCTAGTTTAACAGCGTTAGCGCTCCCTAAGCGTGACACAGCTTTCCCTAAGTATTTAGCGTTCCCTAAGCATGACAGCTACACAAACTTGGCTAGTTTAACAGCGTTCCCTAACTTGGCTAGTTTAACAGCGTTAGCGTTCCCTAACTTGGCTAGTTTAACAGTGTGAGCGTTCCCACACACACAGATTCATACACACACACACCCTCCCCTGTGCAGCTGACCTCCCAGTCACCCGTCTCTGCAGGGCCACTGCTTCTTGTAAAAGTGAGGGGACCCCATGAATAATTCACTCACACACACACACACACACACACACACACACACACACACACACACACACGCCAACCAGAGAGGAGGGGAGGGGGAGAGAGAAGAAAAGAGGAGAAAGGACAGGGAAGAGGAGGATAGAGGAGATGCAAGGAAAGGAAAAAAGATAAGAGGAAATGAAAGAAGAGAAGAGGGGAGGAGAGGAAGAGAGGGAGGAGAGGAGGTAGAGAGAGAGGAGAGGAGGTAGAGAGAGAGGAGAGGAGGTAGAGAGGGAGGAGAGGAGAAAGAGAGGGAGGAGAGGAGGAAGCGAGGGAGGAGAGGAGGTAGAGAGGGAGGAGAGGAGAAAGAGAGGGAGGAGAGGAGAAAGAGAGGGAGGAGAGGAGGAAGAGAGGGAGGAGAGGAGGAAATGAAGAGGGGAAAAGAGGTGAAGTGCAAAAGAAAACAGGAGGTGAGGAAAGGAGGGAAAGAACAACAGAGGAGAGAAGAGATGAACGAAGAGAGGATGATATGATAAGAGAGAAGAGGAGAAGAAAAGAGAGAAAGATAGAGGAGGAGAGAAGAGATAGAGGAGGAGAGATAGAGGAGGAGAGAAGAGGAGGACAGAAGAGGAGGAGAGAAGAGATAGAGGAGGAGAGAAGAGGAGAGGAGAGAAGAGGGGAGAAGAGGAGAGAAGAGATAGAGGAGGAGAGAAGGGGAGAGAAGAGGGGGAGAGAAGAGGAGAGTAGAGAAGAGGAGAAGAGATAGAGGAGGAGAGAAGAGGGGAGGGAAGAGGAGGAGAGAAGAGGAGAGAAGAGGGGAGGGAAGAGGAGAGGGTAGAGGAGGAGAGAAGAGATAGAGGAGGAGAGAAGAGATAGAAGAGGAGAGAAGAGATAGAAGAGGAGAGAAGAGGGGAGGGTAGAGGAGGAGAGAAGAGATAGAGGAGGAGAGAAGAGGAGAGGGTAGAGGAGGAGAGAAGAGATAGAGGAGGAGAGAAGAGGAGGAGAGAAGAGGGGGATAGTGGAGCGGGCAGAGAGGTGAGGTGGCTAAAGCTTCAGGTCACCAGTCAGCACAACACGAGCTCCCAGCTTATCAGCATTTCACACACACATACAAACACAGGTTACCCCTCAGCACACAACAAGCTCCCACCTTACAGTAGGTCTCTCTCACAAATGTGCACACACACACACGCACACACACACAGGTCACCCCTCGGCACCGGCACACTCCCAGATGACATAATTTCTCTGCTTGGACACACAAGGAAATGGAGTCACTGGAACATTTCTACATCCACTTCCTGTTTGATTATTTGTATTTAGCGTTTGCGTGTGTGCGTGCGTGCGTGCGTGCGTGCGTGCGTGCGTGCGCGTGCGGAGTGGAGCGGCAGAGTTGCGTGCAGCGCTGCTTCTACTGACAGCAGAAAATCTACATTAATATGAAAGACACTCACTCTGAGGACACCATTAAACCACATGGGGGAGAGAGAGAGAGAGAGAGAGAGAGAGAGAGAGAAAAATGAAAGAAAGAGAGAGGGAGGGAGAGATAGATAGAGAGAGAGAGAGAGAGATAGATAGAGAGAGGGAGAGAGAGATAGATAGATAGATAGATAGAGAGGGAGAGAAAGATAGATAGAGAGAGATAGATAGATAGAGAGAGAGAGAGAGGGAGAGGCAGAGAGATGTTTCCAACGAAGACAGACATACGCGTGAATGCTCACCCACACACTACACACACTCTAAAACACAAACACACACAGCTCTCACGCATGGTCATGTCATGTGGGAGACTAGAAATGCAGTCATCCTGTGGGAGGTACAGAATGCAATCTTGTTCTACAGTCTCTAACGCAACACAGTTTTGTTTTTAAGAATTGAGAGTTGTACAGGTCCCAGAACAGAACCCATTCTGAGTTGTACATGTCTCAGAACAGAACCCATTCTGAATCGCAAAGATCTAAGAACAGAATCCATTCTGAGTTGTACATGTCTCAGAACAGAACCTATTCTGAATCGCAAAGATCTAAGAACTGAACCCATTGTGAGTTGTACAGATCTGAAATTCTCTCAGCTTAATCCTACACCCTCTAGTCATTTCCCTCCAGGATTTCGCGGGGCTTTTTTGAGACTGTTGAGACCTAAAATACCTGATCGGCGGCAACCTTTGTAAAAAACAATCACAACTACTTTTGCATTTTTCACTTCCCACAATTTCTTCGCAACAAACGCCTAAAAACACTGCAACTTCCATCGCAATTTTTTAGAAAGGTTGCCGCGAAATCAGGCAATTTAGGTCGCAACTGTTTTTTACTTTTTTTTTTTAAATTGAGGGCAACTAAGGTAAGTAAGACCAAAATCACACTGATCTTGAAATGATTACTAAAAAGGATAAGTAGAGGCAATGGTAAATAGTAAGGAGGATTACAAAAAAATCAAAGTAGGCCTACTTTTATTTGTAGCTAAAAGCGCTTTCAGATATAACCTCTGGAGTATATGCGGAGGTTTGTCAAACGGAGGTCCTACCCTTCGGATGATTCAGATATGATGCTATCCTGCGGACCTTATACTGACCTATGTGTGAACGACATACACGCACATTACAGAATCTCCGTGTGGTTGTCTAGTGATGGGTGGGGGCTTGTAGAGTTCACAAGATGCGAGATATGACGCAGAATATATGCGGCCGCTGCCTGTCACAGTTTGTTTTCTTCTTTAGTAGGGTTGGGCACCGAAACACGGTTCTAATATGGCACCGGTGCCGACGCAAACGGTAGTAACTGCATCGAATAACAACGTGGATTTCGGTGCCTCATTTCGGTGCTTAAATAGCGTTTTTTTTTTTTTTCCAGGTATCACTGCATGTCATGCGCCATCTCTAACGTCTTGCTATGATAGCAACACATCCAGACACAGTTAGCTAATGTGATAAACACTGGATGTATAAACCAGAGGGGTGCACCACATAGGCGAGTGGACAGTGTTTGACAGCTTGCGTGAGCCCAAGTAGCTTACTTTAAAGCGATATCGCGAGCTCCTGTCAAAATCTAGCAGTGGGCCTAACTACACACAAGCAAAAGGCTATGAAACAACATCAACAGTAGGCTAGCCTATACGTTACACAATATCCTTGCTAATGCGCTAACTGACATTTATTGCATTGCATGTAAATGCAATGGACCATTATCGCTGTTCTTCTTAATATTATTGTTATTCTTCTTCCGACCAAATTTGACGTTCAAAGGCTCTAAAACCACTGAACCGTTCGACGTCATTCAACCACTCCTACAAAGGTCTTGTAACGGAGATTTGTTCTATGTTTTTTCACATTTGTGAACTTTATACTTTTTTAGATATTTATGATAAAAGAGCAAGAAATTCTCATAGAGTTAACATTGACCACCGTGGTGGCAACTTTTAGCATTATGACGTGACCTACAGCTGAAAACAATCAACAGCTGAACGCGAGCTACTACTACTATACCACCACTGGAGCTGTGAATCTTCTGAATGTCTTCGCCTGCTGTGCCGTGTTCACTTTATTTGCTCGTTAAACTCTCATTCAAAGGCACATTTCTCTAATTACAGACGAGGTAAGTGTTCCGGTTTTTGGTATTAGTGAAATAGTTAACGTTAGCACCTTGCTACGTTGATATTATGTAAGGAAACCCACTGTTAATCAACGTAAATATGTCGTCAACTTTACAGTGACCGGTTAGCTGTAGGTTTCGATAGCTAACGACAATCAAACGTAACGCACTAACGTTACATTTGTTATTAGGCTAACCAGCAGCGTTTTAAGTAGAACCAGAGCCCGTCTGTCTTATTAGACATTCTCTGCTAGAACGTTAACGTAGGCCTACAGATAGGCCTAATTGCTCTGGTTCTATTCAACATTAGGTCACTTTCCACAGGTGTATAGAATCAAGCACCTAGAATAGATTATGAATGCAGACTGCATGGTGCTTGATTATACTGTGTGAAGGGACCTGATGAAACCCATCATGTGTTTCATGGCATGAACAACGTTACTCATTGTTGATGGTCATAACGTTATAGCTTCTACCGTTCACATTTTAGTTAAAGCTAACAAATATGTTCCTGTTTTTATTTCACCTAATTTTTACCGTTGTACACCGCTTGTTTGTGTATCAAATAGGCCAGGCTACGTTTTCATTTTACGCTCCTGATTCTTAAGTAGCCTAAGTAAACACTATCACGGTATGCTATCATAGTTCGTCTATTGATGGGTTGTGTCAGGTCCATTTCCACAGGTGTACAATCAAGCACCTAGATTATGAATGCATTGGTGCTTGATTAATACTCCTGTGGAAAGGAACCTTATGAAAGCCATTAATAGGCTAGTGCTAGGAAATGGACCATATCACTAAAGTCTTGTTAAAACACACTACAGAAGTTGAGCTGTACTGTTTGTGTTGTCAACATACGCTATAATAGTATGTTTACTTGGCCTACTAATTTCTGTATTGTTCCTGTCTATAAATTAAAGTGTAGCCTGGCACGTGAATCAAGCTTTCCAGTTGTAGTAGGCTACATAGTAATATGTAGGAAAAATGTTGCTGACAGACCTAGCAAGCTGTTTAAGTTATAGCAGTTGGTTATCAAGATACTTAGTATCAGAATGATCCGTCCTTACTCATATGATTATTAACAGCAACAACTAAGCTGTTTATGTTTTATATTTAACAATAAAACACAGAATTCTGCTTTGTTTGCAATTTCATATTATAGGCTTATAAGCTTGATTGTACAACAATTGTATTATACTCTACCTTTTTTTTATTGTCCTAGAATTGTTGAGAGAATTGTTTAAAAAGCTTAAACTGTTTACCATGTTAGTCATTAGGTTAAAAATGTGTCAGCCTAATGTAATGTAACAACCACTTAAATAAATGAGTTGTATTAAACAATTGTACAATTGCAGACATTCCTTGTATTGTTTTGGTATAACTGTTAAACTTGTTTGCTTTTGTCTTTTAGGTTCCAGACCAGACCAGTGGTGATGGCCGTGTATGACATTTTGTGTGTGCCTGTCTGTGTGCACACCTGTCAACCAATCTCTGACAATGTTGCTAGAAACATACCTACTAA
Source organism: Alosa pseudoharengus (assembly GCF_046254945.1). Lineage (NCBI taxonomy): Eukaryota > Metazoa > Chordata > Actinopteri > Clupeiformes > Clupeidae > Alosa > Alosa pseudoharengus. The sequence continues at coordinate 1,576,893 of NW_027468870.1, read as the reverse complement.
CATACATGCTTACAAACATGTGACCTTAACTCAACATATCTGTGCACATACCATTTAACCATACTGAGACTTATCCAAGATCTACACTGAGACATTCTGAGAAATATATTGTTGTGTGAGGACTATACTAACTATATGGAACTTGTATACTTGTTAATATATTTCTCAACAATTCATACCTTTGAATCATACCTGTGCTGAAACATCTGTGAAACTTAGCTGTGCTGTTAGACCTCTGTTTTTAGACCTGAGCTGTGCTCTGTGAACATTAAGATTCTAACCTAAGTTCTGTCTAAAATGGATCATCTGAAGGGCTGACTCTTTATTCTTCATTATTATACGGCTCTTCACAATGCAAGTAGAATGCTCCATTGACTTGAATGGGATTTCCGAAAGTTCTAGCGGTCATTATTTCTTGGGAAAGGACCTCTGAAAGCAAGAATGACCGCTGTCAATGGCAACGGAGTTTGCGCTTGGAACTTCATTCAAAAGTGAAAGCAGACGGTTGATCAGCTGTGTTCTAAAGAATGTTTGATTCAAGTTCAGCGTGTGTTGCGAACTATTTGTTTCTCAGCAAAAGCCACGACGAAACGGTAACAAATAAGTGTAAAGAGACATATCATGGAGTTTATTTTTTCGTTTTGGCAAGTAGCCGTATAATAAGCGGGATAATGTATAGAACGCCGGTCACATTTACATTAACATGCAATGGTAATTCCCTGGAATTACATTTTCTAGTTTGAAATGTTATCAGCAAAGTTGTAAGGTGAAAACTTTATTTGTTAAACAACATAATAGCATATTAATCTTTCATGTGCATGAGGCCCATATAACATCACAATGAATATGAAGACAATGTTAAAAGTAAGCTGGCAAAAACATAAATATGTAGGTTACATACCTTATGTCACTGAGCTGTCAAAGAGGCTACGAAACCATCTCCGTATGTTATCGCTAATTAAAATCAGCTCACTGGTGTTAGCGCATAGCCATAGTTGCTGTTAAAATGTCTACTAGGCTAGCGCTGGGAATCTAAACACTTCCAACACCGACATGTAGCCTAAAATGTTCAAAACTACTGCGTGTTATGGGTTAAGACATGAAATGTCTTGAAGCATTTGGGAACACACTGAATTAACTGGAAAGTAGAGTCCCTGTTAGATTTGCTTGCTTGCAAATGCCGTTGTCCATGACCTGGCAGTTTTATGGTAAGCGGTTTTAACATACCGTTTCGGCACCGGCACCGTTTTAAAAGTATCGATTTAGCACCGGTATCGGATAAAACCCAAACGATACCCAACCCTATTCTTTAGCCTACATAATGCTAAAGAAGAAAAATCTATTGTGTGTAGGTTGAAGTAGTCACGTAAGTGCGCACTTGAAATTGACCTACAGTATATGTATGTGTGCTTCGAATAAACACATTTATCTGTTTTCAACGTTATGTAGCAGAATTACTTGGCTATGGAACCGCAAATCTGGTTTGCGTTGCGTTGGAGAGAGAGAGCATGCATGAACTTTATGGTACCAGCCAATTCAGTAGGCTAACTCAAGACTTCAAGGTTATCATATACGTTTTTAAGCAACAAATAAAATACTAACATAACAGTGAAGTGGTTCGTTTTTTCATGGTTTATTTTTTCCAAAAGCATCCTCTCCCCATGTGTCTATTGCATTTACGTAAGGAACTTGACACAAAGTTGGGTTTTTCTTCGTTTTCATTTTCTCTAGGCATATTTATGCTCAACAAATATCAGCGAACTTAGCAGTGAGGTCATGAGAAGGCTATCAATGAACAGAAAACCGACCGTTTTGGCTAACAATTTATTAAATACTCCTGTTATTGTCGTCAACGACGTCGATGTAGGCTACTGCCTTTTCAGCGCCTTCTGCTTATGATGATTCAGTCTTGAATTCGTTTGGCCTTGCCATGCAGTTGTAGGCTACCACGTGTCTCTTGCCGTTCCTTTCATGTGTTCCATCACTATGCTGTCTGCCCTCATGGACAGTAGCTCTGTGATGTCTGCATCTTTCCAGGTCGGAGATTTTCTGGATAGCACTATGCCACTCAATCATAATACTGGCATTTAAGTCAGATCTAACCACATGGACGCACGAAAGAAACGTCACCGACATGCCCTCTCACTAGGTGTGAATTTTAACCGCATGTTCTACGCTTCGTTCAGACACAGCATATTTACATAATGTACAGAAATACTAGGGGGGGGAGGAGTAGAACAACCGGCTAAATTCGGACTTCCATATGACTGGTTATGTCAGGGATGTCAAACTCAAATTCACAGGAGGCCAAAATTAAGAACTGGGAGTATGTCGCGGGCCAAGCTCAACATTGAATAACCAATGTTTTTATTGAATTAAAACTGTATACACACACAAGAAAAAATAGAATGCAGGCATTTCTGAATATAGCCTAATAGAAACAATATATTTAATATCTGAATAGAAAAAATATATTGGCCTATTTTTGCAGGTGAACTATAAAAATTGTAAATAACATTTAACAACTATCAAAATTGTAATTGTAACTATTAACAGTTCATGACAGTTCACGTCATGAACTCATGACAGTTCACGTTCACGTCATGAACTCATGACAGTTCACGTTCACGTCATGACAGTTCACGTTCAACGTGGTGCCGTTTTATGTTGTACTCTTTAGTGACAGCTACGGTGAATCCACATACCAAGCAAACGGGTTTGTCCTTGAATAATATGAACATATAATCGTTTTCCCACCTATCTTGAAAGCTCCGATTATCAATCTTTCGCTTCGCCATTTTTTCGTTGATAGTTTGTCTGGTTGCATGGATACATGTTTTGTTTATGAACAGAAAAGGCGGCATTAACGATGCAACGCATTTTGGGATATGAAGTGTTATCGGTGTATGATACCAGTTGATGGGCTGCGCTCATGCGCTGAATAGAATATCGTGCTGGGCCAGTTCTAACGCGGATGCGCTGAAGAGAATACTTTCGGGCCAGCTCAGATATGTCATATGTTTCAATAAATTCACATATTTTGTAATTCATATTAAGTTCATATCTTCATAATAATTACAGTCACTGGGGCATAATTGATACCTTTTAATATTAGTACAAGCAAAACAGACTGATGTTTTATCTTCTTCAGAGTTATCCGTAGAATAATGTGCGTCCACATTAATCCATTGATACGCAAATATCTCGGCCGTTCACCCTTTGTCAAGTCCCGCATGCTGCTGTTACTGTTGCTAGGTCAGATACACAATGACCATGCAGTGTTAAAAAACTGCATTATAATTCATAATTCTGATTCTTGGAAATCATAACAAATGCAGTCAACAAATATGATTACAAGGGAAGAAATCACCATCAGATAAAATCTGGAAACTGGAGGGAAATGCTTGCCAAGTTTATTGGGTGGGTGCAGCAAGCAGCAATAGACGCTTGTTACTTGGAAGGAATTCCCATTATAATGCCAGGTAGCTTTGTCGTCAAACGAACAATAATAATTATGTATAAAGTTAGCTTCTCGGAAATTCCAAGGCTAGACTATGTATGGATTTTTGTAGGTTATGCTTAGTCCTGTTGTTTCCCATAGGCCAGCCTATCTTTTTAAAACAGATAGTTTGCACAACCGTGTTTTCGGTGAGCATGCTGCGACTTCTGTTTGGTTTTGCAGTTGGACTGTGCAGACCTGTGGCAGTAGACCAGGTAGGGAAGCGGATCAGATAGGGGAAGAGACCAGGTAGGGAACACCAGGTAGGGAAGAGACCAGGTAGGGAACACCAGGTAGGGAAGAGACCAGGTAGGGGAAGAGACCAGGTAGTGAACACCAGGTAGGGAACACCAGGTAGGGAACACCAGGTAGGGAACACCAGGTAGGGGAGAGACCAGGAAGGGGAGAGACCAGGTAGGGGAGAGACCAGGTAGGGAACACCAGGTAGGGAACACCAGGTAGGGAAGAGCCCAGGTTTGGAACACCAGGTAGGGAACACCAGGTAGGGAACACCAGGTAGGGAACACCAGGTAGGGAACAGACCAGGTAGGGAACAGACCAGGTAGGGGGAGAGACCAGGTAGGGGGAGAGACCAGGTAGGGAACACCAGGTAGGGGAGAGACCAGGTAGGGAACACCAGGTAGGGGAAGAGACCAGGTAGTGAACACCAGGTAGGGAACACCAGGTAGGGAACACCAGGTAGGGAACACCAGGTAGGGGAGAGACCAGGTAGGGGAAAGACGAGGTAGGGGAGAGACCAGGTAGGGAACACCAGGTAGGGAACACCAGGTAGGGAAGAGACCAGGTTGGGAACACCAGGTAGGGAACACCAGGTAGGGAACACCAGGTAGGGAACAGACCAGGTAGGGGGAGAGACCAGGTAGGGGGAGAGACCAGGTAGGGGGAGAGACCAGGTAGGGAACACCAGGTAGGGGAGAGACCAGGTAGGGAAGAGACCAGGTAGGGAAGAGACCAGGTAGGGAAGAGACCAGGTAGGACAGACCAGGTAGGGGGAGAGACCAGGTAGGGAACACCAGGTAGGGGGAGAGACTGGGTAGGGGAAGAGACCAGATAGGGAACATCAGGTAGGGGGAGAGACCAGGTAGTGGAGAGGATCAGATAGGGTGAATAGGTAATGCCACCCTTACACCAGAAGACTTTGTAGTTTTTTTAAAAATATTTTCCAAATATTTTCAGTCTCAGACCCTCTCAGATATCAAGACGAGCTTGTAAGTCACAGACTAGTGTTTTTGCAATGACTAGGGATTTTGCAACGACTAGGGATTTTGCAGGGTCACTATTTACAAGACTGCAACTAGGTTCCTTTAAATTATTTCTCATCGTGCACTAGATATCAAAAGGAACACAAACGATAGCCTACTCATATCAAAGTCATATTTTTGTGTTTCTGCAGCATTGTTTCATGTGTGACATCCCTAACCGATATAAGAGTTGTTCCGTCACGTGGAATAACCGACTATTAATTCATAATAAGAAACAAAATAACAAATAATGATATAATCTACAGCTGTCACCTACTCTGCCCCTTCTTGTTTGGCGTTAGAGAGAGCTTACCAGGGTTTCCGTTGTCCGGTAATTACCGGACATTGGCCGAAAAAAAAATGAAATGTCCGACAAAATTAAATCTCTCCGGTCAAATTGTCCGATTGAAATTGGCTAATAATCCCGTCCTCTAACGCAATCAGAATTTGAAAATAAGCCTTAATATGTAAGCCTATATTATACGTCCTCTGGCTATGTTTTTAAATGAACAGGCTCTATACCATTTGAAAAGTAAGCTATTAAACTACACGCATAGCCTATGCTGCATTTAAAATAGGAAGCGCACGCTTAAAACGTCCATGTTAAACACCAAACAAATGAGTGAGGCGGTTCAAACATGGCCAGGCCCAGGCAGACTAGCCTAAGTTTTTTCAGAGGCCAGACGCGATGGATGATGATAAATTGGTAACGTCTGAAGCCTCAGATGTCCGGTCAACTCCACCACCACCAGATAAAAAGCAGAAGTGTCGGGCGTATCTGTCGGAATCAGTGGCATTGGAAGTGGAGTTGCGGGGGATGCGGCTGCTCCAAGACACTGTGATTCTCCGTGTACACTGGACATGCAAAGTGTTCTCTACCCAAAGCATACAGTAGGCCTATGCGTTCTCTGTCTATGATCTGCAGGGTTGGGGCCTCCTCGACGAAGAGATTACTGGTCCCCGGATAATTTCTGGCACAATTAAACGGTACCATTGAACCGCGGCCGAAAGAAAAAGAAACTAAACATTTCCCAGAATAGGAAACATTTCTTAATTTATTGTTATCAAATAAAGAGGCATAGCATTAGAGGGTAGTGGTGTGAGCGCTCATTCTTGTGTGTGCGCATCTGTGTTAAACAGTCACCACTGGAGATGACGTGGGTAGCAGCAACAAACAACGTAGCCTTTTTAAAACAACGAACGAAGCGGACTCTTGCTGTCCATGAAAAGATACTGGCTAGATCTTGTTAGGCATGTTTAAGTTAGACTAATGAACATGTTGCATTCTATACAGCTTGATTATGTCATTCTTTAAGCTACATAGCCTGTCTCCAGTTTTCCTCAATTTGACTAATTAAGAAGTGATAATAGGATATTTGACCGGCATATCATCAAAATGTACGGAAAACGAAACCTCAGTGACCAGCACCATTTTTTTCTAGCAGAAACTCTGGAGCTTACAATTGTTTTTTTATATTGTTCATGTCACTATTTGCATGAGCCACGACTAAGACTACCGCAAAGATTGGCACCTTACACTAAACAATCTAGTTGATGGGAACGCTCTGTGGCTCCAGTAAAACTCCCATGCTTTCATTCTGACTTTGGACATTTAGTCGGCGACTGTGAAATCGCTCAAAAATCGTACAGTCTAAGGTCGGCATAGGAGAACAGGTAAGAGGAACAGGTAAGAGGAACAGGTAAGGGTCACTCACAGAGCACGCTGACCAGGTAGGGCACCCTGAAGTCGGCCTGCAGGGCAGGGTGGCGGACGACGCAGGTGAGCGTGTGTCCCTGGCCGTGCCGGCTGGGGTGCCACATGTAGTGCACCTGTGTAGTCGTGGTGCCGTTGGCCTCGTCCTGCAGCTGGGCCTCCGACGCGCCATGCAGGTCCGTCTCCCAGGAGACCTCGGCCGGCGGACGCGCCCGCTCCGCAATGCACGTCGCCACCGCCGTCTCGTTGCCCCCGTCAACCAGAGCCACGGAACCCGCCGACACGTACACTTTCGGCTCCACTGGAGGGGGAGAGGGATATAGATAGATAGATAGATAGAGAGGTGGAGATGTGAAGAGGGAGAAAGGATAGAGAGAAAGAGAGGGATAGAAAGAGATTACATCAAATATCAAAGAATATAAAAAAAACAACAAGAAAACAATGTTCACAATAAGAAACAATGCTGGTTTAGAAAAATAAGTGGACCCCACCTAATCTTAAAACAATATAACGTTCAAAAGAATATTGGTTGTTGTATCCCAAAAGCTGTGCTACATCCATACAACTGCGTCTGTGTGTTATGAGGTCTTAGTTTGATGACACTGCTGGCCGACACACTCTCTCCATACACACACTCTCCAGACACACACACTCGACACACACGCTCAACACACACACGCTCAACACACACACGCTCTCAACTAGGGATGTAACTATCACCGGTATAATGGTAAAACGCGATAAAAATGTTGACAATTAGCGTTTTCATGTCAAATATCATGATTATCACGGTCGATTACCACGGTGTGGAAACCGTGTGTTTAATCCTTCCCAGCTTCATCCGAGCCTGCTTTTGACACACAGTAGGCCTGGTACAATGAAACAAAACTGGTACCATACTGATTCTGTTGTCTAACTGATGGATTTAACTGTGGCACAAAGCCAATTAAACATGACCAAGGAAAAAGTGAATGGGACAACACACAATGCCACGGTAACATTATGCTATGAATTAAGAATGCTCAGCTCAGCCAGGTTTGTTTGTGCAGTCAGGATGTAGGCCTGCACCAGAATAAAGGAATCACATCTACTCAGTAACAATTTTTTTACCCTCCCTCAGCACCCCCTCTATGAGCACCCCCAGGTGCAGATGAGTTCCAGCATCCCTGGTTAAATGTTGCACTTTTTTAATAAGGTTTTGTCTATATTTTGTAATATAGTAAATGCTGTCACACTTTTTGAAACTATTTTAGCTTGTGTAGGCCTATTAGTGCTTTCTGAACATATTGAACACACTTTTAAAAATACCGCGATAATACCGAAAACCTTGATAGTTTTGGTCACTATAACCGTGAGGTTAAATTTGCATACCGTTACATCCCTACTCTCAACACACACACTCTCAACACGCACACTCTCAACAGCACATCCCAACACGCACTCTCCAGATAGTCTGCTCAGCGGAGGCTAAAACAGGTATCATCAGTGTGATGTCATTGTGTGAACTGAAACAATCCGCAGGAAATACCAGACAATGATTTATGGCAGTGGTCGCCAACCCGTCGATCGCGATCGACCTGTAGATCTTTAGGACTTGCTCAGTAGATCCCGAGAATAACAGGAAAAATAAAAAGTCACCAAATTCACGCATGTTTGCCAGCGTTTTAGAGCCTAAATTTCAGCGCGGGATTGCGGGTATAGCGAATGATTTATTCAAAACCTGCAAATTTAGCAATCATAATGCGAGAAACTCCTGCACATATTTTACGTTAATCTAATAATGGAGTGGCGTGAATGTGGGACCGGACGGACCAACGTCTGCTTGAACCGAACGTAACCCCATGATGCAGACACACACACACGCACAGCACCACTTTGCAGGTGCGCTCTCTCTCTCTCTCGCAACAGGACTTGTCACCGCTGAAGTCAAATTATGCTGCTTCTACATCAACTGCTAACTGACAGAAAAAGAAAACAAAAGTTTAGCGATCAGGAACAGTCAGGGATTTGTTCTACATTTTAAGAATGTAATTGATTACGGACGTGCACAGACAGCTACACACAAAGCGGATTTTAGGCCTAGGCAGGTTACTTTCACTTTCTAGAGTGCGCATTCATTACGTGAAAGATGCTTCATACCAAAATAGCGATCAAACATTATCAAATTTATCATGACGTGCTCACAAACACCTAATCCAATTAAAAAATCAAAACCAAAATCATGCAAGTAAAGACTGTTAAGTGTTGTTATCTCTTTGACGCCTGTATAAGGGGGTGGAGGATGTGATATTTTTGACCCGATACATTTGCCTAAATAAAAGGCCTTAAATTGCAAGTATTTTAGCTTTGATTCTCTTTTGACGCTTCATGGTAGATCTTGCCTTTGTTCAGGGCGAGGTCAGGGATCTTGGGCTCAAAAAGGTTGGTGACCACTGATTTATGGGCTTCCTCTCCCCAGCCCTTATTTAGCCACTAATTACTTTCTACGTCAAATTATTAGAGCAATCGATCAGCACCCACAACCCCCATCTTAGATTTCATCATGAGTGAGTGAGAGTGAGAGTGAGAGTGAGAGAGAGAGAGTTCTACAAGTTACTGATCAGCAGCAAGATATGAGCTCCTCATAAATATGTATATATTACTTGTTAAGAGTCTAGTTTAAAGAGACCATATAGAAGAAAAGAAAGGTGAAGCCTACAGGAACAACCTGAACAGGTTATTTTGCGAAAACCTCCCCTGGATTTTATATATTTCTAGGAAACAGAAATCTGGACATATTCTGGCTAACATTTTAGCAACCAAGCTAACAAAGGAATATATAAAGAAGATCCAAACAACTGTCAAGACAAGAAGACACCTGTGACAAAGATCCTGGACAAGGACACTAAAAGGACATCAAAAACAGCAGATTAAACAAAATAACTAAGAGGTAAGCCACAAATCTGACTGATTTAGCACCATAAGCTATTAAGCTACCTCTGATAAAATCTATAAACAGAGCCATTGCCGTATTGTCAACATTCCATGACAGTTGGAAATGGATACTTTTAAGGGGCGGAGTAGCAGTCTCAGCAGTCTCACTGTCAACTACCCAGCCACAGTGACTAGTGAAGCTCAAAGAAAAAAATACAAGGACCACATACTAAGAGACTCTCCAGAAACCTTAGTATCAGACTCCATGGTCCTAAATGATAAAGAAATAAAGGTAGATCTGATATTTTTTACAAACCATCCGGAAGCATGGCACCAAGCCCTAAGTTCCACCAACAAAGACTTCAAAATGGCAGGGAACAAAGTAATGAGACAACTCTATCTAGATTCCAAGCCCAAATTTAACATTAACCTGTACAACAACGGAAAGGTGATGATCCAGGGATCAGAGGCAAGCCTTGAGAAATTTGAAAGAGACTTTCCTAAACTTAAAATCCTGGCTGAGAAAAAGAAGAGCTCTGTCTCCCCTACAGTGACAGCAGCAGAGAACCCAAAGCCCACACCCCCTCCCCCTGCTCCTGCTCCTTCTCCACGCGCGGCCACTGCTTCTCACTCCCCTCAGACACCCAGAACAACAGTGTCAGTGCAGAGGATCCAGGAGTGTCTTTCTTTTGTGGAAATGGAAATTGCAGAGTTTAAGGAAAGCCAACTAATTAGGGCTGGGATAAACGATTATTTTTTAAACGATTAATCTAGCGATTATTTTTTCGATGCATCGATTAATCTAACGATTCATTTTTTCAGTCTGATTCGATTTCGATTCGATTCGATTATCGATTATCTCCACATTAATTCACTAATAGCAACTTATACATGTTTATTTACATATCTGAATGAAAAAACATGAATTCGTTAACATTGCAATATACGTTTATTGCTTTTAAGATTACAAAATAAAAGACTATACAAGTGCAAAGTAATGCATTCTTAGTCAGAGGTAGCATTCAATAAAGTTCAGCAGTGTCTAATTGAGTGCCTGTCATTTTAAGACGTTCGTGTGGGAATCCTTGCAATTAACATTAACACAGTTAAAAGGCTGCTGATGTGTGGATGCAATTCATAAGTAGTTAGTTCAAATAACGGTTAGTACTTCTCCTTTGGACAAGCACTTTTGAGTCTTGGAAAACACTTTTCCATTTACATCGGGATTTTGCAAACATTCAGAGTCAATAAAATAAGCCCTGCATGAAAAATAAGCAGCTGCAAGTAAGCATGCTAAACTTGACATCCAAACAGTATTCTAATGTTAGCTTTACTGCTTGTTGCATACTGTAACTTAACTTAGTAGTCTCCTCAATGTACCATGTTGTGATAAGACCTTAGCAGAGTTTACTTTAACTTTAATGCAGCAGTTTTGATCAAATTTGCGCAGCATGGTCACGATGCTAAGCGGATTTAATAGCAATGTAGCCCACTGTGTTCTATGCAGTGCTTCTATGTGGCAACAACAATCCTTCAACAATCGTGAATAATTTGTTAAATCACATGCAGAGGAGGAGCAGCGGGCTCGTTACGAGAGAGAGCAGGCGGGGCGACGAAAGGCTGTATGTAAAAAGTGCAGCTCAATGAAATTATTTGATCTTATCTTTAATTTAAACAGTAGGCCTACAACATAGAACATCAACGTGTGGTGGCCGGTTTTGATTTCGTGGTGACCAGCCACAGATTAGTCAACGTATGGAAAACACTGAAGGTGTAAGATTAAAAATATTTAGCAGCACACGTTATGCTTGACGAATCGACGCTCATATTTTGCGTCGACGTATTTTTTGCGTCGATGTCATCGATTACGTCGACGCGTTGTCCCAGCCCTACAACTAATGGACAGTGACTCTGTCAAACAACTAAAAGATGAATTTAGACAGTTTAAAGAGGAAAATAAACAAGATAAAATCAAGATAAAAAACCTTATACTAAGAATGGACAGCTTGAAAGAACAAAACAATAACCTGGATGCTGAACTGAGACTAAAAATATCCTTGGAACAGAAAAACAGCACTATCCAGAGCCTTACAGAGCAGCTTACCAGCCTGACTACCAACCCAACCACAGCTGTTCTCAATCAGCTCCAAGTTACTTCTACAGCCTCACAGACAGAGAGCAGCCCAGACACCAGCACAGCTCCACAGGATGGACACCATCCCACCAACAAATCCACCTTACCTGCCTCAGCAAACCAGCTGATATCGCCTGCCACACCCCTGCCTCAGCCTACCTCCACAGCCATGCCCACACCGACAGCAGAGACTACAACACCCCTGCCAACACCTACAGCCGCGTCAACACATGCCACACTACCACCCCTGCTCACCTCTCCAGCCATGCCCACACCGACAACAGAGACCCCAACCCAGTTAAAATCCACTGCTGCACCCTCACCTGCTACACATCCACCCCTGCCTGCGGCTCTATCCCAAGCCCAGCCGACCATCAAAACAGCCATACTCATGGACTCTAATGGACGATACCTCAACCCCTTAAAGCTGTTTCCCACCCACAGAGTGGCAAAATTCTGGTGCCCCACCACTGAATCTGCCCTTGAATTACTCTGCCCATCCACCCTAAGAGATCCACAAAATATCATAATTCATACTGGAACAAACAATCTAAGATCAAAAAGAGAGGCCGTAGCAGAAGCAATAAAAATGGTGGCAAAGAAGGCCAATGAAGAATTCCCTATGGCAAACATCATAATCTCATCACTTCTCCCCAGAAAAGACTTTCCCAACGAATTGATCAACAAGATCAACCAAAAAATATCTTCATATTGCTCACAAATCCCAAACACCCACATTGCCCACCACCCATCTCTGACAGAGGAGCATCTCTATGACCGTGTGCACCTATATCCTGATGCAGTTAGACAACTAGCAAAGGACATAAAAGACTCTGGGCAGAGTCCCCTCTCACCTCCGATCCAGCCAGGCTGCCCAGCCCCACAACAGACAACAGGAACCCCAACTCAACAGAGTTAATACACAAACAGCCCACACCGGAGCCCAGCCCTCTCATCGGCAGACCAACCAATCCCGGCACAGTGGAGCCCAACCCAGCAGAACCATGACCAGGCCAGCCCAACCAACCAGAGCCCAGCACAGCAAGGCCCAGCCTAGCAGGACTCAGCCCAGGAGTGCTCAAACCAGCAGACCCCAGCTCAACAATACCGAACCCTGCCAAGCTGAACCATGCCCTCATGCAAGGAACTTCAACACCACAAGTACACATGAGGACAGCACTCTGCTGGACAACTGCCACTGCTGTGGAGCTTTACAACACCACACAACCTACTCAGACATACTCCAAGGTAAAAAACACCCAGTTTGTACTGACATCGGAGAAGTGAGGCAACTGCTTCACCTCATCTTCAAGAAACTAGGCTAAAAAGGATAGGGGAAGAATACCCATATCTATTTATTTGTGACTATTTCTTTCTTCTTAATTTCTCTTTCAATGACTCAATAACCAAGAATATACATAATATACATGACGAGATCATTCTCCATTACTTCCTGGAATATCCAGGGGCTTCATTCATCGACGTTTGGAGCCAAAAGTCTTAACTCTGACTTTCTACTCAGTATCAAACACCATGATATTGTTATTCTGTTGGAAACTTGGTGTAGATCAGATTTAAGTACTCACTGTCCCTCAGGGTATAACGAAATTATTTTACCATCTTTAAAACACAAAAACATAAAACGTGGCAGAGACTCAGGGGGTATAATAATTTGGTTTAAAGAATTTTTGACACCATATCTTTCTATCAAAAAGAAAGAACTTACACGAGTGTGGTTAAAGCTGAATAAAGGAGTTATAAGTCATGAAAATGATCTCTACATCTGTGCAGTGTATGCCCCACCTGCAGAATCACCATACTTTAAAGAAGAGTTCTTCAGTGACCTTAACTCAGAATGCAGCCATTTCCAGGCTCAGGGAAATGTACTGCTATGTGGGGATTTTAATGCTAGAACAGGTTTGGAAAATGAAATAGTTGAAATAAGTGAGAAAGATAACAAATGCATTACATCACCAACCATAGAAAACCAGATACAACCCTGACTCTGTCATTAATAGAAATGGTAAGGAGCTAGTGCATCTCTGTCGAGGCCTAGGCCTGTACTTTCTTAATGGTAGGATGACAGGGGACTCATTAGGTCGGTTCACATACTGCTCAGCTCTTGGGTCTAGTGTAGTTGATTACGCAGTTACTGACATGGACCCCTCCTCCATCAACGCATTCACTGTAAGACCACAGTTACCACTTTCAGACCACTGCCAGATAAACGTATTTCTGAAAAGAATACAGGAAATAAAAATCATAGACACTAAAAAACTTCTAAAACTCAATCTGTCCTATAAATGGACATCTGACAGTGTGTCTGAATTCATCAATGCAGCTAACTCAGTTGAAATTACTAATCTCATTAACAACTTTTTAGTAACACGATTCACAGCAAATCATGCAGATGTAATTATGGCAGTAAATCAAATAAATGAATTATATCACAGGATAGCCCTCAAAGCAAATCTCCTGAGGGGTAATCCTAAACCCAAAAACAAAACCCATAAAGAAAAATGGTTTGACAAGGAGTGTGAACTAATGAGGAAAGACCTCAGAAAAATGTCCAACCAAAAACACCGCCAACCACACAACCCAGAAATTAGAGAAAACTACTGCAACAAACTTAAAGAATATAAACATATGATTCAAAAGAAAAAACAAAAACACTATAATGAAACCCTAGAAGAAATTGAAACCTCAATAAGCCAGAATCAGTTTTGGGAAAAATGGAATAACCTAAACCCAAAGCAAAATCAAGACACACCTCTGAAAGATGGAGAAACATGGAAGAATTACTTTGAAGAACTTTACAACAAAATCCCATCAAATAACCTTACAATTGGCCAACAAGTCATTACACAAAAGTTACACTCCCTTGAAAACATCATAAAAGACAGTCAAAACCCACTTGACTATGAAATCACTCAGGAAGAATTAACACTCATACTCCACAAACTAAAACCAAAAAAAGCATGTGGACCTGACAGCATCAGGACTGAAATGCTGAAACACAGCACCCCTGAGCTGGAAAAGGTCCTTTTAAAGCTGTTCAATCTCGTTCTTCAAGCTGGCTGCTTTCCTGAGGTCTGGAACAGGGGGCTTATATCCCCTATCTTTAAGAGTGAAGACAAATTCGATCCCAATAACTATCGAGGCATCTGTGTGAACAGTAACCTGGGGAAGGTTTTCTGCTGTATTCTAAACGCCCGTTTACAGGCCTTCCTTACCGAACACAATGTCTTGAGTAAAGGTCAGATTGGCTTCTTACCAAAACATCGTACCGCTGACCACATTTACACCCTACACACCCTAATTAACAAACATGTTACTCAAGCAAACAAAAGTAAAATCTTCGCTTGTTTTGTTGATTTTAAGAAAGCATTTGACTCAATTTGGCACGATGGATTATTCTATAAAACTTTACAAAGTGGTGTAGGGGGTAAAATATATGATATAATCAAATCCATGTATATGGACAACAAATGCGCTGTGAAAATTGATAACAGCAGAACAGAATACTTCACTCAGGGGCGTGGGGTGAGACAGGGCTGTAGTTTGAGTCCTACCCTGTTCAATATTTATATTAATGAGTTAGCGGTGTTACTGGAACAATCTACAGCTCCTGGACTCCCCCTAAACAATACGGAAGTTAAATTCCTGCTCTTTGCAGATGACCTGGTGCTGCTCTCACCCTCTGAACAAGGGCTACAGCAGCACCTGGACCTGCTAGAGCACTTCTGTCAGAACTGGGCCCTGACAGTTAATTTGGCAAAAACAAAGATTGTAATCTTCCAAAAGAAAGCCAGATCCCAGGCAACCAGACACCTTTTCACTCTAGGAAACACCGCTCTAGAGCATTCTTTATCTTATGATTATCTAGGCCTGAAACTCAGTGCCTCAGGAAGCTTTGATCTTGCAGTGAATGCGCTAAAAGATAAAGCTCGCAGAGCTCTCTATGCCATCAAAAAGAATTTTAATAAAATAAAAATTCCAATTAACATCTGGTGCAAAATCTTTGACAGTGTCATCATGCCAATTGCACTGTATGGATGTGAGGTATGGGGTCCACTCAGTAAGCTCGACTACACTAAATGGGACAAACACCCCATAGAATCCCTGCATGCAGAATTTATTAGGAATATTCTCAGGGTCCAAAGGAAAACACCCACAAATGCATGCAGGGCAGAATTAGGCAGATTCCCATTAGCTTTAAATGTACAAAAAAGATCACTAAAATTCTGGATACATCTTAAATTTAGCCCAGAAAATACCATAAAGTTTCAAGCAATCAAAACCCAAGAGGTCAGCCCTGAAACCAGTCCCCTCTGTCAGTTGGTTCTGAAGTTAACTAATACACTAACCCATCAATCTCAGACCAGCACTGCTTTTCAAAATCAGATCAAAGTAAAAGAAATTATGAACCAAAGTAAGAAAAAATATCTGGAACATTGGGATGATCAAACAAAATCACAATCCAAATTAGAATGTTACTTGTCACTAAAACGAGATTATGAATTGGCAGAGTACCTCTCCACCGTCAGAGATACAAAGCAGAGACAGATTCTTACCAAGTACAGGCTAAGTGACCACAGCCTTGCCATAGAGAAAGGCCGGTACAAAAAAGTATGGCTGCCTAAAGAGCAGCGGCTCTGTGGTCACTGTACGACTGGTGAGGTTGAGACAGAGATGCACTTTCTCCTACACTGTCCAAAGTTTGAACAAATTAGAAAAAGATACTTTTTACAATTCTCAAATAAAATTCCAAATTTTAGCTCCCTTAAAGACTCTGATAAATTGGCCCACCTGCTAGGAGAAGGACTGACTGCTCCGCTGGCTGCAAAATACGTTGCAGCTTGCCATGACATGAGGGACAGTGAGTCGGACACCTTGCCATAATGCCCGACCTAATGTCTGTACTTAATCCAATGTGTTATAATGTGTATGCTGTCTGTGTGTGTATGTGTGTGTGTGTGCGTGTGTGTGCGTGCAGTATGTGTGTGTGTGTGTGTGACCACATGCCTACGTGTGTGTGCGTGTGTGTGTATGTGTGTGTGTGGGTGTGTGTGTAGGAGAGAGAGAAAGTGAGGGTATACACACAATTTTCATGTTACATGTTACTGTTTCCCTTAATGCTGTCAATGTTCTAATTGTTATGCTGTTTTAATTGTGCTTTGGCAACACTGTACTTACAGTCATGCTAATAAAGCAACCTTGAATTGAATTGAAATTGAGAGAGAGAGAGAGAGAGAGAGAGAGTGAGTGATCGAGTGAGCGAGAGAGCGAGAGTGAGTGAGTGAGTGAGAGAGAGAGAGAGAGAGTGAGTGAGTGAGTGAGAGAGAGAGTGAGAGAGAGAGTGAGAGAGTGAGAGAGAGAGTGAGAGAGTGAGAGAGAGAGTGAGAGAGAGAGTGAGAGAGAGAGTGAGAGTGAGTGAGAGTGAGTGAGAGAGAGAGAGTGAGAGAGAGTGAGTGAGTGAGTGAGAGAGAGAGAGAGAGTGAGTGAGTAAGTGAGTGAGAGAGAGAGTGAGTGAGTGAGAGTGAGAGAGAGAGTGAGTGAGAGAGAGAGAGTGAGAGTGAGTGAGTAAGTGAGTGAGAGAGTGAGTAAGTGAGAGAGAGAGAGAGTGAGTGAGTGAGAGAGAGTGAGAGAGAGTGAGTAAGAATTCAGAATGCAGTGAAAGAATTCAGACACTCCTAGATACCTTTCTTGTAGCCACATATGCCCACACTAAAGAGGGCGTTGATCTGGCAGTAAACCACATAAATACCATTTTTGAAGAAACAGCTAGAAAAGCACAATTGAAAAGGAAAAATAAAATCGTAAATTGAAAAAAGAGGACAACTGGTTTGATCTAAAATGTCAATTCATAAGAAAAGAACTAAGAAATATATCTAACCAAAAACATAGAGACCCAAATAATATAAACATCCGCAGCCTTTACTATGAGACGCTTAGAAAATACAAGCGTACACTCAAAATCAAAAAAGCACAGTACACCAGAAAGCACCTGGAAGTAATAGAAGAGTCAATAGATTCAAATACTTTCTGGACAAATTGGAACACCCTGAAACAAACCAGAAAGGAAGAACTAGCCATTCAAAATGGGGAAATATGGACAAACCATTTCCAAACATTATTTCAAAATATAGATTCAAATACAAATGTGGAGCAACACCACATACACCAATCACTTGAAAAATTAGAATGCACTATTAAACATTATCAAAACCCTGTGGACTTTCCCATTATTGAAATAGATCTTAAAAGAAACATAAGAAAATTGAAAGACAAAAAATCCCCAGGATTAGATGGTATACTGAATGAAATGTTGAAAAGCATTAGCACAACATTTCAAACTGCCATCATAAAGCTTTTCAACATGGTTCTGAGTGTAGGCTACTACCCTGAGATCTGGACACAAGGACTCATTACCCCAATTTTCAAATCCGGTGACAAATTCGACCCTAACAGCTACAGAGGCATTTGTGTGAACAGCAATCTGGGGAAGCTATGCTGTAGTATCATAAATTCAAGAGTCCTAAACTTCCTTATGAAGCACAATGCCCTGAGCAAATGTCAAATTGGATTCCTACCAAATTACCGCACTTCTGATCACATTTATACATTACACACCCAAATTGAAAAACAAGTAAACCAAAACAAAAAGAAAATTTACGCCTGTTTTATTGATTTTAAAAAAGCTTTCGACTCCATTTGGCACACAGGCTTATTCTAAAAAGTTATACAAAGTGGTGTAGGAGGTAAAACCTACGACCTGATAAAATCAATGTATACAGGAAGTAAATGCGCAATAAAGGTTGGAAACAAAAGAACAACTTTCATATCCCAGGGACGTGGAGTAAGACAAGGCTGCTGCTTAAGCCCAACCCTATTTAACATTTACATAAATGAATTAGCAAGAATCATTGAAAGCTCCACAGCACCCGGCCTTACCCTACAAGACACTGAGATCAAACTACTGCTCTTTGCTGATGATCTGGTACTGCTCTCACCCACCCAACAGGGATTGCAGCAAAACCTAGATCTGCTGGTGCAGTACTGCCAAACTTGGGCCCTGGCAGTAAACCCAAATAAAACCAAAATAATGGTATTTGAAAAGAGATCCAGATCTCAGATACAAAAACATAATTTCACAATAGGAACAAACACTATCACACACACAAATGACTACAAATATTTAGGCCTAAAAATAAGCTCAAATGGAAAATTCAATGTTGCAGTGAATGATCTGAGAGACAGGGCACGCAGGGCTTTCTATGCCATAAAACGGCAGATCCCTGTAGAAATCCCAATCAAAATCTGGTTGAAAATCTTTGAATCAGTGGTTGAACCAATTGCCCTCTATTGTAGTGATGTGTGGGGCCCACTTACAAACCAAGATTTCAATCAATGGGAAAAACACCCTATTGAAACCCTCCATACAGAGTTTTGCAAATTCATCTTAAAAGTACACAGATGTGCCACAAACAATGCCTGCAGAGCTGAACTAGGCCAATATCCTTTAACTCTAAAAATACAGAAAAGAGCGATCAAATTCTGGAAAACACCTGAAAAGTAGTGACCCCTGCTCATTCCATTATAAAGCCCTTCAGTACCAGGAGATGAACAAAGAAAAATGTCCCCTAACTAAGCTGGTCCTGAGTTTGATCTCATCCACCCACTCCACACACACAAATTCCCCACTGACACCGCAGCATCTGAATCACAAAGCAACTGAAATTAGGATAAACCAAATTACAAAAACTATTAAACAAAATTACATAATCCACTGGAAGAATCAAACAAAAAATCAAAGTAAAATGCAATTCTATTTGGCCTTAAACAGAGAATATCAGCTAGCACCCTACCTGACACACATTCAAGACAAAAACCTGAGAACCACACTGACAAAGTACAGACTCAGTGAACAGTTTGGCCATTGAGGTGGGAAGGCACAGACAAACATGGCTGCCGAAAGACACTAGACTGTGCCACCACTGTGACCTAAACACAGTAGAGACAGAGATACACTTCCTGACACAGTGCACAAAATATGTTAACATTAGGAGAACTTATTTTGAAAAGATGACAAATGTCCTCCCTGAATTCCTGCGAGCGATGAGGAGAGGCTTTCATTCCTCACTGGAGAGAAAGAGAAATGCCTCCTCCTTGCCGCTCAATACGTATATTCCTGCCATAATGAAAGGACCTGCTGATGTGAAACTTACACTACCTAAATATGAACATACACTCATACATACACACAGACACAGACACACACACACACACACCCTTCTCCATTGCCATAGTTCATAATTCATATTTGTGTACAATTATCATTATTCTGTTTTATTTGTGATTTGTGTGTTTCCCCTTCCTCCCCTCCCCATTTGATGTATTTGACCCAAATGCTTTGGCAATACTGTACAACGTTATAGTCATGCTAATAATGCTCCTTTTGAATTTGAATTTGAGTAAGTGAGTGAGTGAGAGAGTGTGAGAGAGAGAGTGAGAGTGAGACAGAGAGAGACTTGTGGGATAATACTACGTCACAGTACAATCGTAACCCATATTCAAATCTAAAGTCATGAGCAGCATGAATAGCAATCAGTGGTCAGATCGCTTTGCTTTGCAGCTCTCTGGGAAGCTGCGTGACCAATTCACAACCAAAATGTTGACTGAGATGAAAACCTCCACGAGATGCTACGTCTATGTCTGCAGTCAGTAACACACACACACACACACACACTCCACGAGCTGCTATGTCTACTGCATGTCTGCAGGCAGTAACACACACACACACAGATAGACTCCATTAGCTGCTATGTCTACTGCATGTCTGCAGGCAGTAACCGCTCCATTGCTACTCCAGTTCGGTAGCACCGAT
>NW_027468870.1:1555000-1556284 GCF_046254945.1 Alosa pseudoharengus | reverse complement strand
CTCTGTCTCTCTCTCTTTCTCTTTCTCTCTCTGTCTCTCTCTGTCTCTCTCTGTCTCTCTCTGTCTCTCTCTGTCTCTCTCTGTCTCTCTCTGTCTCTCTCTCTCTCTGTGTCTGCAGTGTGTACATTTGTTTGGTTGTGTTTAATTAGATAATCCAAACTGACCTTTGCACACTAGCCCCTCATCCTGAGCCTTAAAATAGATGGACATACCTCTTCCCTTGCATGTTTCTGAGTGACAGCAACCCCAACATGTACTACAAACATACAAGCACACACAATCCTATGGAGACACACAGACACACACACACAATTCTATGCAGACACACTTAACACACACACACAATCCTATGCACACACATTAAACAGACAGACGGAGACACACACACACACACACAACCCCAGCTTTAAAAATCCCTTGGCTCCATTTATAGCTGTAGCTAGAGCCCAGTGTGTTCCTTCTCTCCCTCCTTCCCCCTCTCCTTATGATATTCTCTCTCTTTCTTTCCCTCCTTATGATTCTCTCTCTCTCTCTCTCTCTCTCTCTCTCTCTCTCTCTCTCTCTCTCTCTCTCTCTCTCTCTCTCTCTCTCTCTTCTCTCTCTTCTCCTCTCCTCTCTCCTCTCTCTCCTCTCTCTCTCTCTCTCTCTCTCTCTCTCTCTCTCTCTCTCTCTCTCTCTCTCTCTCTCTCTCTCTCTCTCTCTCTCTCTCTCTCTCTCTCTCTCTCTCTCTCTCTCTCTCTCTCTCTCTCTCTCTCTCAAAGGATGATGATTCTAATAATAAAAACAAATATACAACATTGTTGGTGGTTGTGGCCTCACTGGCTGTCCCTCAGGTTATGGCAGGCTGCTACAAATTTTGCAGCAAGAATGGCCATATCCTCGCTATCTCCACATGTAAGGCAATTTAGCCTAATTTGCCCTATTACCTCAACCTATTCTTGCCCTATTACCAAGACCTTATTCTTGCACTGTTGGACTACTGTTGGACTACTTTTTTGCACCTTCACCATGACACTCACTCTTGAGCACCTCACCATGCACACAGAACTACAGGCCAGTCCCGGCCCTGTCACTGCAAGAGTCTCATTCTTGATCACCCTCAAGCACACTGTGGATTTTTTTATTTAATTTATATAGTATATTAGTTTTTCTTATCTTCTACTGTCTCTATTGTACAGTGGAGTTTTGTTATGTTTATACTTATATTTACCATTTCTGTGTAAGTGCATGTTGTGTGTGATGTCTGTATGGGGGCGGGGGGGGGGGGGATGGGGGAGTGAGTGA
>NW_027468870.1:1475000-1550000 GCF_046254945.1 Alosa pseudoharengus | reverse complement strand
TGAAGGAGGAGTGAAGGAGGAGTGATGGAGGAGTGATGGAGGAGTGAAGGAGGAGTGAAGGAGGAGTGAAGGAGGAGTGATGGAGGAGTGATGGAGGAGTGAAGGAGGAGTGATGGAGGAGTGATGGAGGAGTGAAGGAGGAGTGATGGAGGAGTGAAGGAGGAGTGATGGAGGAGTGAAGGAGGAGTGATGGAGGAGTGATGGAGGAGTGATGGAGGAGTGAAGGAGGAGTGATGGAGGAGTGATGGAGGAGTGAAGGAGGAGTGATGGAGGAGTGAAGGAGGAGTGATGGAGGAGTGATGGAGGAGTGAAGGAGGAGTGATGGAGGAGTGAAGGAGGAGTGATGGAGGAGTGATGGAGGAGTGAAGGAGGAGTGATGGAGGAGTGATGGAGGAGTGATGGAGGAGTGAAGGAGGAGTGATGGAGGAGTGATGGAGGAGTGAAGGAGGAGTGAAGGAGGAGTGAAGGAGGAGTGATGGAGGAGTGATGGAGGAGTGAAGGAGGAGTGATGGAGGAGTGATGGAGGAGTGAAGGAGGAGTGAAGGAGGAGTGATGGAGGAGTGATGGAGGAGTGAAGGAGGAGTGATGGAGGAGTGAAGGAGGAGTGAAGGAGGAGTGATGGAGGAGTGATGGAGGAGTGAAGGAGGAGTGATGGAGGAGTGATGGAGGAGTGAAGGAGGAGTGATGGAGGAGTGAAGGAGGAGTGAAGGAGGAGTGATGGAGGAGTGATGGAGGAGTGAAGGAGGAGTGAAGGAGGAGCGATGGGTCCATCCTCGTTAAGAGGAAGCGTAGTCGTTATGGGTCCATCCTCGTTAAAAGGAAGCGTGCTCGTTATAGGCTATTAATGAGGCAGGCCCTGCTCAGCCAGGCCGAGGGGAAACACTCGGAGCCAAATGAGCTGTTGGACGGCGAGCCGGAGAGGACACACCCCGCTGAACAAGAATTTGAACTTTGAGTGTCTGGACTCTGCCCTGCTTCCAGAGATTACATTACATTACATTTAGCAGACACTTCTTGGCCAAAGTGACATATGTCAGCTATATTACAAGGGATCACATTGTCCCCGGAGCAACTTGGGGTTAAGTGCCTTGCTCAAGGGCACAATGGTGGAAGCCGGGAATTGAACCGACAACTTTCAGGCTACTGCACGCTAGCCCAGCTCCTTAACCACTACACTACCACCGCCCTACACTACTACTGCACACTAGCCCAGCTCCTTAACCACTACACTACCACCGCCCAAACAATCACGGCCACCCCATCGGGGAATCGAACCCCGGTCTCCCGCGTTACAGGTGGGGATACTCGCCACTATACTAACGAGGACGACTCTGAGATGAGAACGGCATGCGGAGAGATGCCAGGCGATTCATTATGAATGTCAGGAGTGCATCATGGCCCCCGTCCTCACCTGGGCTGGAGGGAAGCCAGCTAGCTGCTACTGCTTCCCTCCCGTCACAGAGGATGAGGAGAACGAGGGGGCCGACAACACAAACTGAAAGTCTGACTCAGTTTTCTCCAAATGGCGATACATTAGTAAGCAGCTCTCAAGGGAGGAAGACGCTTTTATTTCCCAACTCCCTTGGTTTCTTGGGAGAGAGGGAGTCTAAAAATAATCACAGCCTCCTCCGCCACTGCCCCCTTAAAACAGAGGACACTGCTAAAAGGAAGCTCAGACGATCACTGAGGTCCATCAGTAACCTCACAATCAGGTGCCTCTGAGGAGCCGCTTGTTGTCCTTAATTGGACGCCATGGCGAGAGGAAGATATAAGAGACAGATTCAACAAAGCAGAACATGTCTCCCTCCCTCTCTCCGTCTCCCTCCCTCTCTGTCTCTCTCTCTCTCCCTCCCTCTCTCCATGTCTCTCTCCCTCTCCCTCCCTCTTAAAGCATATCAGAACATCTCTCTCCGTCTCCCTCACAACATATCAGAACATACGTCTCCCTCTCAAAGCCTGTCTCTGTCTCTCTCTCTCTCTCTCGTGCCACAGACTAAATTAATGTTGTATAGCCACAGATATGGCTTTTGTGCACACATAAACAAAAAGGAAAATAAGTTGATGAGCGCAGTCCTGTGTCCTGCACGGACTATTAAACACATGTTAAAATGCACAGTGCATCTTGGAGACCGCCACAGGACTCAGAGGTCAAGAAAACAGTGACACAGACAATTCCGATGTCCTGAAGCCAAGGGTACTCCTGTCCCTCGGGGGGTTAAGCTGCGCAAACTGCTTCGCTCAGCTTTCCATCAGCACACGTGAGAGAAACGCCAGGTGTCCGCAGATACAGGAGGCACAAACCTTTCAGTTGGTTCATATGCCCTTCTCTCTCACACACACAGACACACACACACACACACACACGCACACACGTGTTTTTAGAAGACCGTTTAGGTGGACTTAAGGAAAGCAGTTACGGTAGTAAGGCAGACAGTTAAGGTCACGTTTTAAAAAAAATCACACCAATGACCAACTATCACCACCTGCATACTACATATGATATACAGGGGCTACTAGTAACAACTAAGGTTCTTTACTAAGAACATCTGAGGGACTAATAAGAACAAAGGTTCTTTACTAGAACATCTGAAGGGACTACTTGTAAGTACTAAGGACACAACTTCAAAAAAAGCTCATCATCGGACAGAAAAGCAAACTGAGAAGGTTCCAGATTGAACCTTCATCTGGGAGGATGGGATGAGCGGCGTTGCTGCTGGAGTGTAAGGGTGAGGAGGAAGTGACCTCATTGCTGCTGGAGTGTAAGGGTGAGGAGGAAGTGACCTCATTGCTGCTGGAGTGACGACTTTGTGACGCTGCAGGAGGCCCCAGTGATCTACAAATGAGGCGGCTGGAGGGGGTCAGATTGCGTTTTGACTTCCGCCCAGGGCTTTGAACCGGTTCAAGGAACAAAAACGAAAACCGGGAACTTTTTGTATTTTACAGGGAACAGAAACGAAACCAGAGACTTTATTATTTTTTATGTTCTGGAACAGGAAGACTTATTTAAAAATAATGGTAACCGGTTAATACAGTTTTCGTTGCCTAATTAACTAAAAAAAAAAACGTTTTTTCCTGCGCACGTTACCATGACAGCTGAGGTTCACTTCCTGTGTGACATCACATCAGACATTCGCTGACTGAATGGAGAGAGAGTGGTGGATTACAAAGTCTCCACTCCACATCTTAAATAAGAGGTAAATTACGATCCATCATTAATTAAAACGCTCATTCCAAACACAATATCAATAGCTATATTTGTCGACTCCACGTTAATGATGGACTAGCGAACATTAGGCCTACTGGATGGCCTTTCCCCCCGACAGTTGGAATTTGTTGTTGCCCGAGTGGCATAACCACGTGTCTTAATAATGTCGTTATGTTTGTGTGGAAATGTTATCTTTTAACAATAAACTACACATTTAAAATAATTGTAGGCCTATTTAATTATTATTATTATTAATAATATAATTATTATTATGTAATAATGGTTGTAATATTATTACATTTGGTTTAAGCTGGATGAGAAAGATGTGACATAATTCTATAGCATTAAACAGCTGACAGGAACGAAATTAACCGTTCCGGGAACAGTATTTTTTTGTTCTAACCGGTTCGGGAACGTCAATTTATTGGTGGAACTCATAACCGGAAACGTAATAATTCCGTTTCTGTTCGGAACGAACCGATTGGAAAAAAAAAAAATCGGTTCAAAGCCCTGCTTCCGCCACACAGTGTCCTGTGCCACCTGTGCTGCCACGCAGTGTCCTGTGCCCCCACGCAGTGTCCTGTGCCGCCACACAGTGTCCTGTGCCACCTGTGCTGCCACGCAGTGTCCTGTGCCGCCACACAGTGTCCTGTGCCACCTGTGCTGCCACGCAGTGTCCTGTGCGTGTCCTGCGCCACCTGTGATGCCACACAGTGTCCTGTGCCCCCACGCAGTGTCCTGTGCCGCCACACAGTGTCCTGTGCCACCTGTGCTGCCACGCAGTGTCCTGTGCGTGTCCTGCGCCACCTGTGCTGCCACGCAGTGTCCTGTGCGTGTCCTGCGCCACCTGTGCTGCCACGCAGTGTCCTGTGCGTGTCCTGTGCCACCTGTGCTGCCACGCAGTGTCCTGTGCGTGTCCTGTGCCACCTGTGCCCCCACGCAGTGTCCTGTGCCCCCACGCAGTGCCCTGTGCCCCCATGCAGTGTCCTGTGCCAACTAGCCACGCAGTGTCCTGTGCCAACTAGCCACGCAGTGTCCTGTGCCACCTGTGCCCCCACGCAGTGTCCTGTGCCCACTAGCCACGCAGTGTCCTGTGCCCACTAGCCACGCAGTGTCTTGTGCCCACTAGCCACGCAGTGTCTTGTGCCCACTAGCCACGCAGTGTCCTGTGCCAACTAGCCACGCAGTGTCCTGTGCCAACTAGATAAGGCAGCTGAGCTTCTGACTCCAACATTGTGGAAGCCAGAAAACACCTGGTGGATGATCGTTCATGACTAGGAGTGTGTGTGTGTGTGTGTGTGTGTGTGTGTGGGGGGGGGGGGGGGGGGGTGCGTTAACAGGGACTATATGTAATTAAGTTTGGTATACTTGTAGAAGCCAAGCTGATGTCAATGAATATCCCCCCTGGCAAGCAATCCCTCTTTACAGTGGAACTGGCTCTGTACTTCTGTGCCGATCAGTAAGTATCAGACCCATCTGTGCCGATCAGTAAGTATCAGACCCATCTGTGCCGATCAGTAAGTATCAGACCCATTTCAAAGTGAGTTTTTTTTATCCCGGTCGTTTCTGGTGTAAAGCCGGAATCTGTTTCCTTTCTTTTCTTTACAGACTAGTCCTTAAGGCGAGACACTACAGGTGAATAGGGTAAAGTTTGTAACAAGCATATATCACTATGAAACTTACCCAGTTGATTACTTACATTAATGAGAAAAAAATGTATTACAAGTTTTCTGTAATTTAATGTTTACATATGCAAATTAGGCATTATCTAATTAAATATGCGCTAATTTGCATACATTTTAAAGCAAGAAACCTGAGCATTAGATACAGCCAGGTTCAAAATTATGTTTTCATTGTGTTCAGATAATAGATGTTGAAAAATGTACAGAGAGATTTATGAATATCTACTTTAGTTATCCTGTAAATCAGAATATGATGTTAGCCCTAAAAAAAACAATTTTTGCATAAGGCAAAAATTAGGCATAAGATGTCATGTGTCAAAATTAGGCATAACATGTCATGTAAGTCAGGCTAGGAATAATATATCAACAAACCCCTCTATAAAAATCTTCGAAATATAGTTAGACATAAGTCTAGAAAGTTTGGTGTATGTAAGTGCTTCTGAAGTGGAGTTTCCTTGCTCAGAGTGGGAGAGGAAACTCGTTTTGAGAAAACAGCCTTGAAAGACAGCCAATGAGATTCCGTTCTCAGCCTAGACTCGTCTTTGAACTTTCGTGATTGGTTGCTGATACAAAGGAAGTGTCCATATATGGATCACATAGCATGATGCAGGAAAAACAGAGCTTTCCAACGGTACTACACACGATATGTTTTGGGTCACAGTCGTGGGAGTGCATGCAAGGTTAGAATGCCAACTTTCGCTGAATTTAGGATAAATATACATGCGCGAGTAGACACAATATAATGAAATAAACACCTACATGTGTAAATCTTGTGCAAGACTTTTTTGTTGTAGTAGTGTGATAGAATACATGCTAAGGTAACAGACTAGCTCAAAAATCTCAAAATTGACCAGTGCATGAAAAAAACGATGTTTTCACCTGCCGTGTCTCGCCTTAAGAGCAGATCTTTGGGAATAACAGAAAGACGTCCTCAGCCAAGAGTCACACTAAGAAGGTTCAGAGTAGATCACCAGGGGAAAGGATTTCCTTGTTGTTTGAAATAGGCTGTGAAGCGCAAGACTTGTGCGCTTAAAAGCTTCGAAATTTCGAAAGCGTCTGTTGAACCACGTGGACTTAGAGTAGAGAGGCAGGCGAATTCACAGACAGATACACTTTTGGGAACAAAATGACATTAATCAGAGGAGTTTTGAGCTGGACCGTTGTTTGCATTAGCAATGAAATGGTCTATAGCAAAATAAATGGCTATTTTCAAACCACTGGCAAGGCTCAAAATGGCCGTCCACTTCGGTGGTAGCATGCACTGGGTCCCTACAGACAAACTGAAGTCCTGTAAATGTTGAAAGAGCACAGAGAGGCTATAACGAGGGCTGTTTCTGAAGGGCCACCCCTGGGCTATAACGAGGGCTGTTTCTGAAGGCCCACCCCTGGGCTATAACGAGGGCTGTTTCTGAAGGCAGTGCATTGCCTCACTTTGTGTTCCGGTAGCGTCAAATCAGTGGGTGTGTTCTACTTGCAGCATTGTGCAGATCTGGCACAACAAACAAACAAACGAGACGAGAGAACAACACTCAGCAGGGAGCTGACCTGTGGGTCACTACATTCAAGGTCATTCAAGGTCAGCTCTTCTCGTGGGTATACAGTCGTGTGGAGGCATTACTGAGGGGGTAGTGGTTTCACGTTACTAAATGCCAATAAAGCACCCCCATCAGGCCCCCAGGAGTATAGGGCCCGGAATGTACTACACTTCACACACACACACACACGCACAAGACAAATGGCCTGAATGGCTCCATTGCCAAGGGTGGTTGGGGGGAGAGTGGAGAGTATGGTGGTTGGGGGTAGAGTATGGTGGTTGGAGGGAGAGGGGAGAGTATGGTAGTTGGGGGTAGTGTATGGTGCTGGTTAGTACTTCGGACCTGTAACCGGAGGGTTGCCGGTTCGATCCCCGACCAGTAGGCATGGCTGAAGTGTCCTTGAGCAAGGCAACTAACCACTCACTGCTCCCCGAGCGCCGCTGTTAGATGCAGGCAGCTCACTGCGCCGAAATTAATGTGTGCTTCACCTCACTGTGTGTACATTGTGTGCTGTGTGTGTTTCACTAATTCATGGATTGGGATAAATGCAGAGACCAAATTTCCCTCATGGGATCAAAAGAGTATATATACTTATACTTAGTATGGTGGTTGGGGGTAGAGGGGAGAGTATGGTGGTTGGGGGTAGAGTATGGTGGTTGGGGGTAGAGCATGGTGGTTGGGGGTAGAGTATGGTAGAGTATGGTGGAGCATGGTGGTTGGGGGTAGAGGGGAAAGTATGGTGGTTGGGGGTAGAGTATGGTGGTTGGGGGTAGAGTATGGTAGAGTATGGTGGTTGGGGGTAGAGTATGGTAGAGTATGGTGGTTGGGGGTAGAGTATGGTGGTTGGGGGGTAGAGTATGGTGGTTGGGGGTAGAGTATGGTGGTTGGGGGTAGAGTATGGTGGTTGGGTAGAGTATGGTGGTTGGGTAGAGTATGGTGGTTGGGGGTAGAGGGGAGAGTATGGTGGTTGGGGGTAGAGTATGGTGGTTGGGGGTAGAGGGGAAAGTATGGTGGTTGGGGGTAGAGCATGGTGGTTGGGGGTAGAGTATGGTGGTTGGGGGTAGAGTATGGTAGAGTATGGTGGTTGGGGGTAGAGTATGGTGGTTGGGGGTAGAGGGGAGAGTATGGTGGTTGGGGGTAGAGTATGGTGTTTGGGGTAGAGGGGAGAGTATGGTGGTTGGGGGTAGAGTATGGTGGTTGGGGGGAGAGGGGAGAGTATGGTGGTTGGGGGTAGAGTACGGTGGTTGGGGGTAGAGTATGGTGGTTGGGGGTAGAGTATGGTGGTTGGGGGTAGAGTATGGTGGTTAGGGTAGAGTATGGTGGTTGGGGGTAGAGTGGAGAGTGGTGGTTTGGGGAGAGGGAAGAGTAGTCATTAATGATTGGAGCTTTCCATTCCGCATTCAAATTAACCAGTGTTGTTTTGGTGGGCTTCTCTTCATAATGGGGGCTGATGAATTGGCTGGAGTCAGTCATGACTAAACCATTAGCAATTAGGTGTCTCATTATCAGGCTATAATGTGTACAATTAAGATCAGCGCTGATGGAGACAAACTCTGCAGATGATTTACAGCAAACTCTGGTCCACATGCGGGCCATATCACAAAGACCAGACCAGATCAGCAAACTCTGGTCCACATGCGGGCCAGATCACAAAGACCAGACCAGATCAGCAAACTCTGGTCCACATGCGGGCCAGATCACAAAGACCAGACCAGATCAGCAAACTCTGGTCCAGTCCACTACTAATGACAACTAGCAAACGGCGGCTGCAATCTGTCAGAAGTGTCCGATCAGACAGCATGTGCCTAATGTGCCTTTAAAAGCTGATGTGTGCACCAACAGGCACCGCGACCAATCAGAGCTGGACCCTCGATCAGAGCTGGACCCTCTAAGGCAAACGGATGGACGGGGAGAGAGTGGAACATGCCGGAGTGACGTCCTGATAGCGTTTGGCTTTGGCCCGGATGTGGCCCTGATGTGGCGGCTATCTGAGGCCACAGGGCTTCTGCTCGTACGGCACGCTGGTGGTCGTGGGGCGGTCGGACAAAATGACTCATGGGGTTCCGTCAGCACAGCAGCGCGATCGCTCGCTCGGCGTCTAGACCGCAGAGAAGCTCTCGGTCTGCCAGACTTCACCCGCAGGCTGGCACTCACACCACCACACCGCCAAAGAGGAGACGTAGGAGGGGGAGGGGGAACAGGGTCCTCTAGAATTTAAAACAAATCAGTCCATAAGGCCGTCCCTTTACACACTCACACACAAGGCCGTCCCTTTACACACTCACACACAAGGCCGTCCCTTTACACACTCACACACAAGGCCGTCCCTTTACACACTCACACACAAGGCCGTCCCTTTACACACTCGCACACAAGGCCGTCCCTTTACACACAAGGCCGTCCCTTTACACACTCACACACAAGGCCGTCCCTTTACACACTCGCACACAAGGCCGTCCCTTTACACACTCACACATAAGGTTGTCCCTTTACACACTCACACACAAGGAGGTCTCTTAACACACTCACACAGGCAGGCAGGCAGGCACCGGAGTCTGGGGCCCAGCAGGAACCGGTTCACAGGAACTCAATAAAATAAAAATAAAAAAACCTCACATAAAGTGAAACGTTACAGATGAGCATCACACACACACAAACGTTACAGATGAGCATGACTCACAACACACACACACACACACACACACACACACACACACACACGTACGTTACAGACGAGCCATGACTCACAAGGCCTGAACATCAGATGACTCCAGAGATCAGGAGATTCCTGGGCAGAGACGTTTTGGGCTGAAATCATGTTCGATGTCATCATTCTTTAGGCGTGATCACTCAACTTTCCAGCTCGTAAGCCTTCAGTGGTCACTTCCTCCTCACCCTTATTCTCCTGCTGCAGACACACTGCTCTCAGCCAGCCGTCTCCATTACCAGTCCTGACAGCTTTAAAGACGCCAGCATCATTCTCTCTTAAACAAGATGGAAAGCATCAGAGAAAACACAGCGGGAGAGAGAGAGAGAGAGCGAGAGAGAGAGAGAGAGCGAGAGAGAGAGAGAGAGAGAGAGAGAGAGAGAAAGAAAGAAAGAGAAAGAAAGAGAGAGAGAGAGAGACTGACAGACTGACTGAGAGATTAATTGACTGTAAAATATTGCAGTCATGTGAATAGAGAGGAAGAGGCAGAATAATGAAGATAGAGAGACTTTTCCTTTTCGTTAGGTTCCGAGTGAACGAGGGAGGAGTAAGATGAAGAGAACAGGAGGGGCAGAAACAGAGAGAGAGAGAAGAATCCATACATGTAGGCTGCCTGTGTTTAGCTTTCAAACTTCCTCTGTCTCTCTTCAGGTTGGAGCGAACAGCTCCTTGAAGCACACATCCAATCTGTGATGTCAGCTCTCCCACACCCTTTCAAAATCCAAACAATCCCCAAAGCCGTCGCTGTACAAACACACATCCACCCGTCGCTATACAAACACACATCCACCCGTCGCTATACAAACACACATCCACCCGTCGCTATACAAACACACATCCACCCGTCGCTGCACAAACACACATCCACCCTTCACTGGCGCTATACAAACACACATCCACCCGTCACTAGCAGCTGAAGCGGCTCTTCCTTTGGGTGCAAATCAACATGACTAATGCAGAGAACACACATTCTTTCCACAGGCCTGCCGACTCCAAAGCGGGTCTGGTCCAGTGCTGGTTCCGATCCGTTTAGATGTGCTGAGGTTTCTAATTGAGGGTTCCGTCTGATGATGTCATAATGAACTCAAACGACACTATATTCTAGATCTAATCAATGTATAATTCTAGAATGACTTGCAAAAAAACCCTTTGAGGAGTTATTAGGCTTTTAAGTCTGCAGCATTTCGGACCCTCTTACTAAACAGAAAAGGGGAAAAAAAGTTTGCCAATAACATTTGCTGAAGTCGCTAATGTTGACCTCACTAAATAATCCACATCATCCACCCTGGAACAACTTGCAGGATGATGATTTATGAAACATGAGTAATGGCACAAAAGCCTTTTTCTGATTCACTGTTATTTCCTGCTCCAGGTCATTACACGTTTCCTCATCTGAAACACTCGTGGCAATAACGAGATATGCACACAGAGATGCACACACATCGCACACACATCACACACACACACACACACACACACACAACGAGATATGCACAGACATCACACACACACAACGAGATATGCACACAGAGATGCACACACATCACACACACAAACACACGGCACAACGAGATATGCACACAGAAATGCACACACGCCACAACGAGATATGCACACAGAAATGCACACAGAAATGGGTCTATCCCATTCACACAGTCTGCAATCCACATTAAAAGAAAAAAAATACTTTAGGGCATCACATTGTCTGCAGCGAAAATGTTATGACGTCACACAAGCAAGTCTCCACAAGCAAGTCAGTCACATGGTGAGACGGATCAAACTTTCGGGGTGACTTCAGTCCAGCCTCCCAGCCCGGCCGAGAGCAGCGTCTGTGGATAGGGTCTCCCAGCCCGGCCGAGAGCAGCGTCTGTGGATAGGGTCTCCCAGCCCGGCCGAGAGCAGCGTCTGTGGATAGGGTCTCCCAGCCCGGCCGAGAGCAGCGTCTGTGGATAGGGTCTCCCAGCCCGGCCGACACACACAACGGCTGCGCGAGAATGTAGGCCTAGTTCTGTTGGTAAACGGGAAACCCATCAGAGCAGCCGCTCCACAAACGTGTCTTAATTAACCTCATGCAGTTAACAAGGTGCGAAGGAGCTTGCTCTTCTCGGCAACCCTGTCTATCACGTCATCAGCATCCAAGTTCATTATAGGACCTCTTTCTCTGTCGCCATCAGCATAAAGGCCTCCAAATTATCCTGTGACAATCGTGTCCTTAGGCGATTCTTGATGAATTAAGGAATGGAAAAACTCTGTTTGCATGCCACTTGAGTACATGAAAGTTTTAGTAGGAATTCATTTGCTAACCATATATAGTTGTAGGCACAGGTAAAGAGGTTTAACTGCTGGAGAAGGAAATAGCAACAGATTGCACAATTCTTGCAGGTAGCAATTCTTGCTCACCAGGTTTATTTCTGTATCTTCCTATATCTCCGCGGCATCATCAAAGTCCGACGCTTTGACTGTATACTCGATTAGAGGAAACTTTTTCAGGCTGTCCCAGTGCGTGGCGAGATGTGTCAATTCCAACTGAATTTAAGCAGACATTCTCTTATGTTTCGAAGTGCATTTGGGGGCAGTTTATTAGCTTTTATAAGGGGAAAATTCCGAGGATCAAGTTATGCTAGATCGGCAATTCTCCGTGCTGAAGGAAGGAGACGCATTCGGTTTTGAAATTCCCAGAAGTCATTGCTTCATGTAGCCTATTTTTTGTAAACCAATAATAAAATAAAAGATGCAGGCAGCATATTTATTGTATTCCAATTTCAAACAATGCACTTTTAAATCATTTGATTGAATAAGGTTACAAAAGAATGTAGACTGATGTAAATATTGAGGGTCACCATGACTGTAGTGTAGAGACTCATGTCTGGTATAAATACTGATCAGGTTCCTACTATCAAGGAGAAAAAGGGAGTTAGAGATAAATGGCTTATTCGAAGCCATGTAACACTATTGATGCTTGATAGTGGGCCGAGAGATATTGTAAAACCGTCTTTTACGATAAATGGGCCGCGCAAACCCGACAAGCATGCCGCTCTGTGATTGGCCGGCCCAAACGGCCCACGAGGGGCCGCGGCCCTTCTGGCATCTGCCCAAATGCCAGACCGTCCAGTCCGTCACTGCCTGGACCAACAGCACCGAGAGGCCTGCAGGCTGTAGTCTGGACCAACAGCACCGAGAGGCCTGCAGGCTGTAGTCTGCAGTCGGCCTGTCTAGCAAATCTGGCCGGCACATCATCTCTGAACTCCCCCACAGAGACCACAAACCACAGAGGGGCCGGGAGAAAGCATAGTCTAGCCCACCCCCAACACACACACACACACACACACACACACACACACACACACACAGACAGGACACACACACACAGACAGGACACACACAGAGACAGGACACACACACACACACACACACACCAAACACACATAGAGACACACAGACAGAGAGACACACACACACACACACACACACACAGAGACAGGACACACACAGACACACAGACACACACATACACACAGACAGACACAGACAGACACAGACAGACACAGACAGACACACACACACACACACACACACACACACACAGACAGAGACACACACACACACACACACCAAACACACATAGAGACACACACACACACACACAGACAGACACACACACACAGACAGAGACACACAGACAGACACACACACACACACACACACACACACAGACACACACAGACACACACACACACACACACACCAAACACACATAGAGACACACAGACAGAGAGACACACACACACACACACACACACACACAGAGAGACAGGACACACACAGACACACACACACACACACACACACACACACACACACACACACACAGACAGAGACAGGACACACACACACACACACACCAAACACACATGGAGACACACACACAGACTGGCGCACACACACATACAACAATTCTAACCTACAATTACACACAAACACAAGTTTACGTGTATACAATCAGACAAAGACATACAGACACACACAGACATAAATAAACACACACACATACAACAATTCTAACCTACAATTACACACAAACAGAAGTGTACATACAATCACATACACACACACAAACAAAAGTGTACATACAATCACATACACAAACTAGGCTATGAAGGAGACCACAGAACTGGCAGAAAAGGGAGGCAGAATTGGCTTTGTTAAGAAACAACGCTTTAATGTGTGTCCACCATGGAGTCGCTCTCCCTGCAGACTGCATCATCACTTCCATCTCTTCCTCCCTGCAAGCGAGGGAATTAGGGAGAGAGCGAGGGAGGGAGAGAGAGAGAGAGAGGGAGGGAGGGAGAGAGCAACGAAGGGAGGGAGGGAGAGAGAGAGAGAGAGGGAGAGAGCGAGGGAGGGAGAGAGAGAGAGAGAGAGGGAGGGAGAGAGAGCAACGGAGGGAGAGAGGGACAGAAATTCAGAGAGAGAGAAAAATGAGGCTAACAGAGGGAAAGCGATGACTCAATTGTTGGTGGAAAGCACACACACACACACACACGACACACACACACGACACACACATACGACACACACATACGACACACACACCTTAACAGTAATGAGCTGCAAGTTATTAAAGAGAGAAAGAGGTGATGCTGAGGGGGAGAGAAAGAGAGCAGGTGTGTGTGAGAAAGAGAGAGCGAGTAATAGAAAGAGAAAGCAAAGAGAGTATATATGTAATATGTGTGAGAGAGCGTATATATGTAATATGTGTGAGAGAGCGTATATATGTAATATGTGTGAGAGAGAGTATATATGTAATATGCGTGAGAGAGAGTATATATGTAATATGTGTGAGAGAGCGTATATATGTAATATGTGTGAGAGAGAGTATATATGTAACATGTGTGAGAGAGACAGTATATATGTAATATGTGTAAAAGAGAGTATATATGTAATATGTGTGAGAGAGAGAGAGAGTATATGTAAAATGTGTATAAGAGAGTATATATGTAATATGTGTATAAGAGAAAGAGAGTATATATGTAATGTGTATAAGAGAGTATATATGTAATGTGTAAAAGAGAGTATATATGTAATATGTGTATAAGAGAGTATGTAATATGTGTGAGAGAGAGTATATATGTAACATGTGTGAGAGAGACAGTATATATGTAATATGTGTAAAAGAGAGTATATATGTAATATGTGTGAGAGAGAGAGAGAGTATATGTAATATGTGTATAAGAGAGTATATATGTAATATGTGTATAAGAGAAAGAGAGTATATATGTAATGTGTATAAGAGAGTATATATGTAATGTGTAAAAGAGAGTATATATGTAATATGTGTATAAGAGAGTATGTAATATGTGTATAAGAGTATATATATGTAATATGTTAAAGTCTGTAAGAGAAAGAAAGTATATATGTAATATGTGTATAAGAGAGTATATATGTAATATGTGTATAAGAGAGTATATATGTAATATGTTAAAGTCTGTAAGAGAAAGAGAGTATATATGTAATATGTGTATAAGAGAGTATATATGTAATATGTGTATAAGAGAGTATATATGTAATATGTGTATAAGAGAAAGAGAGTGTATATGTAATATGTGTAAAGAGAAAGCAAGATGCGCACCTGAGCACTGTATGAATCACACACGCTCTCGCTCTCTCTCTCCTTTATTTTCATTTAACTTTCAACATCAGCTTCAAACAAACATGAAACAGACCGGCCAACAGGCAGTTTGTGTGGCAGCCAGCCTAGACGAGTGGCTCCAGGGCTCAGTGGGACTAATTGAAGAGCCAGGAGATACAGACTCAGACAAGACACACGGAAAAAAGGGGGGAATAAAAGTAAAAGTGTCCCAATTTAATTATCGTGAGACAAAGAGAAAAATGCAGAGAGGGGGAAGAGAGAGAATATAAAGCCTTCCAAGAGCTTGGACAAAATGTCAAGGTATGCTAAGTACTTAGGAGCCATGATTCAAGCCAAATCCACTATCCTTGTTAACAGTAGTTGGGTTAGTTTGGGTTAACAGTAGTGTAAATTAAAATCTCACGAGAGCCGCGTTCCTGAAACAGCAGGTCGATAGGTATGCTATGAAAGTGAGGCTTCTAAAAGTCGGCTTTTTCAATCCTGCTCATATCAGAGCTTTCAGTCCCCCGAATGAAGCGCTCTGGAAATGGGAGGGAGCGGTAGGAGCGCTGTTTGTCTCGAGGAGAGAACGCTGCCGTAATCACAGCCATTCAGAGCTGCTCTGCCAGCGGCCGTGAAAAGGGGCATCATTACGGCTGCCAGCCACAGCAGACGCCGGCGGCAGCAGCAGACTCCCGGCGCGGATGTGGCGCGGCTTCGGGCCTGATCTGTTACGGTCTGGAAAGGTTATCAGTGACCGAGCCACAAGCTCTCCGTCTGGCGTCTAGGGGAGAGAGGAGCGATGAGCGGTCAGCGCTGGAGAGGGGAGGGGCAACAGAAGCTAATGATGTCATCCTGCAGAGCGCAGCCGAGTCAGGAACAGCCCAAATCTGACACTGGGGCAGCACAGAGCTGGGGACTCACTAACCTGGGGCAGAGTAGAGAGTACTAACTAATAATAGAGTACTAACTAGCTAACCTGGGGAATAATAAAGTACTACCTAACTAACTAGATAACCTGGGGAATAGTAGAGAGCACTACTAGCTAACCTGGGGAATAGTAAAGTACTAACTAGCTAACCTGGGGAATAGTAGAGAGCACTAATTAACTAACCTGGGGAATAGTAGAGTATTAACTAGCTCAGGGGTTCCCAAACTTTTCCACAACAAGGCCCCCCAAATACCACTAGGTTCTGGCCAAGGACCCCCTTGATGTGTTATTAAACCTATCGACAATACTACGGCAAATGTAAAAATACATTAACCTAATCCTAATAATTATTTTAGCCACAAGCACTTCGTGATGGAGCATACAGTGTGTAAAAATTGTATTTGGGGCTTTCTGCTATATGAGAGCTATCGCTCTACTATTATTCCAAGTCATTATAATGGGAAATATAATGTTCAGATATGCGTCACATTATTATAATGCCATTGTATAACAATCCTCATAGGTATATTTTAAACTTTTCAAATGTATTTATTTGTTGCTTTTATTTTTCCTTTCAACTTGCTGAGGCCCCCCTGGCACCCCCTCACGGCCCCCACTTTGAAAACCACTGAACTAGCTAACCTGGGGAATAGCAGAGAGCACTAACTAACATGGGGAATAGTAGAGTACTAACTAGCTAACTAACCAGGGGAATAGTAGACTAACCAGGGGAATAGTAGACAGTACTCACTAACCTGGGGAATAGTAGAGAGCACTAACTAGCTAACTAACCTGGGGAATAGTAGAGAGCACTAACTAGCTAACTAACCTGTGGAATAGTAGAGAGTACTAACTAACTAACCTGGGGAATAGTAGAGTACTAACTAGCTAACCTGGGGAATAGTAGAGAGCACTAACTAGCAAACCTGTGGAATGGTAGAGTACTAACTATCTAACCTGGGGAGATTTAAAAATGCAAAATAATTTGTTTCCTTCAACCTTTTCCTTCAACCCATCCGCACTAAAGCAGCATTTAGTTCAGACATGGTTTGTACCCTTTAGGCTACATATACAGTATAAAGAACAAAAAAAAGAGAGAGAGAAAGAAAGAAAGAAAGAAAGAAAGAAAGAAAGAAAGAAAGAAAGAAAGAGAGAGACTGACAGAGAGATTCATTTACTGTAAAATATTGCAGTCATGTGAATAGTTGTGCCAAGCGTACCATAAATACCCTGGGCAATGAATGGAATTATTTATAGACATACATGTCACACAACTCAATGGCTTTTCAAATGTTAAAGAGCTTGGTGGTAAACAGGCTTGCATTACTCAGAGAGAATGTGACTGTGTGGAAAATGGAGAGGACAGGTTATTTAGAAGTGCTTTAAAAGACCACCTGGGAGTCCGACTCATGCACATACCAAGGATACCAAGCAGAGAGCCGGCCGGCCACGTCTCGCAGCTAAGCGGCTCTCCTGCAGGCCACTGTAATCTAGATCAGACAGCCCTCCTCACGTTCATTAAAAACTTCCAGGGCCACAGGCACGCACAATAGAGAGGGAAAACCATGACATTCCACAAACAAGCAAAGCTTTGTTTCAGACGGGGGCCTGGCCAGTGGAGGCGCAGGACAGGACTCTAACCCACCCTATGCCCACTCTATTACCCACCCTATGCCCACCCTATGCCCACTCTATTACCCACCCTATGCCCACTCTATGCCCACCCTATGCCCACTCTATTACCCACCCTATGCCCACCCTATGCCCACTCTATTACCCACCCTATGCCCACTCTATGCCCCACCCTATGCCCACTCTATGCCCACCCTATGCCCACTCTATTACCCACCCTATGCCCACTCTATTACCCACCCTATGCCCACTCTATGCCCACTCTATTACCCACCCTATGCCCACTCTATGCCCACCCTATGCCCACTCTATTACCCACCCTATGCCCACTCTATGCCCACTCTATTACCCACCCTATGCCCACTCTATGCCCACCCTCTTACCCACTCTATGCCCACCCTCTTACCCGCCCTATGCGGGGCAGTAATGTGGCTCTGAGCTGGACCAGTGGGGCAGTAATGTGGACCAGTGGGGCAGTAATGTGGACCAGTGGGGCAGTAATGTGGCTGTGAATGACACAAACAGTACTAACGATCTGGTGCGGAGGTCTGCACTATGAAGCGAGGCACACTTACGGACCAGCATGCCACAGGGCTACAGAATGAGCACTACAGACCAGCATGCCACAGCCCTACTACAGAATGAGAACTACAGACCAGCATGCCACAGGGCTACAGAATGAGCACTACAGACCAGCATGCCACAGCCCTACTACAGAATGAGAACTACAGACCAGCATGCCACAGGGCTACAGAATGAGCACTACAGACCAGCATGCCCCAGCCCTACTACAGAATGAGAACTACAGACCAGCATGCCACAGGGCTACAGAATGAGCACTACAGACCAGCATGCCACAGGGCTACAGAATGAGAACTACAGACCAGCATGCCACAGGGCTACAGAATGAGCACTACAGACCAGCATGCCACAGGGCTACAGAATGAGCACTATAGACCAGCATGCCGCAGGGCTACAGAATGAGCACTACAGACCAGCATGCCACAGCCCTACTACAGAATGAGAACTACAGACCAGCATGCCACAGGGCTACAGAATGAGCACTACAGACCAGCATGCCACAGCCCTACTACAGAATGAGAACTACAGACCAGCATGCCACAGGGCTACAGAATGAGCACTACAGACCAGCATGCCCCAGCCCTACTACAGAATGAGAACTACAGACCAGCATGCCACAGGGCTACAGAATGAGCACTACAGACCAGCATGCCACAGGGCTACAGAATGAGAACTACAGACCAGCATGCCACAGGGCTACAGAATGAGCACTACAGACCAGCATGCCACAGGGCTACAGAATGAGCACTATAGACCAGCATGCCGCAGGGCTACAGAATGAGCACTACAGACCAGCATGCCACAGCCCTACTACAGAATGAGAACTACAGACCAGCATGCCACAGGGCTACAGAATGAGCATTACAGACCAGCATGCCACAGCCCTACTACAGAATGAGAACTACAGACCAGCATGCCACAGGGCTACAGAATGAGCACTACAGACCAGCATGCCACAGGTTGGCTACAGAATGACTGGTCATGGCTGAAGAGTGATCATTGTATTTATGACTGGCAGACGGTTGCAAATAACTGCATTATTATGCAACGGTCAGGGAATTTGTCCCCAAGTCCATCTAAATGACCTGACATTCTAATGCCTGTGAAGACTCCTGAAACAGGCTATTGCACAAACCAACAATATTAGCCCCAACTAATGACAGCATTACAGTTGACATAACTGGTCTGTGAAGACGCATAACAGTTGACATAACTGGTCTGAAGACGCATAACAGTTGACATAACTGGTCTGTGAGACGCATAACAGTTGACATAACTGGTCTGAAGACGCTGGCCTGACTGAAGAGGGCAGTGATAGGTCAAGGGAAAGCAGGGAAGTGAATTTGGAACTCATTTATGGCCGGAGCTAAAGGGGCGTGTCCAAATGACAGGAAATGCACTCCTGAGTGCAATGTGCAGTGCAGTGAGGCCTCTGACATCATTTGGCATTTAAGCTTCAGCCTGGACATTAATAATTCACCAGCCAATTATGCCAGACTTAGTTTAATGGAATTGAATTTTATTTCAGACCTGATAGAGGGAGGAACGCATTTGGAAATAAATAATCATGACGACTTATTTGACTGATAGAGGGAGGAACGCATTTGGAAATAAATAATCATGACGACTTATTTGACTGATAGAGGGAGGAACGCATTTGGAGATAAATAATCATGACGACTTATTTGACTGATAGAGGGAGGAACGCATTTGGAAATAAATAATCATGACGACTTATTTGACTGATAGAGGGAGGAACGCATTTGGAAATAAATAATCATGACGACTTATTTGACTGATAGAGGGAGGAACGCATTTGGAGATAAATAATCATGACGACTTATTT
Source organism: Alosa pseudoharengus (assembly GCF_046254945.1). Classification (NCBI taxonomy): domain Eukaryota; kingdom Metazoa; phylum Chordata; class Actinopteri; order Clupeiformes; family Clupeidae; genus Alosa; species Alosa pseudoharengus. The sequence continues at coordinate 1,530,251 of NW_027468870.1, read as the reverse complement.
GACTGATAGAGGGAGGAACGCATTTGGAGATAAATAATCATGACGACTTATTTGACTGATAGAGGGAGGAACGCATTTGGAGATAAATAATCATGACGACTTATTTGACTGATAGAGGGAGGAACGCATTTGGAGATAAATAATCATGACGACTTATTTGACTGTGGGGCTCCAGTGAGAGGGAGGAAGTGAGCGCCGCCATGGCAACCCAAGGCCCCGCGTGTTCCTGCGTCCTCGTACACAGCGACTCCATATAATGAGGCTCCCGGCATTGGGAGGCCATGAATAATAAACTCACTCCTGGGGAGTGGCCATGATGATGACGAAAGATAGGAGTTAGGGAGGGAGGGGGAGGGAGAGGGAGAGAGGGAGGGGGGTGGAAAAAAGAAAGAAAGAAAGAATAAAAAAGAAAGAGAGAGAGAGAGAGAGAGAGAGAGAGAGAGAGAGGGGGAGAGAGCACGAGAGAAGAGAGGAGAAGAGAGGAGAAGAGAGCACAAAGAAATCACTGAATGCTATGCAGAAGGGCCTAATCTTTAGACCATCTGATGTAGGCCATCCTATGCCTTCTCGTGTTTATAGGATTTCTAGTTGCAAAGGGAAAAAAGTGAAGATAGTCTTCTTTGCTCCCAGTGTACAAAAGTTTCAACCACTCAGGTCTTCGTCAGACAGGCCTACACCATTACCTGTTGCAATATATCTGTGTGCACTCCAACATTACGTCTATTTCTTACAAATTGCAGTCTACATGCCATCACAAACATTCCCAGTAGTACTGACCGAATATTAAACAGATCGTTTGCAAGTTATGGTAATATTATACTAGCGTGAACATTGTGCTTTCATCACGTTAGCACACTATGATTGCAGTCGTTATGTCTAAATTCACTGATGAAGGAAGGTTCGCTTTATCCCAGAAAACCTAAAGAGATTAAATTGGCACTAATTATGTAGTGGTGTTTTCTACTGTAGCCTATTCGTTAACCTGTTGTTCTTTGAACTCTTTAAAAATGTTGGGATATGTCTGCGATGTGCTTAGCCAAGTTCTATGCCTAGCCTACTTGCTTTTGAATGACTTTGAAACATAATTTACAAACGGGCCACTGTGTACCTGTTGGCTTGCCTTTACTATCCGTGATGTATTCGAAATAGTTCCAGATTTCACTTCAACCTTTTGTTTTATCCACAAGCCGAGGACTGTCAGCAACTTGTGTAGACGTTGGCTGCGCACTCACTCAGAGCTGCCTGCTTGACACGCCCACTTGCCTAGATGCAAGCAAGGAGCATGGAGAGTGGGAGCAGTCCACACAGACACAGAACCAGCCATTGAGGAGCCTGACCGCTGACCGTCATCTCTGTGAGACACATGAGCCATTGAGGAGCCTGACCGTCATCTCTGTGAGACACATGAGCCATTGAGGAGCCTGACCGCTGACCGTTATCTCCGTGAGACACATAAGCCATTGAGGAGCCTGACCGTCATCTCTGTGAGACACATGAGCCATTGAGGAGCCTGACCGCTGACCGCTATCTCCGTGAGACACATAAGCCATTGAGGAGCCTGACCGTTATCTCCGTGAGACACATGAGCCATTAAAGAGCCTGACAGTCATCTCCGTGACACACATGAGCCATTGAGGAGCCTGACCGCTGACCGTTATCTCCGTGAGACACATGAGCCATTGAGGAGCCTGACCGTTATCTCCGTGAGACACATGAGCCATTCAGGAGCCTGACCGTTATCTCCGTGAGACACATGAGCCATTGAGGAGCCTGACCGTCATCTCCGTGAGATACATGAGCAATTGAGGAGCCTGACCGTTATCTCCGTGAGACACATGAGCCATTCAGGAGCCTGACCGCCATCTCCGTGAGACACATGAGCAATTGAGGAGCCTGACCGTTATCTCCGTGAGACACATGAGCCATTCAGGAGCCTGACCGTTATCTCTGTGAGACACATGAGCCATTGAGGAGCCTGACCTCTGATCGTTATCTCCGTGAGACACATGAGCAATTGAGGAGCCTGACCGTTATCTCCGTGAGACACATGAGCCATTGAGGAGCCTGACCGTTATCTCCGTGACACACATGAGCCATTGAGGAGGCTGACCGTTATCTCCGTGACACACATGAGCCATTTAGGAGCCTGACCGCTGACCGTCAACTCTGTGAGACACATGAGCAGAGCCACAGGTGGGCGGTGCTACTGGATCAGAGCAGAAGTCTCATTATCCAAACATACCTTCCTGAGCTGAGGCTCCAAACATACCGTACAGCTGGACTTGCTGAGCTGAGGGAATGGCATCTCGCTAATGAAGGACCAATGTGCTCAAGACATCGCTAAGGGTCAGAGCTAATGGCCTTACATCCCTTTAAGGATGGGATGTAATTTAATCAATCACAAAAAGGCCAATTAGTGTAGCACCAAAGCGGTTGAAAAGGCAAAAGTAGGTTCCCATGCTGGGTAGGGCGGGAGCCGGCGGGATTAAAGCTGCAGTTTGAGCTCACACAGAGATCAGAGGGAGCACTTCTTTTATCTCTCACATTCTAATATCATCCACCACATCTCGTACGCAAAACACACGCGCACACACACACATAAGCGCGCGCATGCACACACACAAGCACACACATAAGCACACACACACACAGCCATCTTTGGTCTACTGCCCTGGCCTAATCCTCTTTCTCTTACCAAAGACAAAAGTGGGGTCAAAGTATCTGCTCAAACAGAGAACCTCTGTCTGTGCGTCATCTATTGTAATCTGTTAGTGTGACGGCATCTATACTAGTAGCTCTTCAACTGATGCACAACAGGCAGGCTCAGGCTCTAAACATCCACACAGCCTTACCCTTAGAACTTAGGGTTATGTACAGCGCAGTTATTCTACCCACTACATTTCCACATCACTCCATTGTACTGTGTGCATGGATCAATCAAAGTGTCCATCTCTATCAAAGGTGTGATATGACATGTCCATCTCTATAGTGATATGACATGGGTTTCCATCTCTATAGTGATATGACATGGTGTCCATCTCTATAGTGATATGACATGGTGTCCATCTCTATAGTGATATAACATGGGTTTCCATATAACATGGGTTTCCATCTCTATAGTGATATAACATGGGTTTCCATATAACATGGGTTTCCATCTCTATAGTGATATAACATGGGTTTCCATCTCTATAGTGATATAACATGGTGGCCATCTCTATAGTGATATAACATGGTGGCCATCTCTATAGTGATAGGACATGGGTTTCCATCTCTATAGTGATATAACATGGGTTTCCATCTCTATAGTGATATAACATGGGTTTCCATCTCTATAGGGCATAAAAAAAAGGTTTGGTTCCTGTTGGTTGTCTTGGTTTGGTTCCTGTTGTTTTTTTTTTTTTTTTCCCCAGTGGCAGTAAGGGATAGGTAGAAAATCAGTCCCTCCAGGATTTCGCGAGGTTTTTTGAGACTGGAAGTGAAAATTGCAAAAATAGTTGCGATTTTTTTTTTTTTTTTTAAATGTAGGGCAATTAAGGTTAGTAAGACCAAAATCACACTGATCACCTTGATGCTTATTAAAAAAGGATAATCAAAGGTAAACAGTAAGGATTACAGAAAATCGAAGTAGGCCTACTTTATTTGTGAAAATGCTTTGAATGAGGTAATTCACAAAGCAGTATAACCTTTCGTAAAACTGTAAAACTGCAAAAAAGACAGTCACCTAAAGAGATGGCATCATGTCATATGTTTCAATACATTCATATATTTTGTAATTCATATTAAGTTCATATCTTTTTAATAATTCATAGTCTGTGGCCTGCATAATTACTAATAGCAAGTAAGTTTCTAGTAATTTCATATTGATTTGAAGTATTTGACTACACTTCTGTTTAATGTCATTACATTGGTGGTGTACGTCTAACTGACGTGAGAGTAGCCTATTTACATTTCTGAGTGGATTGGAAGGCTTGCATCTCACTGTGTTCGGCTACGAGTGCAAATCACTTTTTGCATAGTGCATTACGATATGTGGATGCAATTGGGAATGTGTTCTATGTCATTAGTTAAAATAAATGTTAAAAAAACAACTCGAATGAAATCATTCTTGGATCATAGAAGAGGTAAATGTTTTGCAATTTTATTAATTTCTATGATTTTGGTAGCACTACTCAAACTAAGCCCACAAGCTAGCAAACATGACATAAGCTAAAAGGACATATCCAGGTAAACGTTTGCCAATGGGTTGCATAGCCTACTCAAATGTCAGTAAACCAAGTAGGCTTACTTACTTTCATAGCCTAGGTAGGTGAGCAACACCAGGTTGAGAGATGCAAGTAAGCAAATCGTTAACGTTAGCCTTCTATTTATTGTCATCAAAACTGCAGAGGAACGAACACGTTAGGGCAGTCTTTGATGTGTCATATGCAGAAGGTGCAGAAGTAAGTGTGCCATCTGACTCAATATTCTGCGTGAGGGACTGTTGTGGTAGGTGAAATTTCACGGTGAAACTACGATGATTGGTCAAATTTGCGAAAAAGTTGCGGTGTTTGGACAAAATTGCGAGTGCCTTGGTAAGTGACGAAAACAATCGTTTTCGTGAACAGCTGTGCATAGGCTACTTTGTAAAAGAGAGAATACGCTCATCCCTATACATAACGCAAGGGGTAATTAATGTAATTATAGTTCGCCTTTTATTTGTGGATTTATTTAATGTAGCCTAGACTATTTAGTGTTATTTCTTCCCCAAGCTCATAAAATAAATTTGGGTCGCACATAGATTGACAGGGTCGGTCGGAAACCGGAACCCAAGAATTTTTTTTTATGCCTAGTGATAGAACATGGGTTTCCATCTCTATCAACAGTGTGATAACATGGTGTCCTTCCACACTCCAGCTTGGTCGTCTGTCCCAAGTGGCCTCATGGTCAGGTTTAAAGGGTCCAACCCTCATGGTGAGGTTTAAAGGGTCCAACCCTCATGGTCAGGTTTAAAGGGAACAACCCTCATGGTCAGGTTTAAAGGGTAGAACCCTCATGGTCAGGTTTAAAGGGTCCAACCCTCATGGTCAGGTTAAAAGGGTACTAGGGAGGGCGTTAGTAAACTGCAGAGTGGCCTGAAATGTCCACTTGAAAGGTCAAATGCTGAATTGCTCATAGCATGGCACCGTGGAGGTCAAACGCTGAATTGGTCATAGCATGGCAATGTGAAAGTCTATTTGCTTTACTGTGGCCTTTTAATGTAGCCCATCATACGCAGGTCAGTCAAAAGGTCACACTGAAACAAGACTCATTATATCCTACTGAACATCTTTCCACCATCATCGGTGCAGACTTCAATCAGCCTCTGAAGGAGCTTGGTTGTTTTAAGGAGAGGTTTAAGTGCATGTGTCTCTGGTGAAAACACCACACTGATCTATACAGGGCTGGTTCTCCCTATACGCACACTGATCTATACAAGGCTGGTTCTCCCTATACGCACACACTACTGTACGCAAGCTGCGTAGAGTCCCACAAGGTAACAAGGGCCCCTCCCCCATCTCCCCTTGACTCAAGCTAGAGACAGACAGGTAGTCATAGCGACCTGCGTGATGCTGGCCCTATAGCTCAAGCTAGAGACAGACAGGTAGTCATAGCGACCTGCGTGATGCTGGCCCTATAGCTTAAGCTAGAGACAGACAGGTAGTCATAGCGACCTGCGTGATGCTGGCCTAGTCTAAGCCTACCTAACAGGGCAGTGAATCCCCTGATCTGTCTGCGGCTTGCTTGCCAGCCTTTCCCAGTCACAGTACTTCGCCAAGTGGCGAATGGTATATTCTGTTTTTTGAATGCAGGTGACTATTTAAAAAATAAATAAATTTAAAAATAAAAAAAAAACACGTCTTTAAATGCGTTCATAATAAAGTGCAGCTCGGGATGAAACTAGCAGTTTTTCAGCAGAAACATGCGAGGACCCGTCTAAACTAATCGGTGATTTCACTCTTCCCATACATTTTTAAAAGAAGTAAATAGTTTTACAATATTTCAGTCAAGCTTTAGTTATAGATAGACTACAACTGAACATATGCAAAATGGAAAGTAGCCTAAATTATTAACTTTGATTTGCTGTGCTGCATACGTATATCGTAAATTAGGCCTATATAAAGTATTAAAATGATTGTTTAAACTAGTCTACGTTTGAAAAAATATTGAAGGGAATCAGGGGGAGCCAGTTCAGAAGCCTAGCCTATGTCTTTGGCAAGTAGCCTACTACAGACACAGGTGAAGAACAGTCAGCCTCAGCCAGTAGGCTACTAGCACAACCAGATCCTTACAAAAAAATAACTGCATTACTTCAAGTGTCAGCTGCAGATTTGGAGGAAATATTTCCAGTTCTTATGCAGGAAATGCAGTATTTTGGACATGAAAATACTAGGCTACTGCACTGTAGCCTACTGTAGTATAACTGCACTATACTTTGAAAAAACTGCAGTTTATTTTTTTGTAATGGGATATGTACAGCAAGCATCAAAAGCAAGCAGCCCAGACCCTAAAATTGTATAACTGTGAAGGTGATTCACACACAATTGTTTTTTCTTTCTCCTAGTCCTTTATGGGGAAAAACACTACATTTGGTAACTTCCGTAGACATCCAAAATGGGGCGGGATGATTGTATTGGGAGCACTGAGGTGTCGGCTGCGACTGTAAAAAACAATGGTTACATTTTGTTCCTCAGAGTTCAGGTAGGAGGGGCCCTTAGCAGGATTTTGCTTAGGGCCACATGGAGGTTTGATCTGACACTGGATCTATATTAAAGGTGGCATGAGTCAAGGTGAAAACAGCACACTGATCTATATTAAAGGTGAAAACAGCACACTGATCTATATTAAAGGTGAAAACAGCACACTGATCTATATTAAAGGTGGCATGAGTCAAGGTGAAAACAGCACACTGATCTATATTAAAGGTGAAAACAGCACACTGATCTATATTAAAGGTGAAAACAGCACACTGATCTATATTAAAGGTGGCATGAGTCAAGGTGACCTTTTCTCTTCACCTTCACTGTGTTGCGTGGCTACGATGAATCAGATCAAAGCCCACGGCTTCATTAAATGAATCATCGCTCCGTCAACTCCAGTCTTAGTCACCCAACTCACTATGTGAGACTGTCCATGACCAACCCACTCCCAACCAAACCACACAGAAGCACTTAAAGGTGCCGTTGATGGTTCTGATCTGATACGCCAGATTCAGCTCATTGCTTTCCACAGCCCTATGTGTAGTGTGGGCTCAGTGGCGTAGTGTAGTGTGGGCTCAGTGGTAGGGATGTCCCGATCCAGCTTTTTGCACTTCCGATCCGATACCGATATTGTAGCTTTTAGCATCGGCCGATACCGGCCGATCCAAGCATGTATTAAAGATTAAAGATATTTACTTATTTTGGTGTTATACTCATGTTGAAAAGGGTTTTACTCTTAAGAACAACTAGACAACTTAATTAGGTTAGTTTGAATAATCCACAGTGGTTGGTAATGAGAAGCTGACCTGTTTATTCTTAACAGGGTTAAATAAACACAAAATAACAAAGTCAATTAAACCACACAAATTGAATTGGCATCAGTGCTCTGCTCTTGAACAACAAGAGTGTAAACCAAGGCTTAAAAAGCCATTAGTGCAAACAATATTGTAAACTGTATAAAAAAAGCAAAACACACAGAAAGGCGGAGTAGAAAATAAATAGTCAATTAACCACACAAACTGAATTGGCATCAGTGCTCTGCTCAAGAGTGTAAACCAAGGCTTAAAAAAGCAATCAGTGTAAACAATATTGTAAACAATATAAAATTATATAAAGCAACACACACAAAACCTTAGTAGAAAATAGTCAAATTACCACACACACACTGAATTGGCTATAACAACCCAAATAACAGTCACGCCTTCTACAGTATTGCCATCTCCTCCACACTTTACTGCTCCATCTCCATACTCCCTTCAATTTCTACTGTTTGCCCTGGCTGCAGTCTGAGCATGATGGGGAGATTCTTCTTCACAAAGGTGATCATTTCAACATGCTCAGGTGTCAGCCTGCTCCTGTGCTCATCAATGATAAGTGAGACTGCGCTAAAAAGCCTCTCACTGTTGCGTTTTAAAAGCGAAACTGATGCCACAACTGGTCTGGGTTTGCTGAAGTAACCTAGGCTACAGGCTGCATTTATTACAGAAAATCAAGCAACATAGCACGTAGGCCTATCTACACTATTTAGTGACAGGAGCTTAAGTTTACCGCGACAACAGCTGTCACTAATTTACATGCAGAAGTTTTCTGATGATACTGCAATTGTGGGGTGTATCAGGAACGGGCAGGAGGAGGAGTACAGGAGCCTGGTGGAGGACTTTGTGCAATGGTGCAAACTCAATCATCTTCAACTTAATACGTCAAAGACCAAGGAGATGGTGGTGGATTTCCGCAGGTCTAAGCCCACTCTGCTACCAGTCCACATTGATGGGGTCAACGTGGAGGTGGTTAGCACCTACAAATATCTGGGTCTCCACCTGGACAATAAACTGGACTGGTCAGCCAACACTGATGCACTCTACAAGAAAGGGCAGAGCAGGCTGTACTTCCTGAGGAGGCTGCGGTCCTTCAATGTGTGCAGTAAGCTCCTTAGGATGTTCTACCAGTCTGTTGTTGCCAGTGTCCTCTTCTATGCAGTGGTGTGTTGGGGAGGAAGCACAAGGAAGAAGGATGCGGGGCGAATTGACAGGCTGGTAAGGAAAGCTGGCTCTGTAGTGGGAGCTGAACTGGAGTGCATCACTTCACTATCTGACAAAAGGACCCTGAACAAACTGATCAACATCTTGGACAATGAGTGTCACCCACTCCACAGCACCATTGTTAAGCAGAAGAGCCTGATCAGCTGGAGACTTCGGTCACTGCCTTGCACAACGGACAGACTGAGAAAGTCATTTGTCCCCAGGGCCATTGAACTGTTTAATGCCTCACTTAAGGGAAGAGGAGAGATAGACTTCTCTGCATAGTCTGTCTGCCTCTTCACCCCCTCCATGTTTGGTACTGTCTGTCCACTAGCCACTTGTATCACTGTCTTTATGCCGCACTGTTTGCGTGCTATATTAGCACATTAGCACATATGCATAACCCCCCCCCCCTCTATGCCACAGCCAAACTGTGGCCACACTTATACATTTTCTTAAATAGTTAAATATATAGATATATAGATTTTACCTTACTTTACTTCTGCACTGCTGCACTGTTGGACTTACTTACTCATTTGCACTATCACCATGACCACTACCACTATCACCATTGCACTACCACCATGACACCCATTCGCACAGAGCACCTTAGAGCACCTTACCATATCTTAACTATGCACAGAGAATCACAGGCTCAGTCCCTGCCTCAGTCATTGCAAGCGCCTCTGATTGATTAGTCACCACTATGTGGATACTGTTTCTAGAATGACTTAGATTAAGTGTTAGTTAGTATAATTTGTATTTTTGTAATTTGTATTTTAGTATATTTTTATATATTGCATTAAGTGTTAGTTATATAATTTGTATTTTAGTATATTTAGCATTCTTTATCTTCTAATGTCCTTATTGCTTAGTTGTGTTTTTATATTATATACTTTATTACTCTTTCTGATGTTAAAGAATGTGGTTGTGTGTTATGTATGCTGCTGAGACCTTGAATTTCCCCTGGGGATCAATAAAGTATCTATCTATCTATCTATCTATCTACATCGTCGTAGGCTGCGCCGATGCACAGACTAAACGGTAAAAAAAGTTATGATAGCCTACTGGAAGCTTCTACCCTTTTGGATGTGTAGAGTTGTAGGCCTAGGTGCACTTAGTTGTTAGCGATTGACCAGGTTGCTTTTTGAAATGAAATGTGTTAATCGCGAAGAAAACATTCGTTAGACAGGCAAAGTTGTCAGCAGCAACATGCATAAGAGCCTTAATAGTAAGAGGGTCTCGCGGACACTCGCGGACTTGCTCGATAACTTTAAATTCTTAGTGGGACATGCACAGACAAGTGGGATGCTGGACAGGTCGCTAGGTGTGCTGAAAATACGAGGACCGGATTTAGGGGGGAAAGCTGAAAAAAACTGGAATGGATTACCTACATCGGTGCGCTGGAAAACACGGACCGGAGTATTGAAAAAACAAACTGGATCGGGAGTCCGGATCGGGATTTTCCCGTGCAGGCCGATCCCACATTTTTTGCTAATATCGGCGGCCGATCCGATCCAAATATCGGATCGGGACATCCCTACTCAGTGGTGTAGTGTGGGCTCAGTGGTGTAGTGTAGTGTGGGCTCAGTGGTGTAGTGTAGTGTGGGCTCAGTGGTGTAGTGTAGTGTGGGCTCAGTGGTGTAGTGTAGTGTGGGCTCAGTGGTGTAGTGTGGGCTCAGTGGTGTAGTGTAGTGTAGTGTGGGCTCAGTGGTGTAGTGTAGTGTAGTGTGGGCTCAGTGGTGTAGTGTAGTGTGGGCTCAGTGGTGTAGTGTAGTGTAGTGTGGGCTCAGTGGCGTAGTGTAGTGTAGTGTGGGCTCAGTGGCGTAGTGTAGTGCGGTGTGGGCTCAGTGGCGTAGTGTAGTGTGGTGTGGGCTCAGTGGCGTAGTGTGGGCTCAGTAGTGTAGTGTGGGCTCAGTGGCGTGGTGTGGGCTCAGTGGCTTGGTGTGGGCTCAGTGGCGTGGTGTGGGCTCAGTGGCGTAGTGTGGGCTCAGTGGTGTAGTGTAGTGTGGGCTCAGTGGCGTAGTGTGGGCTCAGTGGCGTGGTGTGGGCTCAGTGGCGTGGTGTGGGCTCAGTGGCTTGGTGTGGGCTCAGTGGCTTGGTGTGGGCTCAGTGGCGTGGTGTGGGCTCAGTGGCGTAGTGTAGTGTGGGCTCAGTGGCGTAGTGTAGTGTGGGCTCAGTGGCGTAGTGTAGTGTGGGCTCAGTGGCGTAGTGTAGTGTGGGCTCAGTGGCGTAGTGTAGTGTGGGCTCAGTGGCGTAGTGTAGTGTGGGCTCAGTGGCGTAGTGTAGTGTGGGCTCAGTGGCGTGGTGGTGGCCCATCCAGCCCTGCAAGTGAGCAGGGACACACGAGGCCGGAAATGAGGCGCTGCGCTGCGCCACACCACACCAGTCGCTCGCTACTGCGGTTCGGAGGAGACATGAACGCAGATGAAAGGCTCTATATAAAGATATCATCCATTATTCAACTTCTCTGTGTCAGGCCCCAGCTCCGCACAGAGAGGTAGAGAGAGAAACCACTCTTCCAACGAGGACACAGGTCAATACACCAATTTCACAGTGTCCAGGTGTCCAGGTGTCCGGCCTCATTGATGTTAATGATGCCTTAATAGGCAAGGTAAACCGTCTTTCCTGTGGACTTTTCTTTTGCTGTCTATGGGACAGTGCTCTTCCACAGGAAGTTGATTTACACAGCGGCCCCATCTTGTGAAATGGGCTAATGGTGACTGTGGAGCACACTAACTACAGGTCAAGCACATGTCTACAATTCTGATATGCAAGAGAGCTCATATGATGGACCAAGAGGCAGAGGAGGGAGCAAATGATCGACTGAATTACAGATGATGAAAAATCTGAGACATAACAAACAAAAAGTTACAAAAATCATAACTTACAAAATCATAACTACACAATAATATTTTTCTTCCTCTACGTGCCCTGCATCACTGTGTGTATGTGTGTGTATGTGTGTGTGTGTGTGTGTGTGTATATGTGTGTGTGTGTGTGTATGGATGTGTGTGTGTGTGTGTGTGTGTGTGTGTGTATGTATATGTGTGTGTGTGTGTGTATGGATGTGTGTGTGTGTGTGTGTGTGTGTGTGTGTGTGTGTGTGTGTGTGTGTGTGTGTGGCCATATCCTGATATCGACTCAAGCCTAGGAGGAGGATAGTAAATCACTGGACATGCAGGGAGGCAGAAACAGAAGTAAAGATGGATAAAGAATGATAGAGAGGGCACGAGAGAGGGAGAGAGAAGGAGAGAGAGAGAGAGAGAGAGAGAGAGAGAGAGAGAGGGAGAGAGAAGGAGAGAGAGAGAGAGAGAGAGAGAGGGAGAGAGAGAGAGAGAGAGAAGGAGAGAGAGTGAGAGAGCGTGAGAGCGTGAGAGAGAGAGAGAGAGAGAGAGAGAGAGAGAGAGAGAGAGAGAGAGAGAGATCACCATTAGCCTCTAAAAGGACTAAGTGAGCTATGTTAATGTTTCAACTCCCATTTTACCTTTTATTGATCCCCAGACATGAGGAGGGGGAGAGGAAAGAGGTGGTGTGAATACAAGACAACACTACCACACAAGGAGGAGATGCTGTGGCATACACAATTATTACAAATAAATCCAATAACCTGCAAATCAGCTTTCATTCATCAGCTACAAATAATCAGTTTTCAATCAGTCATGTCATGTTCCAACAGCCAGTTTGCCAACCACAGTCATGGCAGAACAAGCCCAGTTGGGTTTAGTTTGCCATACAATAATTACTGAAGCTCATGCAAATAAAAGAAAATAATTACTTTCATTACACTTTTATATAGAATCACATGCACTGCAAATTAAACACAAGAAGGACAAGAAGACGACTTGAAACAGGACGCAAGTAGACCTGCGAGTCAGGAATAATCTGCGGTCTTATGTGCCATTAGGCCTTACACCAAACAGCTTTGACAAGGTTTGGGAAAGATTCTTGAAAGATTGGAGTCTTAACTAATGCCCATTCAAGATTTACTCAAAAGACTTCAATCTTTCCCAAATCTTTTCGTTTGGCGTAAGGAGGCCATAAGTTTTTTCTGCTCACCCGCGGCAGCAGGTAGGATATGGACAAACATCTGTGGCCCTGCACGCTCGAGCTACCAAAGCACCAGCTCAGCATCCAACACTGAACTCTCTCTGGCTGAGGGAAAGACAACCCTTCACTAGAACTGATGATGGACGGGTAGTGTAGGCTAAGCGGAATGGTTAGACTTTGTGCGAACCTTCTCACTAATGCAGTTATTTTAATAACGATGGTCCGCAGATAATGTAGCCGAACATTACAATAAAAGAAACGCCCCCTAGTTCCTAAACGAGGGCAATATGCGGGAGAGGGCAGCGAACATCAATTATCCTGCAATATTGCTACCACTGCCATGATTGACGCGATGCAAAGCCCAGTTTCCTTAAAATCACAGGCTGTCCGCTAAAATCAAAAACATGATTTGATGTTTCAGTCAGCACATTCACGATATTAGACAAGAAAAATGTGTTAGGTGTTCACGGACCCTGGTAAGATTTTCTGAATCAGCCATCTCACCGACATTACGTCACCCTACCTTTTGTTTCCCCGACAGTTTAGCCAATGTATGACGTCACCGTGGTCATAACAGGTGGCACTAAATAACTAAGGGTCACGTGCTGGTAAGTTTGTAATGACCTTCCTCCCCCATTCTAATCATAAAATAATTCGTTACCTACCGACCAGAACAACAAATGCAACTTCAACATGACCTTGGTGGGCCATTAAACGAATTAGCTAATTAGGTGAACTAATTGAAGTGCAAAACGCTTGTCTCTAAAGTCCAGACCTTCACCAAATTGGAGGGACCATTAGCCTACCAAACCTCAATATTTTGAACATGGATATTTAAGTATGGAGCGTGACATTAAAATGTTACACCCGAGTTAACTAAAACGATACATTTTATGGAATAACCTAATGTTGGTGGTTCTCATTCACTGAGTCGTAACATAACGTTACACCGCGTGGACTCTGAAAGTCCACGTTCTGAACAAAGTAACACCCTTCATCAATTAAAGCAACACAAATCATGTACACGGGTGTGTGTGCAGCGTATTTTTGTTATTTCAACTTTTACAATGTAAGTGATGACCTGTGCTATGTCTACATGACGAAAACAACTGCTTGCACTTACTTTTCTGTGCATCAGTTGTGCATGGCATTGTACTGTAACGAACTCGCTTGATTTTCTAAAACTTCTCTAGAAAAAGGTAGCTAACGTTGGTTTAGCATTCGCGTAGACTTTAGCTTACCTGATGCGATAAGGAGAAGAAGAACAACCGTTGTATTCCCGCCCGAGTAAGGGTTATTCCTAAAGTAGCGCGCAGACATTCTTCTCTCCATGTCGCCGAGCGAGCTCTCCAGTTCGCTCCTGTAACTCAAAATCCTCCTCAGCAACAACTCCATAGAGACCAGTCCGCTTTCGGAATGTACCACTGCGGGCCAGTCCGCAGGGGTGCACCGGCACACCTGACAAACAACGAAGCGACTATCTACTGTAGCCTGGCAATTTGCAACACTGTTGCCAACCACTTATCAGTTCACAAGAGTAATTTGTGCTTCGCCCCACAAAAACAAAGAACAGCAGGCGGAGAGTAGAACAAAGCCATGTTAATGATAGAACAATAGGCTATTCGTGTTAACTCTGTTAAGTTTTTGCTGTGTCTAAAAAATATCCAAATAAGACAGGCTATCTTGTTTTGTTTCATGCCTTTTGGCACAATACATTTCCATTCCGGAGCTTTCAAATATGTGTGCAAATGCAAAACATGGAGTATGCCCACTTGTGCATGAGATAGATAAATAAAGCCCAGGAGGACATATCACATGGTCTTTCCATTGTCTATAAAATTACATATTGTTGTGAGACACCATGCTGAATTACATCACTGTTGTAGCATTCAATGAGGATTGCACCCCCCCCCCCCCCCCCCCCACACACACACACACACACGCACGCACACTCACACACACACGCACACACACACACACACACACATACACACACACACTCATGAATTGTATATGCATCTTTTGTACTCCCCTGTCAATGAGCAAGAGGTAAATAAATGAGTTTTACCCCAAAAGCTCCTCTAATCTCTTGTTTGGGGTATTTTGTCCTGTTGCAGATCATGTCGTGTGAGATGTCTGAGAGGCGTGCAAGTGGGGGAGGGAAGCAATCAGTGGGGCTGTTGTTGCGCTCTCAGGTGGTCCCTCTGGCCAGCGGCTATACTGCTCTTGTCCCCCCCCCACCCCACCAAGGGCTTGTCCTGTCAATACAACGCGGCTCTGAGTGGGTGCTAATTTGGAGCGGGTATCAGACTTAATCCCTGTAGACGACCCCTAGTAATCCCGCCCGCCAAACTCCTTTCATGAGCCCATTCTGCGCCCAATCTGTGCACGTGCCCCCCCCACACACACACATCTCCCACCATAAGAATACTACTACTGCCCATCCCCCACGCCAGACCCCCCCCCCCCCACACACACACACTAAGGGCCTAATTGGGTCATGGACAAATTAACATACAATTCCTGGTGACCAACAAATGGACCAGCCTGACCACACCAATACCTCCTCAAACGCACATCATCATTATCATTATTATTCTTTTTTATAACAGCTAAATCTCCATAAGACTTAATGCATGTTGGTGACAAGGTGATCCTGCAAGTGGTCTGTGCAGTGGTTAGAGTCATAAACAAAATGATATTGCACTGAACTAGTCTAGTGTCGTACGTGTTTTAACAATCGAGAAGGTTGCATTTTTTGCATTTTCATATATATACATATTATGGCGATATTCTTGCTTACCTTTGCATTACATTACAACACACAATTTCATAACCTACACACACTAGAGTCCTATGTGTTTTGGGCCATCTGCAGTTCTAAATTCAGTAAGAAGTGAATATAGCAAAGCTATAGGGGACGAATCCAATATGAGGAACGCTCGAATGGAGCGTACAGACAACTGGCCCAACTCGGTGTAACATTGCAGATGCATGGAGCTGGTAGAGCCCTCTGTTGACAGTGTGGTGGAAATGCTCTGGTCTGTGGCCACGTTCAGGCTGTGTGGTGTGGCCACGTTCGGGCTGTATGGTGTGGCCACGTTCAGGCTGTGTGGGGTGGCCACGTTCAGGCTGTGTGGTGTGGCCACGTTCAGGCTGTGTGGGGTGCACAGTAGAGGACAGCACTAGGCAGGGGGGACTTGATCACAGCACTGAGCATCTTCTCTCTACGAGCGCCTGTAGACTCCCCCATCAACACAGAAACAGTCCTAAAATAAAGAAAAACTACAAAAGTCGATCCCTCATCAGGAAGCTTTGCTGTTGTAGAAGTTCTCATACACGGATTTGCCGGTTTCCACAGGTCGCAGTGTCACAATAGCTGCTCCGCCCACAGGTCACAGTGTCACAATAGCTGCTCCTTCCTAAAGAACATTCTGATGACCAGTCAGTCACCTGATGACCTGTCAGTCACTAGACCACAGCCACTCTACTTTACTTCCTCATACTCCAATGCGTTTCACAGAAGTAATGAACTGAAAGTGAAATAAATAACTGAAAGTGTGGCAAATAATGAACACCACACATTAGTCAGCCGAGGTCGATCTTG
Organism: Alosa pseudoharengus; assembly: GCF_046254945.1. NCBI lineage: Eukaryota > Metazoa > Chordata > Actinopteri > Clupeiformes > Clupeidae > Alosa > Alosa pseudoharengus. The sequence goes on along the minus strand of NW_027468870.1, from coordinate 1,513,857 downwards.
ATTCCCAAGGGAACACACACTCGTTCATGAGGAAGTGCATGCCATACTACTTACAACGCAAGTTCCTTTGGACAACAGCACCTGCTAAATGAACACAGTGTAGTAACCGTAGTAACGCTACTCCCCTCCATTGCGCAGCTCAAAGTGCATCTAGCTGGTCCTGACCTTTCCCGCTGACATCATGCATTTGTCCATGAACTTCCATCTTAAGTAACATAATGTATATTCTGTGATGTCTGTAGAATTCCTCCCAATGATAAGAATGTGTGATCCTGCAATATTGACATTGCAGTAATATCCGCATTGTGTATAAGCCGTAGGACAGTGCTTTATGCAAGTTAAAAGAAACAAAACCATATTAATACCATACCAGGAGATATCGACAGTTATAGAATGGTTGATTTTTTAAAAAGTGAAATTCTGTGGTTGCTCATGGATACTGGCTACTTTATGAAATGAACGTCCACACATTATCTTCATCTGACCTCAGGCGCCATCTACTGTTCTGTATGGGTATGTGCAGTCTAGGCCATTTTTGAAAAGGCCAAGATTGTTATGCAAAGTACTTATCAAAAAGAGGGTTAAAGTCAGACATCCTCTACTTCTAATGCAGAGATTACAAGACCTTCATAAGGGCTTTAGTGGAAACAGGAAAATACAATAGAATTGTACAATTAGTTTCACTTTGTTCATGTCTAGTGACATATTAAATCCTCTATGTCACAGCAGGGCACACACATACCACACAAACACCACTGATACCATCCCAAAGTGTTTCCATACATGTTCAAGGAACTTTAAATACTTTGACATGACCTGTCACAACCTAAGTAAAGACCACTGCCCAAAGTAACATAGAGGAGAGCAGGGTAAGCTGGCACACTGATGATTTCTACACAACTAGGTGCACAATCTCAAAACTGAAAAAGCTGCATTATGTGATATCATACCCTGAAATGGCTGCATTATGTGATATCATACCCTGAGTCCACTTTGTTTACGGTCACCGTCTGGGTCACCCTGAAACTGAAGCATTTTTACACAACTACACAACTTCCCCACTTTTCCTCTTAGAATGCAAAACTGTGATATACTTAATTCCTTTATTATGTGATACAACGCTTTTGACAACAGGTATTTACACGTTTAACCTTTCTGCAGTTAGATATGTTTACACATTTAACCTTTCTGTAGTTAGATATGTTTACACGTTTAACCTTTCTGCAGTTAGATATGTTTACATGTTTAACCTATATATAGTATAGTATATATACTCTTTTGATCCCTTGAGGGAAATTTGGTCTCTGCATTTATCCCAATCTGTGAATTAGTGAAACACACTCAGCACACAGTGAACACACAGTGAGGTAAAGCACACACTAATCCCGGCGCAGTGAGCTGCCTGCTATAACAGCAGCACTCAGGGAGCAGTGAGGGGTTAGGTGCCTTGCTCAAGGGCACTTCACACGTGCCTACTGGTCGGGGCTCGAACCGGAAACCCTCCAGTTACAGGTACGGAGTGCTAACCAGTGGGCCACGGCTGCCCCAAACCTTTCTGCAGTTATATGTTTACATGTTTAACCTTTCTGCAGTTATATACTTACCTGTTTAACCTTTCTGCAGTTATATGTTTACATGTTTAACCTTTCTGCAGTTATATGTTTACATGTTTAACCTTTCTGCAGTTAGATATGTTTACACGTTTAACCTTTTTGCAGTTAGATATGTTTGTAATACGATTTGGTGATTTTACGACAGTGCGAGGATGAACTAGTCAAGTTGGGCGAATGCGTTGTGTTGACCAGCCACAGTGACCAGCATGCGTTGTGTTGCCACAATGACCAGCATGCGCTGTGTTGCCACAGTGACCAGCATGTGCTGTGTTGACCAGCCACAGGGACCAGGGGTCCGTTGCACAAAAGCAGAATTAAGACATCCGGGATAAGTTACTGAGCTGCGCTCAATGAATCCAAAACAAGAGCGTACAGGCTTAATTGGTTGCACAAAGACCAAGCCAGGATGAGCAGACACGGATTCATCAAGCCAGGTGAAACCTATCCTGGATAAGTGCGCGCTCACGGCTCCCTCAAATAGACCCCGCCACCGATCACAGATTCACTGATTTACCATGGCAACTAGCGGCTTCATTGCTTCTTCTACGGTGTGAAGTAGGTAGCGATAGCCTTTTCACAACAGCAACAAACAGCAACACCTCTGTTTAGGAGAATATTGCAACTAGTTCCGCGACCACCACGTGCGAAATGGTTAGGCACTCCCGTTGTCGCATGACAGGTCGGGAATGGCGAGTATGTAAAAGTTAATTAATGATCACAAACGTTTAAATAATGACAATGGGTCTAGGTATATGTAATAACAATGTGTAGTGGGCAGTGGAATAATTATTGGTTTCTGTTTGTGGTGACTGCTGACTGAGATAAGGGATGAGATTAAATAGATCCTGGAACTTAGCCTGGTCTGGAGCAGGCTAGCTCCAAAGAATAAATCGCCATGGTAACTTATACCATAACATATCCTGCTGCCCCCTATCCCGCTTTTGTGCAACTGGATCACGGATAAATTGAGCCAGGATAACCAAGATATCCCGGCTTAATCCCTTATCCTAGTTTTGTGCAATAGGCCCCAGGACACAAGTTGGGCGCATGCGTTGTGTTGACTATGAACTGGACAGTGAATAAAGGCACTGGTATCCCTACATCTTGGTATAGATAGATAAGTTATTGACCTTGGTATTCCTACACCTTGGTATCCCTACATCTTGGTATTGATAGATAAGTTATTGACCTTGGTATTCCTACACCTTGGTATTCCTACATCTTGGTATTCCTACACCTTGGTATTCCTACACCTACACCTTGGTATTCCTACACCTTGGTATCCCTACACCTTGGTATTCCTACACCTTGGTATCCCTACACCTTGGTATTCCTACATCTTGGTATTCCTACACCTTGGTATTCCTACACCTACACCTTGGTATTCCTACACCTTGGTATCCCTACACCTTGGTATTCCTACACCTTGGTATTCCTACACCTTGGTATTCCTACACCTTGGTATACCTATACCTTGCTAGTTCAAGACCTTCTGCAACTTTTCAATGACTTTTATTGACAATGTTCAATTTTACAAATGTGTGAGGCAAGGCACACATGATTTGCAAGAATAAAAGTTTCCAAGTTTACTTGGTTCAGTGCTTCATTAATTCGAGCCTGTTCAGAAAAACACCTTACAGTGTTGATCCCTTTACCCCCCATGGTCGTCCGCATCATCACTTAACGTTTCCTTGGTGACAAGACAAAACAGCGACATTCAGTTACACAACATCAAAAGTCTGCAAAGATTGCACGATTCACCAAAGAAAAATGACAAACTATCAAGCAAAAATGTTCTGATTGAAAATTGCATCAGGATGTAAGATTGTCCAATCTACTGTGCAGCTATGGAATTCAACAGAACATTCAAAGCTTCTGGCCTGGATCCGTAGGGCCCATCATGTTATCATGTTATATTCAAGTCCTGATTTGAAAACTTTACAGAAAGCTTTCATTAATTTAGCTTTTCTGTTGTTGTGATTGTAGTTTCTGGAGTTACACTCCTGGAGTCAATTAGGAGCCCTTACCAAGCCGACACCTCCCCCCACCCTCACCAGAACATATGAAGAACCAAAGGCCCAGGTCTCCCCCCACCCTCACCAGAGCATATGAAGAACCAAAGGCTCAGGTTCCTCCTGGACCCCAGATCGGTCTTTCCGCCAGCCTTCAGCCCATGGATTAGGACTAGTCCTAGAGTATTGGTGGAGATTTGGACTAGTCCTAGACTAAAATCTTTTATTAGTGGAGATTTTCATTGAAGTGCGCTTCTAGCCTGGGACTAGTCCACATGTGGGAAACTGGCCATGAAAGTGTCTCTCAGTCCTCTCTGAGGTAGGCCTCTGGGATCTCTTCGTCCTCGTCGGCCGCGGACGGGACTGCAGAGGGCTCGACCCTCGGACTCTCCAACGCCTTGGCCTCACGCAGGTCTTCCTCTGCCTGCAGCGAGAGCTGACGCACATGCTCCACCTGAGACTGGGCGAGGTCCAGACTAGAGCGGGCCGCCACCGAAGCCTGGTCAGCTCCTGTGGAGGGAGGACACGGACACATTTTCACATTTTAATTATTCTATTTTGTGTCTTATGTTGTTTTTAATTATTCTATTTTGTGTCTTTTATGTTGTTTTTAATTATTATATTTTGTGTCTTATGTTGTTTTTATTTATTCTATTCTATGTACTTTACTTTTCCACACCTTTGTATGCTTTCATGTACGATCATTCTTTGCTTTAACACATTAACTTAGCCCTGTGTATGAAATACGCTTTAGAAATAAACTTGTTGTTTTGTTGGCAAATTGTAGGCTTTTCCATTTCCACAGGGTGTTCTGATCTGAACTACAGATCAACACAGTTTATGGTCCATCAAAATTTATTTGAAGATTTATTTGAATTCTGTGGTGGATCTGACTCCGATTCTGTAGGGGATGTGCGCAGAGTTAAATCTGCGCCTGTTAAAAGATCAGCTCGTGCTTGACCCGTACTAAAGTATGTGCCACTAACACACCTGCTAAATGACTCACCTGCGTTGTACGCCGCCTCAGCTGCCAGCTCAGACAAGTTTATGGCCGTCATCCAGTTGGACTCGAAGCGTTTACAATGCTCCTTGCGAATGCTCACCTACAGAGACAGACAATGAAGAGCTGAACTCTAAAAAGCTGAACGCTAAATCTACTAAAAAGGGTCTATATATCCCAGAGGGAGTGTCTAGTTCCATCTTCTTGTTTCTGTAACAATTCAGGAAATCATCAGGATGATGATGATGATGAGGAGAATAATGATTATGTACTCAAATGTTGTTGTGAGATGTTATAGTGATTATTATATCATTATTATGATCATTATTTCTGGTCGTTGTTGTGACGGTGTACGCTTTGATAGCGGGTGCTGAGGGTCGTTGTTGTGACTGCGTACCCTTTGACCCTTTGATTGCGGGTGCTGAGGGATGACCTACCTCCTCACGCTGCTGGACGAGGATCTGCCACACGGCCTCTTCGTCGGCAGGGGTCAGTCTTGTGGCCGACGCCTCGTAGCGTCTGTGGAGGGCCACGAGCATGCGGATGGCCTATGCAGCACCACAGGTATTCATGTGGACGACAGGTAAACTTTTACTTTTAGTGATATCACAGCTTCACCACACAGGATATTATATATATATTTATTTATTTGAGCTCATACATAGTATTTTGAGCATATTACTACAGACAGGAAACAGTAATCCGAGATAGGGTACGGTACTTTGAGGGAAACTTACAGTGATGTGGTTCCTTACCTTGGCATATTGTGTGAGCGAATCTACAAGTGCTAATGTGGTCTGAGAAAGGTAGGTGTTGGCACTGTCTGTGACAAGAGACGATGCTCTTTTAATCAGGGCCTCATGTGATACATCCACCTGCAAACAGGCAATGAGAACAACACTCTTTCACACAAACTTACAGGCATTTTTTGGACGCTAACCAGGTATGCCATGCTGTTGGAGGTGCAAACAAATGCTGCATCGCCATTGAGATCACATCAGAAAGAGCTGGCTCAAGGGTTATACAAGTATTTTTTCATATTTATTTGTATAATGAAAGGACAGCTTATATAGCCATCCATATGTGTTCACTTCTGGCTCCTGACTACTGGCTATTTGACATCTTTAGAACACTAAACATATCGGAGGTGCCTAATGTTACTCTAGTCTCAATGTTTTGACATTAATCACTCTATGAAATATTGCTATTGTCTATCCAGAGTAAAATGTCGAAGTTAACTGATGGTCAAATCAATCAAAACTCTGATATTGTTTGCAAGTAATCTGTGACGTATGCTTGTGTGAAAGATTCTGCTAAATTTGTATGACCTCCGGCTTATTTCAGTCTTGCACAGCTGACTTCAAAAACATAAAGTTAATGAAGGTAAAACAGCAGCAGGCAGCTACATAGATTAGGTAGCTGGCTATGTCTCCTTTAATCTGAACAATCCGCCATACCTGAGCGATAGGGACTGCACAAATGGCACCTGCCACACTCAGAGAAATCCAGTTTTTCTTCATAGCCGAGGAGAGCTTTGAAAGTCTTTCCCGGGCCAGTGAAGCTGTCACCAGGCCACGACCGTACACACACCAGGTGGATGTGCATCTAGATTACACGGAGTATACATTTAAGAATACATTTAACAGCCAGCAGATGTTTGACATGTCTCAAAGCTAGGTGCCAGTGTTGTGTGCCTTCTGGTTTTTCCCACCTAATGGTTTCCTTGCGCAGGAGTTGTCAAACATTCACAAACAAGTTGTTTTAGACGGATTTTAAGTCGCATTTCACATCTATCCCATGATCATTACACTACAACCACTCGTACAAAATACATGTAAAATAAAGGCTATAATTTTGCACACTTTATAGCATTAAAATGGATTCGAACCTGCAATAACTACGCACACCTATGAACCAGACCGATCTATTCAGCGCATTATCTCTTTGAGCCACTCCAATTCGCTGAAAACCGTCATCAAATCACCTATTAATTAACCACACAAGCAACATTTTGTCTTGCATTAGGCGACACAAATGGTATTGCCTCCTTGTCTGAGCGACTACCAGGCCTATGGTTTTGAAAAGTCAAATGTTCCCTGACAAAGACATTCGTAAGAATGTTTATTGACTTGAAAAATACGCTTAAATGTTGATCGTTTCTTCTGTCGTACCATTTAATTTCTAAGAATTTAGGTCTACTAGACCAACAATAACGTCATTACCAAATACATCTTTTATTTTTATTTGATCAACCACAAAGAGTAGCATACTGTGCACAGTGCACTGACGGCCGTAGCAGCCTAAGGTAACCAGTTGTTTTAGATAAAGGGCAACCACTTGTTTCAGATAGCCTGGACAACATGTTACCTGGGTGTTGCCTACGTTATCAATTGATGGTAGCCTACAATAGTTAATTGTATCGCATATCAACCAGGTATTAGTTGGCTCAAGGAGTAGGGAATCAGGCTGGAAAGATTCATGCGTGTGTTGCTTTTGCGGGATCGAATCCAGTTTAATGCTAGTTTTAAAAACATATATTTTTTTTAACATGTCTTTTGTCCGAGTGGCTGTAATGTAGCCGAGCGCTCATGGCGTATGAAAAGCGACTTCAAACCGCCTAAAAACAACTTGTTTGTAAATGTCTGACAACTGCTGCAGCGCAAGGAAACAAATAGGTGGAGAAACCAGAAGGGTCCAGAAGGCACACAACACCAGCACGTCACCACTGACTGATATCACTCAGGAAGGACAAAGAAGTAGACAGAATGTAAGCATAGTCTAGTAAAACGTCAGTCTAGATTCATATTTACATGACTCCGTCTATTTATCATTCCACTCATGTAAAAGCTAGCCTTGATAAACGTTTTATACAGACATATTTTACCTTAAGCTTGAAGTAAACAATTTCCTGTAATACGCCATGTTGGTTGTTTTTATTTCTTCTGTTAAGACGCACCAGCTATGAATACACACTACCGCCACCTTTTGGACTGGAGTGTAATACATAAAGTAATTACCGTATGCATGCACACATTATTTGAGTGAGTCAGATTCGAGAAGGTTCTTCTCCCTGGAAGACATAAGAAAATCTAAAAATATGTCTCTGTTTTTTGTGTCACACTTATTTAACACTAAGTGGAACTTTTAAAACATAATATGGCTCAATCATTGTTTTCATCATATGCAAACCCAATTCTGAAAAAGTTGGAACGCTTTGTAAAATGGCAATAGTGATCTACAAACGATCTATAGCAATGATCTACAAATCATGTCAAATGGTAATAGTTCAAAGACAACATATCCAACTGTTGAAGGACAGGCATTTTTATTGTTTTTGGAAAAAAATATGTTTTTAAGTTAATACCAGCAACATGTCTCAAAAAAGTTGTGACAGGGGCATTTTTACCACTGTAGTGTTGCTTTACCTCTTCATTTAACAACATTCTGTAAATGTTTAGGAACTGAAGAGACTAGTGACATGTTAAAATTAAATGTTGTCACATTCCTGCCCGATATAGGATTTCAGCTGCTCAACAGTGTGGGGTCTTCTTAATTATGTTTTTAATTCCATGATGCACCCAATTTGACAGATCTGAACTGCAGACTTAAGCAATAAACCCTGAGAGGCTGCAGGTCACACTGATTTTACAGCTGAGGGACGTTGTTAGGCACGACGTACAAGCAGAGTAATATAGAACAGTCAAGGTGTATGTATGTGCTAGATTTTTACAACGGCATCGAACACGATTCAGCCAATCAATCAAGGACCGGAACTATCTGTTTTAGAAAGGCCATTTTAGCACCTGGACTCTTCCTCTAAGGACTGTTTAAATATGTGCATAATTAATTTTGGCATTGTTTTATTGAAATATTCAAGGTTTTCCCTGAAAAAGACATTGTCTGGATGGATTGTCGACGAGCAAGAGGAGGAGTACAGGAGCCTGGTGGAGGACTTTGTGCATTGGTGCAAACTCAATCACCTTCAACTAAACACTTCAAAGACCAAGGAGATGGTGGTGGATTTCCGCAGGTCTAAGCCCGCTCTGCTACCAGTCTCCATTGATGGGGTCAATGTGGAGGTGGTAAGCACCTACAAGTATCTGGGTCTCCACCTGGACAATAAACTGGACTGGTCAGCCAACACTGATGCACTCTACAAGAAAGGACAGAGCAGGCTGTACTTCCTGAGGAGGCTGCGGTCCTTCAATGTGTGCAGCAAGCTCCTCAGGATGTTCTATCAGTCTGTTGTGGCCAGCGCCCTCTTCTATGCTGGGGAGGAAGCACAAAGAAGAAGGATGCTGGGCGACTTGACAGGCTGGTAAGGAAGGCTGGCTCTGTAGTGGGAGCTGAACTGGAGTGCATCACTTCAATATCTGACAAAAGGACCCTAAACAAACTGATCAACATCTTGGACAATGAATGTCATCCGCTCTACAGCACTATCAAAAACCAAAAGAGCTTGATCAGCTGGAGACTTCGCTCACTGCCATGCACAACTGAAAGGCTGAGGAAGTCATTTGTCCCCAGGGCCATTGAACTATTCAATGCCTCACTAAAGGGAAGAGGAGAGATAGACTTCTCTGCTTAGTCTGTCTGCCTCTCCACCCTCTCCATGTCCATGTTTTTTGAGTACTGACTGCCCACTGCTTACTACTGTTTTACTACTGTTTTACTAATGTACACAGCCTACTGTTTTCACTACTGTTTTACTGCTACACTGTTTTTCATGCTATGTTAGCACCAGGGCCTGAAGTTAACTTTTTTGCCCACCAGCCACTGTGGCAGGTGAATTTTGAAATCCACCTGCCACAGTGGTTTTTTACCAGCCAAAATAATTTTGTGCCCAAAATAAAGGTGAACGACTCAGAAAATGCATAAGAATGGTTCTTGAACTTGTACAGAATACACATTACAGTACTCAAGTAAAAGTAAAAAAGTACTTTGTTAATAAATTACTCAAGTAGGCCTAACAAGTTACTTTTTTGTAGGCCTACATTTTTGATGGATCTTTAAAGGGATACAAAAGTATCCTTTATGCCTATTTGCTTTTCTCCTCCTCTGTAGGCTAATCATATAGTCAAACATATTTTAAAAGCCCAATTCAAATATATTTTATTTAATATACTTTGTCATAGCCAGAATAAGCATTACGTGGCTATGGATTGAAAAGCAGTCTTCCAATACATTGCAGATGATTCTTCTGCTTTGCATTGCTAGAAGTCTGGTTATAACTTAACCATACAGACAATGTAATCTAAAAACAATGGTTATATTATGAGTAGACCTATATTTAGGCTATAATAGCCTAGGCATATCCACTCGGGCAGAGCGACAGAGCAGGCTATCTGTTTTCTCAGCCGACCGTCTCATGTCATGTCCTGCAACATTGAGGCTACATAAATGAATGCTAGGCTTTTTCTAACTTGTATGCTCGATTTCCAGTGCATTTGCTTTGCTTGTAAATTAAGTTGTAGGCCTACTTTCCTTGTCCAATGTGCTTGTTGAACGATGCTGGCCAGAAATGAATATATGTGGAAGTTTCCGTGTCATGTCATACCTCTAGTCTCGTTGGCACACTGGCAGCCTCACCAGAAGATGCAGCAACTGGCAGGACGTCATTGCGTTAACTGAGTTGTTAGCTATATAGAACATCTACTTCTGTGTAGTAGGCTACATAGGCCAGCCATTACTTTTATAATCGCTGGGAAACGTAGCAATGCTTTCTGAAGTCCTGTTTCTTTTCTCCCACGCCGTTGTGTACCGGGGAGAGGTGCTCTTTTCTCCCTTGAGATACGAAACGTAACGAAAGGCAATTGAAAATGTAGCGGAGTAAAGAGTACATTTCCTACGGCAATCCCAAAAGTGCATCTCCTTGCTCAGTGTTGTGCTGTCTTATTGGCTACCCGCCAACGTGGCAGGTAGATTGACAGTTTCACCCGCCAATCACAAAAGTTACCCGCATTTGGCGTGTGGGCGGGTGCCAATTTCATGCCCTGGTTAGCACACATGATCAATGGCTGCGGTCAGGCTTCTGATACAATACTGAATGAATGAATGGCTATAACCCTATTACCTCAACCTGTTCTTGCACTGAAATTGTTTTTTATTTTACCTTGTCTACATTATACTTTACTCTCCTATTTGTCTATATTATTATGACCGCCGCGCAGCGAAGCGGCGGTCATATAGTTTTAGTCAGATTTATTTATTTATTTTTTTTTCTTTTTCGCATGTCCAAATTTCCGTCAATTTCCGGGACACTGAAAGACCGGGGTACACGAAACTTGGTGGGCATGTAACCCCACATGGATAGCATGGAACCATCGTTTTTCCCCCCCGCTGGACTGGACCCCCCGAAAGGAGGGTAGGGCAGACACAGTTTTCTGTGAATATCTTGAGAACCGTAGGATTTAGGAGGACCATTTTTTGTTTGTATGTTGATCTCAAGGGGCCATGTCAACCCATTCCATAACCACTCATTTCATGTATAGCGCCACCTAGTTAAACACAAAAAAGTAAAAATGAGGTGTTGTAATTGCAGGTATCTGTGACCTAACATAGTCAAAACTGGACGAAATTGGAAGTGTAGGATCATTATGACACCCTCTGAATGCACACCAAGTTTCGTGGAATTCCATTCATGGGGGGCCACACAATAAATTAATTTATGTTACTATACACCAACTGGCCTGTAGGTGGCCGGAGACAGTTTTCTGTGAATATCTCGAGAACCGTAGGGCCTAGGAGGTCCACCTTTTTTTTGTATGTTGGTCTTAAGGGGGCATGTCAACCCATCCCATTACCACTTATTTAATGTATAGCGCCACCTAGTTAAAAATTAAAAAGCAAAAAATTAGGTGTTTTCATCACAATATCTCTGGCTGACATGGTCAAAACTTCACGAAATTTAAAGTGTAGGATCATTATGACACCTTCCGAATGCATGCCAAGTTTTGTGAACTTTCGTTCATGGGGGGCCTTACAATAAAATGATTTATGTGTACATTTAGTGACCGTACACCAACAAGGATTCCTGGGACACTGAAAGACCGGGGTACACGAAACTTGGTGGGCATGTAACCCCACATGGATAGCATGGAACCATCGTTTTTCATTTTGATCTGTAGCCCCCCCGCTGGACTGGACCCCCCGAAAGGAGGGTAGGGCAGACACAGTTTTCTGTGAATATCTTGAGAACCGTAGGGCCTAGGATGACCAATTTTTTCTGTATGTTTGCCTCCAGGGGTCATGTTAACCCATTACATGTGCACAAATGTGCATAAACAGATACACACGCACACACATACATTCACAGTAATCATACGTATGACACATACTCACACAGTAGACATATGTACGCATGCATGCACATGCACAAACACACATACGCAGACAAACACACAAGCATGCACACACACACACACACACACACACACATGTTTTGATACTTGTTGTCTAGCAGATACCAGTGAGAATTGAGTGTGGATAATGCAATTTAGTGAGACAGTCAGAATCATATAGGCTTTTCAGCGTGATTTATTTTTGTGGAAAAAATGTGCTGGACTGGGCGGCGGTCATATTTTGTACCGCTCTGCGGTACATCTAGTTTATGCTGGTCTCTAGACCTCACTCTTGCACTGTTGCACTGTTGGACTAATGTTGGACTACTTTTTGCACCTTCACCATGACACTCACTCTCTTGAGCACCTTGCCAGGCACACATAACTAAGGACTATGGTTGGACTACTGTTTGCACCTTCACCATGACACTCACTCCCTTTAGCACCTCACCAGTCCCGGCCCTGTCACCACAAGCGTCTTATGCTTGATCACCCTCAAGCACATTGGACTTTCTTAATTTAACTTATATAGTGTATTTAGTATTTAGTTTTGTTAGTTTTCGTATTTTTCTTATCTTCTACTGTCTTTATTGTACAGTGGAGTTTAGTTATATGTTTATACTTATGTTTACCATTTCTGCTGTAAGTGCATGTTGTGTGTTATGTCTGTATGCTACTGAGACCCTTGAATTTCCCCTTGAGGATCAATAAAGTATCTATCTATCTATCTATCTATCTATCTATCTGATGGCAATATATGTCACTCTAAACCAGTGTACATCATTCAGAATGAATTGTGCCTTGTCAGTACCCATGCCATAGGCCCTAATGCACCTCCACACTTTCAAAGACGCTGGGTTTTGAACTGAGCACTGTAACACGTTGGATATGTAGATGAATAGGCCCTCTCCTCTTTAGCACAGAGGAATCCAATATTTCCAAAAAGAAGGGCACATTTTGATTGGTCTAACCACAGGACCCTTTTCCACTTTACCTCAGTCCATTTTAAATGAGCTCAGGTCAGATAAGATGGTAGCATTTCTGTATCATGTCTAAATAAAATGTCTTCTTGTATGTGTGAGTGGCGCATTAAACTGTGCTCATAGATAAAGGTTATCTTTTACATCGTCTGCCATCTAGCTGCAGGCCTACGTTTCGCCACTGGACTGACCAGGAGCAACGTACGGGAACATCATGCCATCTAGCTGCAGGCCTACGTTTCGCCACTGGACTGACCAGGAGCAACGTACGGGAACATCACGCAAGCGACTTTTTAATCACCTACGTTTCGCCACTTTTTGTTTGTCTTTGTGTTTGTCTGCGTGAGCGCTGAGTCTGCTTTATGTCTGGGCTTGTTCTGTAGCTGCTGTCTTTGTAAACACAGGCTTGTTCTGTAGCTACTGTCTTTGTAAACACAGGCTTGTTCTGTAGCTGCTGTCTTTGTAAACACAGGCTTGTTCTGTAGCTGCTGTCTTTGTAAACACAGGCTTGTTCTGTAGCTACTGTCTTTGTAAACACAGGCTTGTTCTGTAGCTACTGTCTTTGTAAACACAGGCTTGTTCTGTAGCTACTGTCTTTGTAAACACAGGCTTGTTCTGTAAGCCTACTGTCTTTGTAAACACAGGCTTGTTCTGTAAGCTGCTGTCTTTGTAAACACAGGCTTGTTCTGTAGCTGCTGTCTTTGTAAACACAGGCTTGTTCTGTAGCTACTGTCTTTGTAAACACAGGCTTGTTCTGTAGCTACTGTCTTTGTAAACACAGGCTTGTTCTGTAGCTGCTGTCTTTGTAAACACAGGCTTGTTCTGTAGCTGCTGTCTTTGTAAACACAGGCTTGTTCTGTAGCTGCTGTCTTTGTAAACACAGGCTTGTTCTGTAGCTGCTGTCTTTGTAAACACAGGCTTTTTCTGTAGCTGCTGTCTTTGTAAACACAGGCTTGTTCTGTAGCTGCTGTCTTTGTAAACACAGGCTTGTTCTGTAAGCCTACTGTCTTTGTAAACACAGGCTTGTTCTGTAGCTACTGTCTTTGTAAACACAGGCTTGTTCTGTAAGCCTACTGTCTTTGTAAACACAGGCTTGTTCTGTAGCTACTGTCTTTGTAAACACAGGCTTGTTCTGTAAGCCTGCTGTCTTTGTAAACACAGGCTTGTTCTGTAGCTACTGTCTTTGTAAACACAGGCTTGTTCTGTAGCTGCTGTCTTTGTAAACACAGGCTTGTTCTGTAGCTGCTGTCTTTGTAAACACAGGCTTGTTCTGTAGCTACTGTCTTTGTAAACACAGGCTTGTTCTGTAGCTGCTGTCTTTGTAAACACAGGCTTGTTCTGTAGCTGCTGTCTTTGTAAACACAGGCTTGTTCTGTAGCTACTGTCTTTGTAAACACAGGCTTGTTCTGTAGCTACTGTCTTTGTAAACACAGGCTTGTTCTGTAGCTACTGTCTTTGTAAACACAGGCTTGTTCTGTAAGCCTACTGTCTTTGTAAACACAGGCTTGTTCTGTAGCTACTGTCTTTGTAAACACAGGCTTGCTTTACTGTCACTATCTATTTGGCTGTCTGTTTATTTGTGTATGTCTTGGTGTGATGTCACAGGTACACTGGCGATTACTCCGCTCTGTCCGGCACCTGTCTTGTCTTGTGTTATTTTGTAAATTGTTTGTTTATGTCTTGATGTGACGGGTACGCTGGCAACTACGCCGCTCCGTCCAGCATCGTTTGTCTTTATGTGTCTTGCTATATGTCTTGTGTGTGGAGTGCTTTGGATTAGTACATATTAAATGCGCTTTATAAATAAAAATGGTGAATTGTTTCTGGCCTGTGGTGTAGGACCAAAACCAGGACAGTGCTGTGCCACTGAGGAGGATGAGCTCAGTGAGGCGGCGGAGGAGGACGGGATGGGAAACTGTATCAAAAGCTGCACAAAGGTCAAGGAGGACGAGGATGGTGATGAGGCCAAAGCTGCAGAAAGGTCAAGGAGGACGAGGATGGTGATGAGGCCAAAGCTGCAGAAAGGTCAAGGAGGACGAGGATGGTGATGAGGCCAAAGCTGCAGAAAGGTACCCAGGTGATGAGGCCATTGCTGGCGACAATGGCCTCATCACCATCCTCAATGACCTTTCTGCAGCTTTGGCCTCATCACCATCCTCACCCTCCATGACCTTTCTGCAGCTTTGGCCAGGTAAGCTAACCGTGGCCCACTGGTTAGCACTCTGGACTTGTAACCGGAGGGTTGCCGGTTCGAGCCCTGACCAGTGGGCCGCGGCTGAAGTGCCCTTGAGCAAGGCACCTAACCCCTCACTGCTCCCCAAGCGCCGCCGTTGTTGCAGGCAGCTTACTGCGCCGGGATTAGTGTGTGCTTCACCTCACTATGTGTTCACTGTGTGCTGTTTGTGTTTCACTAATTCACCGATTGGGTTAAATGCAGAGACCAAATGTCAGTCATTGCCATGGACATAGACAATGTAGGCCTAGGCTATATGTGACAGTTCATGTTAGTCATCATTTTAGTTGCAGCCTAAATGCAAATAGGCTACAACCCCGAATATTTGAAGCAGGATATGGATTCACTTCAATGTGGACAAAACGGGACAGACATGAGAACATGAAACCATTTAAACTAAAATGGCCAGAGCCAGACAGTAACGGAGTACATTTACTTGAGTACGGTACTTGAGTACAATTTTGAGGGATCTGTCTTTACTCGAGTATCATTTTTGGGGAGTACTCATGACTTTACTCAAGTACATTTAAGAGGCAAATATTGTACTCTTTACTCCACTACATTTCTATCCATAACCGTGAGTACCCGTTACTTCTTCTAAAAAAAAGGAAAAAAGAAAAATCTCGGAAACCCTCAATTTGTTGTTTCCCTCTCAAACGTGATTGGATTGTGCAGGCGCCACTGATTAGGACAGCCTATCAGCAATCACCTTCAGCAATCAACTCCATGGTCAGATTTAGATTAGAGACGAAACCATGGACAAAACAATGGATGAAGACGCAGTAGGTCCATCCTGGGAATGTGCCAACCTGTGGCCCCACCTTGCCAGACTATTTCAATTTTCTGAACAAGTTAATGATAGTTTTCGCTTCAAGTGTTTCAATTACAAAATAGTATTTGTATAAGTATAATACATGTATAAGAAATACTGCCCATCCCTGGCAACATGGTAAAAAGATGAAAATGACTTGATTTTACTTCCAATTCCTTTTATATTCTCCAAGGTATTGTAGCGACCGGCTGTCAATCAGGGAGTGCCCGCGCTATGCATAACCCCGGGCACGCTCATGGTTGGCAGCCTGGTGAGAGGGGGGCGGGACCCCCGGGGAATATAGGCTACGGTTCTAGAAAGTTCTGCCTCTTTCGGTTCTGTGCCTGACACGGCCCGCTGTGTTATATGCTGCATTGTGTGCTTGGTGACAATAAACCAGTTCATGAAACTCTGAAATTATCGAAGGAGTGATTAGGGAAGACCGAGGGTGCACCCTGCACGATTAGTTAGTCACCAGTTTAGTTTAGTTTAGTTAGCGTTAGCAAGACCGTGTCGCCACAGTGTGCGTGGGGAGATGAGTGACAGAGTAGGAGCCAGAGCCGCAGAATGGATGTTTGGTCATCTACAAAGGGAGCTGAGACGGCTGGAGGACAGCAGAGACCTCCTTAGGGGCACGATGGAAGCGATGGCCTCTGAGACTGGCTTCGATGGACGAGGGCGTGCACGCTTTGCTACCTGCCATAGATATATACACTAGATGTCGCCTTCTGCTTCTCAGCATGCGTCAACACCGCCGCCATCTTTGTACAGGGATCTGAAGCGCTAAACTAGTTCTCCTGTATTGTCAGCGTTACCTATTTAGCGACGTTTGGCCATCCCCAGCGATAGAAAACCTTTTTAGCGATTAGCGACAAATTTGGGAACTTCTCACAATGATGGCAGATCGGCTTCTTTGTTGTTGAAACGTAAGAAAATCACCTTTCTCATGGCTTTGTCATTTATGAATTCAGCTACATCTCGTTTGCCCATGGCACTGACCCATGATTATAAAAGTAACGACTGGCGTAGCCTATGTAGTAGCAGAGGTAAATGTTCTACAGATCTACAGCAACTTCTGGTGAGATTACAACTTACATGAGTAAACGAGACGAGGGGTATGTGGCCTCAACCAGAGCCTGTCTAGAAGAGCCTGTTTATTTTCATTGTATCGAACCTGGTTGCAGTTTACTCATTGTTCCTCTAGGGGCCGCCGCTAGCTAGTGCAGAATGAATGGGAGTCTATGGGGCTAGACGGGTAAAATGTATCTTTATGATCGTCTTAAGCTTAGTTTTCTCTAGACTCAACCATAAATACATGCCTGTCAGTTGGAACAACCCAAAAAACTAGATAATTGCTTGAGATTTTGACGATTTATGGTGATTTTATTTTCGCTAGATCTTTGCCCAGATTGACGCTAATGCATTATAGAGGAGTGGATCACTGAAGCAAGATGGCGTCTCGATTGACGCATTCGTTCCAATGAACAGCAGTAGTCAAGGCGACATCTAGTGTATATGTCTATGGCTACCTGCAAGCCAAAGTTGGAGGGGGACGCAGACACTAACGTCACCTCCGGCGCGGGAAGCTCAGATGTAAACAACAATGGTGGCGCCCAGTCCACAATAACAGCGGTATCGGCTAGCTCTGTGAAAACTCCAAAATACAACGGGAAGGTGAGCTGGGAAGCTTTTCATGCGCAGTTCGAACTGCTTGCTAAATCACAGAACTGGTCGCAAGAGACTAAAGCGTTACAATTGGCGATGTGCCTTACGGAGGAGGCTTTAGCATGCTTGCTGCTCTTAGACGTGGGTGACAGAGGGAGCTACTGCGCACTGGTGGGGGCTCTCCAGCGACGGTTCGGGAACTTTACAGGAGCAGAGCTCCTCCGCAATGAACTAAATAACAGATACAGAAGACAGGGCGAGCCGCTACGGCAACTAGCCAATGACATTGAGAGCCTTACCCGCAGAGCATATAGTCAAAGTCAAAGTCTGCTTTATTGTCAATTTCTTCACATGCCAAGACATACAAAGAGATCGAAATTACGTTTCTCACTATCCCACGGTGAAGACAAGACATATTTTACCAATTAAGTCCACAAACAAACATAACATTCAAGTAAACAATATAAAAAGTAAATAAGAAGGCACATACAATGAAGAAAATAAGAGCAGCAAAATTGGGTTGAAATTGTGCAATTGTGCATACAGTAGACAGTCAATATAATAGTGCAAAGTCAGGCCAATAAATGGCTGAGGTAGTTCTGTTTGACCTAAGTAAGCAAGTGGCATAGTGGTGCAAGTTATGTAAGAGCAGCAGAAGTGTTGTGTTTTCAGGACAACAGGACAACAACAACAAGTTGCAAAGTGTGCAAAGTGTGAAAGTGTACAAGTGGAGTAGTGCAAGTGTAGTGCAAGGCAGCCATTGTGGGTCCAAAGTCCAGGATGTTATGTAGCTGAGGGTGGAGGGGGGAGAGAGTTCAGCATTCTAACAGCCTGGTGTATGAAGCTGTTGGTGAGTCTGGTTGTGCGGGAGCGCAGGCTTCTGTACCTCTTCCTAAAGGGCAGTAGATCAAACAAATTGTGAGCGGGGTGACTTGCATCACTCACAATTGTGGTCGCCTTGCGGGTGAGGTGGGAGGTGTAAATGTCTTTCAGGGAGGGGAGTGAAGCACCAATAATCATTCCAGCTGTGTTCACTATGCGCTGCAGGGCTTTCCTGTTGTATTCAGTGCAGCTTCCGCCCCACACAGCGATACAGCTGGAGAGGATGCTCTCAATGGTGCCTCGGTAGAATGTGGTCATGATGGCTGGTGGAGCACTTGCTCGCCTGAGTTTCCGCAGGAAGTAGAGGCGGCGCTGAGCTTTCTTTGTCAGTGATGCAGTGTTGGTGGTCCAGGAGAGGTCTTCACTGATGTGCACCCCGAGGAATTTGGTGCTGCTCACTCTCTCCACCACAGCACCGTCGATGGTCAGTGGCAGGTGTTGGGTGTGACCTCTCCGGAAGTCAACAACAATCTCCTTGGTCTTGCTGACGTTCAGCAGGAGGTTGTTGTCCCTGCACCACGTGGTCAGGAGGTCGAACTCCAACCTGTATTGAGTCTCGTCGCCCTTGGTGATGAGACCCACCAGAGTTGTGTCGTCAGCAAATTTCACTATATGATTGTTGCTGTAGGTTGCAGTGCAGTCATGCGTCAGCAGAGTGAAGAGCAGCGGACTGAGCACGCAGCCTTGGGGGGCCCCCGTGCTCAGTGTGATGCTGCTTGAGATATTGTTGCCAACACGTACTACTTGAGGCCTCTGACAGAGGAGGTCCAGTAGCCAGTTGCAGAGGTAGGTACTGAGTCCCAGTTTGTCAAGTTTGCAGATGAGTTGTTGTGGTATTATAGTGTTCAAAGCTAGCAGCAAGTTGATAGCAGCAAGTGTCCTCTTCATGCTGTCGGCAGAGAGGCACAGGGGCTGCTCGTGTCGATATAGCAGCATGCCCCCGGCGGTACAAAGCGAGCTAGCCCGCGACCGGTTCATGCAAGCCCTCTCACCACCCAAACTGCGTGTGGAGGTGCAGCTGACACCCACGGTCACTGCAGGAGGCGTTGGAGAGGGCGTCGGAGAGAGAGACTGCCCGCGCCTACATCACAAGGCCCACACAGGAACACAAAAGCCCCCAGGTCAGAGCAGCAGCAGAGGTTCCGCAAACACCAACATGGGCAGCGGCGCTAGTGCGGGCAGCCTCCCTGGGCACTCAACGGCGCCCGGACCACACTACTAGACTGTGCTGGGGCTGTGGAAAACCCGGTCACCTGGTACGCTCATGCCCAAAAGCACCCAGGCACCAAGGAAATGACCCCGGGTCCGCATAGAGGGGGCAACGCGGACCACGAACCACAAGCCCTCACATACACCCTCAGGCGCGGCTGGCCCGAGGGCGGTTGCGGTAGTGGGCCGGACTTCAATTGGGGACCTCTGCCACATTCCAGTCACTGTGGAGGGAGTAACGTGTGTGGCGCTGGTTGACACCGGCTCTACAGTGACATTAGTGCGGCCCGATGTGCTCCCCAGGCGAACTGTGTTGGAGCCAACAGCAGTCCACCTGCGGACGGTGACGGGGGAATTGTCACCCATGAAAGGCAAAGGGACACTGACATTTGTGGTGGGCGGTAAAACAGTGCGCCACCCAGTATCTTGCAGAGGCTACGCTGTGCTTTCCGGGGGAAAGGCCTGTCAACATGGCTCCACATCCCTGGGCTTCAACCCTACAACACCCAAGGTAACCACTGTGTCAGCAAACTCCGCTGAAGCCAACAATGACCCTGTTGTAGGGACCGGGAGGCCCACTCCTCGAGACCCCTGTAGCCCCCCACCCCCCCACTCACAGCTGAGCAGAGGCATGTTACAGCCCTTGCTGCTCAGAACCCACCAGCCGCCTCCCCCACTACCCCCCTCACCTCACCTAGCCGCCTCACCTGCGCCACAGCCTGCACACACTATACAGACCCCTAAGAGCCGGGCCCCTGAACCATTGGCAGCCCAGCTCCCCCAAACGGAGGAGGGAAGTGTCGTGTCGGCAGTACAGGGTGTTCTCATCTAGACCCCCAACAGGGTGAAGAATTGTGGCAACTATTGTCGCATTTCAAGGACATTTTTGCATTCAAAGAAGGTGACGTGGGGCGCACACACCTAATTCACCACACATAGATACGGGTGACAGCCCGCCTATCAAGTTACGCCCACGTCGCCTCCCACTGGCACGCCAGAAAGCAGCAGACAAGGTGTTGTGGGAGATGCAGAAGGCGGGCATTGTGGAGCCGTCTGACAGCCCGTGGGTCATGGTCCCCAGGGGGTCAGGATTTGAAGGGTAAGCTTCAGCCACTTAGCATGGCATTTGGCCGCCGACATTTTTGAAAACATGGCGTTACGGTTGCAACTTCCGGCACCAGTTTTTACATGCTGATTGGTAGATAACAGCTCATGCTCGAGTTTAGTGTTGGGCACGAGCGTCCTCGCGCGTCCGTGTTGGTTTGCATTTCTGGAAGACGACAAATAAAACAACTAACTACTTGGATTAAGCTACTGATACTTGACTTAATGCCTACATGGTTTAGGCTGTATTACCGGACTTTGTGGTAAATAAAAGAAAAATGTTAATGTCAATGACTTATTTCGTTTGCTTTCTTGCAACATTGACATGATTAGGCTATGCATTTAATTTAAATGTTCAGGCTGCCAGTCGAGGCAAAAGCCAAATGTCCTGCTCGAACCACAATACCCGAGGGATGTGCGCTTCTATCGGAAGTTTCACTTGCATTGGCTTCTTTTCGTCTGCCTGCAAATGTAGCCTAAGTTTAACAAGCTGCAAATTCACACTGGGTGCAGCAAAAATCCCAGCTATCCACACGTTTCCTACATACCATGTCTACTTAATTAATAGTCATTTTCGTTGGATAGCCTATTGCGTAATAGGCCTACAACCTGTCCAAATATAGTATTTAGGGATCATTATTTGTGAAGCCTAAAGTGACACAATATTGATTCGCATAATTTATTATCACATATGAACATCACATTAAATAACCTAGGACTTCAGAGACAGGGCAAACTTTACCACCATTCCCAAAATGTTATCCCAACCAATTAAATTAATTTGCGCTTATAACGAGGTGAAGCGCGTGCCCGAACAACTTCTTTTCCTCTGAGGGAATGTCCAATCTTCATCAACGACATACCGTTGTGCCTTACGTTGTCTCCGTCTGTAACGTGGAATCTAATAGGCTAATTCTAGCTGGTGCCGGAAACGAACACCCATGAAACGCCATTTTCGTAAAGATGGCTGCGGTCAATTTCATGCTTTTTTGGCTGAAGTAGCTAGCCTAGCATGGGCCATTGAAATGAATGGGGGCGGGACTTAGTCACTCTCTCCAGTTATATATAATACCTCCATGATGGTCCCAAAGAAGAACGGTCAGTGAAGGTTCTGTGTGGACTACAGACGGCTCAATGGGGTGACAAGGAAGGACTCCTACCCCCTGCCACGGGTGGATGAGGCTCTGGACCAGGTAGCGGGTTCGGCCTGGTTCACGTCACTGGACCTAAGATCTGGATACTGGCAGGTGCCCCTCTCCCCCTCTGCCAAACCAAAGACTGCGTTCTGCACAAGCCGTGGCCTCTGGCAGTTCAAAGTTCTCCCATTTGGCCTTTGCAATTCACCAGCCTCATTCGAAAGACTGATGGACAAAGTGCTGTCAGGAGTCCCTCGGCGTGAGTGTGTGGTGTACCTGGACGACATTCTCGCCCATGGCCCCACTTTCCAGGCAGCTCTCCAGTTTCTGCGGCATGTTTTGGAGCGTATAGCAGCAGCAGGTCTCAAACTCCACCCGGAAAAGTGCCACTTCATGCAGAGAGAGGTGTCATTCCTTGGGCACAGGCTGGGCAGAGAGGGCATTGGCACAATGGATGAAAAGGTACGAGCGGTCAGAGACTGGCCCACACCATCGGACCAGCAACAGCTGAAAAGCTTCCTGGGCTTAGCCTCTTATTACAGGAGGTTCGTGAGGGGGTTCTCCTGTGTGGCTGCACCGCTGTTCAGGCTACTGCACAAAGACCAAGACTTTGTGTGGACCGGCAAGTGTCAAACAGCATTCACCTCGCTACAGAAGGCACTGGGGGAGGCTCCCGTGTTGGCTCCGGCTGACCCCTCCCTCCCGTTCATCCTGGACTGTGACGTAAGTGGCCAGGGAGTGAGCGGGGTGCTGGCACAGCTAAGCCCAGAGGGAGAGAGAGTGGTGGCTTATTACAGTAAGACTTTTAACGAGCACGAACGCCGTTACTGTGTCACACGCAGAGAACTCCTAGCTGTGTTATCATCCATCCGCCACTTCAAATACTACCTCTGTGGGCTACCGTTCAACGTCAGGACGGACCACTCTGCCCTCCAGTGGCTCATGTCCTTTAAAGAGCCGGAGGGCCAGGTAGCACGCTGGATGGAGGAGCTACAGTCTTATGACTTTAAAGTGGTGCATATTGCGGGAGCTCGGCATTCCAACGCCGACGCCCTGTCCCGCCGACCAGACCTCTCAAGCCTCACGCATTGAGCGTGAGACACACGTATTTCAATGACTTCACACGCCACACATGGCATTTCTCACTCCTAGAAATTATTAACTTGCCCGCACAGAAATTTCTAAGGGCTATATTTTATAAACGTGTCACACAACGTTGCTGTCTGTGCGCTCATTCAGCTCAGAGAGCTGCTGTTCAGTTACTAACCTATCGGCCAATCATAAAATAGGATTTCTCAACCAATCAGGAAATAGTTTTGTTTTGATGTGGGTCCGCAACGTGGAGACTGCTGGTCCGCGGAGTCGTGGAGTGAAATTAGGCCCGGTGCTTCGTCTGATAATTTGCTGCGCAGTTGATCAAGATACCGAGGACTGACAAAAAAAGAAAACAAACGTTTCTGCTATCGATGTCATTAAACATGGAGCCATACAATAAAGTGGTGGTATGAGCGATTCAATGCAGGCGTCTGCGCGATCGTTACACTGCATGGGAAATAATATAACACATGGGATACATCAAAGTTATCAACTTCAAACATCAATTTACTTTTAATAAACTGACATACTGGGTGGAGTGCTTTGTACACTGAACCTACCAGATCAATTTCCCTCACGGGATCAAAAGAGTATATATACTTAAAAGCATACAGCTTCACTGATCAGCAGTGTTGGGGAAGTTACTTTTAAAAAGTAGTGTTTGCTCGTTACTCGTTACTTCTCAAAAAAGTAACCCGTTACTTTACTTAGTTACCCTCTATGGAAAGTAACTTTTTACGTAACTCGTTACTTTTACGTTACTTTTATGTTGCTCGACTTTGGGAAGAACCCAATATCTGTTCCTAAATGTGTAGGCCTACATAAAGTTCTACTATGGAGGACATAACAGGTGTTTCTTTTGTGCTCTTTATAAAAAATGCCACTTGACAAGAAAACATTGGGCTTATAGGCTTCAACACCACAACTAAAAGCCCTATGAAACAATATCAAATAACATAGCCTCGCTACATCTTGGGCATATAGGAGAACACAAAATATATGAGGGCTTATTTTATAGCCTTATACTCTTTCATTAAACAGGCGCTCCTCCGAAATTTGGTGCAAAGCTAGTGCAAATCGTATCAATAGGCTGGCAGTTGAGTTAACGGCAGTGGACAAAATCAGGGCACAGTGTAGGCTACAACTAACACTCACATTCCTCCCCTTAGTTTCAACGAGTTTGAAGTGATGTGAATACCCCCATCCCTCAGAAGTTATAGCGTTGGCTGCATCTCGCTTGCTATGATTGCTCTTCATTGCCACCAGCTACCAGGGTCGGACTGGGAACTAAATTCGGCCCTGGCAATTTTCTCCTGGACCGGCCCACTACCCCCCCCCCCCACACACACACACAAGCCCACCGATACCAAAATCCCCCCTGATTCCCCCCCATAAATAACAAACACACAGTATCATGCTGTAGCAACACTTCATAAACTGAACCCAAACATTTAGATTTGAACCTATAGGTTATTATAATCACAATAACACGGGGGTCCGGGGGGGTCTCCGGGATATTTTTTTACATTCTGGTTGCTAATCACACCATTTTAAAGTGATTTGAGAGGGACAGGATTCAGGGATAGGCTACTAAAGACAGGCTCATCTTCTGTCTGTCTCACGTCATGTTACCCCATGCATTAAACCACATGTATTAAACCACATGTCACTGCTTGACTAAATGAAAAATATAGGCTACTGAACATACATGGAGATCGTCATAGTTGACAGAAATCACGATTTGTGCCAACATGTTGTAGAAACACAACCACAGCCTTTAGGCCTATTTGGTGCAAATCTTCTCCTTTACTTTGGTTATAGTCAGCGATTCACATTAACTGTTGGCTATCACCACAAGTGTATACTAAACGTTTTTGCCCAAGTTTGTGTGCCGTCATCACATTTTGCAAAATTAGGCTACCTTCGTTACTAACCTACCAGTTGATACTTTTTTTACGTGCATCGACTCGCGATTGATTGTGCATCTAATGGAACACTCGGTGGAGAGTGAAAGTGAAGTTTCACTTTCACTGTCGTTGTGAGCTAAAAGGCTACTACTGTATATGGGAAATACTTTGAAGTTCCTTTTGAGTCCAAACATGAATAGGTTTTCTTTAACCTGTGCTACACTTTTCCACCAAGTTGTGCGAAAATTGTAGGCTACCCGGAGTTTTTTTTTATGTTGACAGACAAACCGCACTACAGTAGCCTACATGGTGCAGTAAATGGAAGCCCTTCGTAGCGCGTGTAACTAATGTCTATAAAAACAATATATTTATGGAATAAAACTAGACACCTCTGATTGCTGTTTACGGTTAAACTGCGATGATGTGAACACCAGCCAGCGGAGGGCACTTACATAGCCTAGGCTACCATGCATGGACTCGGCTATATTTCCCCACAAACCAAGCGGCTGCTTGGACAAATCCACTTGAGGGGTGGGGCAGGGGGGCGCGATCGTAACAAACACTGAACCTGTCATGAAGAGGCAAAAATGATTGACCTGTCACCCCCCCAATCCAAATGGATGCAACTGCATTTATAGGCTAAGCCTAGGTCTACATGACGGGCCGCAAATAGGCTAAATAAAATCCCGGAGGTCACCGGCCCACATGTGGACCGGCCCACCGGGCATTTGCCCGGTTGTACAGATTACCAGTCCGAGCCTGCCAGCTACTGTCACGTACCGCGTGGAGCTATGATTGCACTTCATGCTACCAGCCTCTGTCACGTAGGCTGCTGTGTGGAGCTCGTGCCTATTGCGCAAGCGCGCAGCTGAGAAAGCAGCGTCGCTGTCAAATCTGTCCCTGGGAAAAGTAACATACTTAAAAGTAAGTAACGTAACGTACGTAAAAGTAAGTACTTTGTAAAGTGTTACACACAACACTGCTGATCAGGTAGGGAAGCAACGCGGGACTACAGGCAGCAGATATGCAGTACACCATATGGCCAAGGGTGGCTCCCATTCACAACTATAAATCATATTTAAAAATACACTACATTTTTAACTCAGCCTATAGGCACTTTGCGTGTTTTATCATGTAGCTCACCATATCCATTGGCTTGAACGCTAAAAAGTATATGGGCCGCAACTTAAACCTCAGTTGGCAAGTCTGACAAATTGAGGGGACTTCGCCAAAATTTTTAATGTTTACAACTCTCATGCCCCTCCCCCACTACCACCGAGCACCCTCTCATCAAGTTCGTGCTCGTCAGTGCGCACTGCACCAGACTGTGATTGACAGTCAGATCTCACACAGCCCTGCTCTGATTGGACCAGAAGAACCGGGAGCTGTGGAGAGAAGAACCGGGAGCTGTGGAGTTTTGCAAAACAAATAACAGGCTCTAGGTGGAGGTAGAAGTGCTAGGTAGAAGGTAGACCGGCTGATTTATGTTGTTCTGTCTTAGCATAGTGTCGGTTTCAGTGAATATGATTGTGAAAAATGGGCCTTGCAACCCACGTCCACACAGGATGGAGGCGACAAGGACACACTGAGGTTGGGCGGTGATGGGGTGAAGACACAGCAAACAGCAAACGTGGATTGTGGTGGAAAGTGCAGATTTATTTACAGTGCTATAAAAAACGTGTTCCGGCACAATGCCAACAAAAAATACTTTTCCGAAAAATAAACAAAAAATCAACCAACCGGTTTCTTAATTCAAGCTCAATTCGCAAATTCACCAATACTCTGTATCCAACCTCTCAGCAAGCTGATACTCTCCAGACTCCCACCCTGAGAGCAAAAATCCCTCACTTTAAATAAAGCCATCCATCACCTCTAATTGGTAGATACCAATATAACAGGGTCATTTCCTCTATACAATCATAATAATCATCCCTTATGCATAGATCACAATTATACATGGAGCATAATTCTACATAGTTTCCATATTATCCAATAATAACATTTCAATATATGTATAATTAAATAATAATGACACTATTGTACAGATAATCACTTTATATTGTGACAATAGTTTCCCCCACTCAAAACATCACTTTCCCCTGTCCCAAACAGGGAATAAAATAGCCATAGAGCATCAGAGTCCCGCCCCTCCTCCGAGAGAGCTTAGTTTTCGGAAGTAAATTTCCCATTCATTTCTCCCATTGACGTTTTGGAAAAATCCGTATCTAAAGAGTTTTAGAGCATGTCTTAGGCTAATCAGCTACGGCGTAACTCATAAGCATACAACATATCATTTCGAGTGAAAAAACGAATAGAAAGTCCAAAAAAAGTCAAAGGTACAAGACTGTGTACATATTTTAATTTCCGAGCGAAGGAGCTACTCATCCCATAAACCACCGGGCCTCACTGAAAAATATATAAGCAGCACGAACCAGCGCGAAATCATTCATTTCCAACCGGCGACAGCAGCGAACCCTCTCCTCCAAACAATGATTTTTATATAGTTAATAGCAGTTATTTCAGGAGTAATCGTGTAAATAATAGTGTTTTGGTATTGAATGTTATATTTACCATCGTGTATTTTATATTGTGTGTGTGAAAGCGGTTAACGTTAACGTTAGCAACATTGTGCAGTGCTTCGTATCTGACTGCCATCCTGATGCATGGACCGGTGCATGGTCTGCTCTTGGACCACCATATTCAGTTTATTAACTTGAATTATTACACAAAATGTTCATTAAATGTACGAAGAAGTATTTCTAGGTTAATGATTGATATAGCTCGTACAGTATGAAGGCTACAGTAGCCTAGCTAATGTTAACTAGCATTACCAACCTCCCTGCAAAACTCACCACACAACAGTCAATAATGTGACCCGATTTAAAGTGGTTTTCACCCCTTTGGACATTCTTGATTTCGTCCTTGAAACTGAAATATTCACGGGCCGGGGGCATGGACGGTTTGCTAACCATTTTACTGCAGTGTCTACCCGGTGGTAGCATCCAGCTTTGCTATCAGCTAGCTAGCTAGTTCAAAGGTTTAAGTTCTTAATGGGGATATACAGGGCTTTTTGTGCCTCGTCTAAGTTGATGTTTCATAAACAACAATTCATGTTCATAGAAACAACAAGGTCACTAAAACATAATATATTTCATACCTGTGTTGCAGCATGTAGGCTAATGTTAGCAGCATTATAATGACATTCTAATGTCTGAAAGGCTAATGATTAGCTAGCCTATCGGCTACCTGAAAAGTTAAGTGTTCAAACTAGCATTTACAGCCCAGATAGCAGACAGGCATTGAAACTATGTAGAATCAACATTGCATTGTCAACATTAAATCATTGAATCAATGTCGGATTTCGATGTGGATTTAACATCAGTTTGCACCCTCAGTTAATATTGAAACAATGTTGATTTATTAACTATAGACCAGCGGAATTTCAATTATATTTCAATTAAAATAATATTGAAACAATGTTGAAATTACAACCAAACTAAAGATCAATGCGATTTCAATGGTATTTTCAATTCATATTAAACCGCAGTAAACCATTGATCTGGCAAAATATTGGGAAATTCATACCCTGCTTTATCTACAGCCAGGATACATTTGGCTAGGCCTAGGTATGTCTGGTTTAGGCTACACAACCTTGCATGAATAACCATTGACAACTTGTTATCAGTTTGAAAAGCAAGTGCATTTATTCACTCTTCATTTATAAATTCCCGTGTGCTGAGCTTCCCTGCCATCCATTCAGTAGGCCTACGGTTGCAGTCAGATCCTCCACCATCCAGTAGAGTGAAGCGGCACCTAACATAAACAGAAGAAAGATAGACAGTGTTAGATAAATATGTTCAACTGAAGGCTACTTACAAGTGAAACTTTAGAATAATCATATTCAGTCTATGTACATCGTAGCCTACTGTCTAACTTACAAACTCATTCATGCTAGAGTCAACTTAGGCTAGCTGGTAACAGTAGCTGCTAAGCGTTCACGTTAGCCAGCAGCACATCATCTTCAGCCTATCATTTTGACAGTAAACTCAACAAACATTTTATGTAAATCATATGAATATAATAAACGCTAACTTACTGACAACTAACGTTAAGGAAGGCCTAATTATAAATCAGACTGGGAGTAACGTTAACATAACATTATGATGAACTGCCATAACGTAACGTAAAACATTAATTTGACAACAGCAACGATAACGTAGCTAGAAGCCTAAGTTGACTCAAGCATGAATAAGTTTATAAGTTAGACAGTAGGCTACGATGTACATAGACTGTAAACATGCCCGAATTTAATGTAGTACAATTTCACTTTGAAACATTATCGTTAGATAAATAAATGCTTGCTTACCATTAAGGTGGAGCGGCGAACTTGACAGAGAGCTGAACACGGTTGACTGTTGCTCAAAATGATCTCCCGCCGGACAGTTCAAACGTCGTCGCGCGGTTAACTAAAAATCCACTACTTTTCAATCACCACGTCAAAATTTCCCAGTAAACCATACATCCATTACTTTTCAATATCTTTTAGTGAACTATGTATCGAGGCTCTATCGATTATGGCAATATAAACTATAAACCAATGTTGTTTCGATGTCTCTCTATCTATGCTCATGCACTGTCGGGGTTTTGTCAGGATTGTAATGCTGATTCAATGTCTATTTATCATTGAGATTTCAATCTCAACCAAAATGATGATTTGGATGGAAATTCAACATCATATCAATGTCACCTTGCTATCTGGGAGTGTTCTATTTGATGGTGTATTGGCCCTGACTAAGTTCGTGTGATATATAAACCACAATCCTTGTTGATACAAGTACCAATGTTCGTCTAGAAAGTTTTTATTCACATTAAGATTTTGCCATAGGCAGTAAAAGACTCCGCCATCTTGTCAATAATTTTCGCTGATTCAAGTTTCAAACTATGACTGAACGGCCTTTCCACCAATCAGAGGCATCACTGTGGGATTGTGGGATTGTTCAGGATTGTGGGTAATGAAGTACTTATCCAAGACATCGCGAATAAAAGACATTTATCTCAAAACGAGGTTAGTGCCCCGTGAACTTTTGGCGTCTATATGAGCATACACAATCGCTTAGTACAGCCGTAGCTGGTTTTGAGTCTACCATGTGCAGTTAAGTTTTTATGGCTTATACCCGAATTGTCAATGGAGAAATTGCATTGAATTCTTACTTCCGGAAACTCCTGTGGGCGGGACTGTGATGCTCTATTGCCCTGGGGATCGTGTTCCTTGGGGAAACAAAGTGATGCAGGACCAGGAAGTGAAAGTAAGAGCTATCAGTGTATGGACTAACGGAATGCAATGGGTTATGGAGCAGAATCGACGGGTACCACGTCGTTCGCTATGATGTTTGCAGATGTTGGGTGAGTAACGGAAAGATGTGTAAATAACGATCGCGCATGAATGAATTGCGTCGCGGTTGCCGGCACCGCGTGTAATTACAAACATTTGAAACTAAGTGCGTGTGAGCGTGTTTAATCGTGTAGGAGAAGGTAGTCAGTTTAAATGTCGCGGGGAATGTCAGGCGAGTTGGGGAAAAGGAGGGGCTACCTTTTCACAATGATCAAAAAATCTTGCAAACTGCAGCTCTTACAGCACTTACAGCAAACATCACCTCACCATCCGCTAGCTGCCTGTGTCCTGAATACACTGTAAAAAAGCACGATCTCTGTGGACAGCCCAGGCTCCAGAAAACAGCAAATTTAAATTAGTAAGACAAATTAAAGATTATTGCAGATATTTGTGATATGTTTTTAGTTTCAAAGCAAGTCACAACCTTTTCAAAACTGTTTAAAGGTAAAGGTTAAGGTATTTTAAAGGTATAAATATATCACAACTCTAGAGGGAGCACTACAGTCGCCACAAATACCTAAACATGCATAGTGTACCTTTAAAATAACATACCAATAAACCAGGGGTCTCAAACTCAAATGAGCTGGGGGCCAATTCTGCCAACGTCATCTGATTGGAGGGCCGGCTATTTCTGAAAATGCAATGTTCTTTTTTTCAAATACCACACAAAACAGAAAGTGCAAACAGAAAGTGCAAGTTTTTTTATCTAGTTTTAGACACCTGTGCTAGCAACCTTAGCTTATAAATAAAATAATGATAAAATAAATATTAATACAAATTATAAAATAAATGAAAAACATAAAAACAGGTATGTGTGTGTGTTTCACACCAAATAAAAATATTTCCTCTCATAACTTTTTTAAACCTGGCAAACTAGGCATCAGGGTTAAGAAAGCAACACCATTGGATTTTTATATCAAAATGTCAAAAGGCCATGGCTTGAAAGTGGTCAGAGATAAAGTCCTACTGTAAATGTAAAAATCTTTGAGTAAAACAAAAGTTTATGAAGGGGGTACATTTACCCATCTAATTTGTCACTGGATTGCAAGCACCTCAAATTATGCACCTTTCAGTAAATACTGGATGAACATATTTAAGCAGGTTTACTTTCCTTTTTTCATATTACCCACATAACAAATTAACAGGAAAACACCTAAGATGTATACCAACACCTAAGATGTTGTGGTTTAGTAATAGATTACTACAATATAGGCCTACAATAAAGTATTATGGTCAAACAGTTCCTATCGCGGGTAATCTGCAGTACCCAGAAGTTCGCATCATATTGCGGGTGACTTTGTAGTTCTTTAGAGCCCTATTTCTACTAGCCCTGCTGTCTGCACCACATCCATTACGGACACTATCATCACGATTACCACTGCAACCTCCAAGCTATGTTGGGCAGAGGGTCGAAACAAGCATGGTATGCTTAGTGGACACCGTTGTATACACGCACCTCCATTCACATACGCACCGTGACTATCACTGTCATAGACGATCGATCATAATCTCCAAAAGGATATTCTCCTTCAGAATTAGAATAGGTGAATAACATAGCTTACCTAAGACTTCATCACACGTGAACGTTTTTCAACATTTGGTGTAGGCCTATTTCTGCTTAATTTCTCCTTCAATTTATGCAACACTATGGCCTGCATCGCTTCCGCGTCATTACAAATGCACGTCTTTGTGTTTCTCGCGTGTAATACAAGTATTTCCTGAAAACTTTGCGCAGCGATTTTGGGTTTGAATCAAGCTCTGGATGTCTTGCACATAGTGGAGCAGAGTAGGTCTACAAATGAGATTTGTCACCGTACCTGGATCTATCGTCTATTTTAATCAGTATCGCTGTTTGTCGCAATTAATAGCCTCAAGGGCCGGATTACATTATTATTTTGTCATACGTCGCGGGCCGGAATTGGGCAGGACGCGGGCCGGGTGTTTGAGACCCCTGCAATAAACAAACAAATGAGAAAAAAAATAGGATTCTAGAAATGCAGGCCTGTAGGCTGACGTAGCCATACTCAAAATTCTATTCAGAATTTGATTCTGGAATCGGAGCATTGGGACGTGATTATGGGGGATTCTGGAATCGGAGCATTGGGATGTGATTATGGGGCGTGATTATGGGACCTGATTATGGGGCGTGTTCCAAACCCATACAGGGGAAGAAATGCCTCTGCACACAATTGGATAGACCTAACCAATCAGGGTGCGTTGCCCAAAAGTATAGTTGCTAACCTATTAGCAACTTGGTTGGCAATGGGAAATTGCAACTGTCCAACTTAGTGAAACTGAGCAACTATGCTTTTGGGAAATGCACCCCCTGAGCAACGAAATAGCCTACCGGAGTCCTGTAGTTAGAACAGCCACCGCGTCCTTCTTCCCGACAGATGCCTTAATCGTTGTTTCATATTCGTTTTTTTAAAAGTTATTGCACTGTCAATATATTGTATTGCAGCCATGGTAGCCACATAAATGGCTTTTCAATGGAGCACGTCCAGACTGAATTTCCCTCAAATGTTGTGGGCGAGGTATAATTCGGGCTGGCTTCCAGGCAGAGATGTAAAGTAACTAAGTAGAAACACTTAAGTACAGTACTTAAGTATGAATGGGGACTATCTGTACTTTACTTCAGTTTTTATGTGTCTTCCTACTTTTAGTACATTTTCAAATTAAATGTACTTTTACTCCACTACATTGTCATTAGCAGCATTAAGTGGAAAATAGGTTAAAATAACGTGCAAATGAAAACAAAAGGCACAGTCTCCAGATATTCAGATACTCAGATATTTGCAACCCTAAGATTTTCTGACCTGATGTCACCACAGGACACAGCAATGAATGAAGACATAGTGACAGAGTTAAGGCCTAGCAAATATAGTGTCGTGGAAAAAGTCCACTTCCGAATCCAATTTTCCAATTAACAATTACCACTTGACTATTTAGTAATTTAGCACTCTGGAACAAGGCGTCCGAAGAAGACAATGTAGACAGAAGACTTTCTGAAGACTTGATCTTTATTCTCCATATTGCAATGATAGTACAGCCTAACCAAAGTCCAGACCAACCATCAAAGCAATAGGGAGGAGATGTCATCAGCTGGGGCCCCCGACGAAATCTGCCTACGGAGGGCTATACACTATATTTTATACCCCTTGTCCCTCGAGAAGTCCCACCCAGGGTGTCCGCGCGGTAGTAAAAGGTAGTAAAAGGTAGTAAATAGAATCTACCAAAATTAAGGCCCTTGAAAGGTAGTAAAAGGTAATAAATGCAATTTGACTAGGTAGTACATTTTTCATCACCACCTCAATATATGAGTTTAAATTTGTTGCTTAATATTTGTGTCTACATGTTTTAACTTCATCTTGCCTAATTAAAAAATATATACGTGCTAACAGGACCTGAGTGAGTCGGAGTCGATAGCAATGACGTAGAAGTAAACTGTGTAGCGTTCCGTGGTTGACAGCCAACAAACAACATTTTCGCCTTTTTGCTTCAGTTGATATTACAGGGATACAAACAACACGCTTTTCGGTGTCTCCTTCACGTTGCTTTGGGCGACTTATATGAATCGTGCAGATCCGAAGAGTTTTTTAGGGGCCAGCGATGCAGGGATGCTTTTCGGCGACTCTCGCGTTTTTCACGTCATCTAGGCCCTACCGCAGGCTACCAGAGCTGCGTTTATCATATGGGCCTGCTGGTCTGGTGTCCGGTGCTTCTGTCACTCATCTAATAATATTTTGTTCATGTAGCAAAGGAGCGGTAGATGTAGGCCTAGGCTAGCCTATCACTCTGATAGCAGCTAAAAAATATATAGGCTACACTCACTCCGTTAGGAGGCAACTCTCTCAGTTTACACTAGGCTACTTCAGCTGGAAGTTTTAACAACTGTGGACTTGACTAGTGTAAGCTTTCGTTCAGCTGACGGTAGCGCTGCCATCTGACTGTGATCATCCAGAACCGTGCTATAAAATTCCACCTATCCCATCAGTAACAAAGTTCGAACTAGTCACTGACATAGTAACCGACAACATTTTTTAACGTAACCTAGACCTAGTATCTAATGTTACGGAATTGCAAGAAAACGAGTGAAAACAATTCCTTACTTTTAACCACGCAAGTGCGCGTGTCATTTATTAAAACGGTAGAAAACTGAATCAAAGACGGAACTGTCCATCAACAAAAACAGCATGCAGTTTAAAAGTCCCGTTATTTAAAGTCCCAGACATTTAAAGGGACAGCGGTCACTCAAGACAGACCTACACCACAACTGAGTGATGAACGTGAAATTCTTTGAATAGCCTACAAAACACTGCATTTAGATGACAACTGCGTGAAGAACCACGCAAATCTAGTTAATGGCGAATTAAGTGTATGGCATTCACATTTAAATCATTCAATAGCCTATGAAAACTTGATCAGTTAAATTGTTCTCATAAAAGGAACAGCAAATTATACAAAATATTCCAAATAGGCTAGTTTTATTGCAGTGACAGAAAACTGCAACATATGAGTTTAAAACCATGTTAAATTTGAAAGCATCTAGCTAGTGACAGGAGGTTTTAGGGGGGGAAAGAAACTCTGTAACCTACTTGATTCCACAGTCAATGTTCAGTATTTGGCCTATAATTTAGCCTATAATATTGGCATTTGAATCCATGAAAACTAACCAAAATCTATCATTTCCTATCGACAACAGACCAGTAACGCATCGAATCGCATTGCTACACATTTTGAAGTATTGAAAATAATCAAATCATTGGCTTAAAGAATCTATATTTTATCAAATTGTGATTAAACTTGATTTACACTCCTAAATGGCATCCTTACCTACCTACCTAACTGTTGTTTTGGGAAGTATTTATCATGCAAGCATCGTGCATCCATGCTGAGTAATGCAATGAAATCATAGTTTTCAATTTTGCATTAAAGCAGTCCACTGATGTGCATGTTTTCACGGACTGCTTTGTGTCAAATGTGCAACAACAATACCATACCAATAATAATGGCTTTATATATCCATATAAATAGATTTCTGGGCCTATCCTTAGACTAGAGTTGTTTCGGTGGTGTTTGTTGTTCATTTTTCACCACACATGTTTGGTGTTTTAGCGTCATTTGTGCCAAGGTTATCATTCACCTTATTAGGGCTAAGGGCTGGTTAGGATAACTCAAGGGCTAGGGTTAAGGTAAGGACAACTGAAACTGAACTCCTCGACACTACAAAAAAACATTGTCATTGACAATGACCATACTTAATGATCGATCACAATTAGAAATTATTAGTGTACCTAATATTTATGATTTATACCTTATAGCAAGTAGTAAGTGGTACCCCCCCCCCCCCCCCCAAAAAAAAAGGGCTGCTGCTTGATGTCGTGTTGGTAGTAAAAAATATTGTGGAGGTAGTAAAAAAGGTAGTAAAAAGTAGTAAATTCAACTCTATGATTCCTGCATATACCCTGCACGTCATCCCCAAAAACACCTTTCACCAATCAGCATTAAGCAGGGTCGCTTACATTGGTGGAAACCATCTTCCCATCATGCATAAAACTATATGCAAACCTGTCTAATGCATAGGAAACATATGTAAAATAGAGGTTTTCTGTTTTTTTCCAGTTTGGGGAAATAGGGCCTTCTTATCTGATTCTCTTTCTAGTTGGACAGGCCCTAAATCATAAGACACAGCGGCCTCCTACTCCCTGTCCTGTCCGGTGCTCACCAGCTGGATAACACCCCCTTCTCTTGACCATGTAAGGAGGAGATGCTCTCATCCTGGTACCCCAAGTACTTTTCCACTCACCCCACTCCTCTGATAGTTGGTCTGGCCTACACAGGGGCGTAGATTTGCGTGGGGACCGAAGGACGTGTCCCCACCAATGTCAAATTACGACTGAAATGTCCCCACCAATATTCAGGTTGAAATGGGGAAAAAAGCGCTCACATGCGCTACACAAAGAGTTAAATCATTTCTCACTTCAGTGCTGCGGATCATCTCATACAGATCTTGTAATGTGCAGTAGCCTATAAGGGTAAATCGTGCTGATTTGAAGTTACCTATAATAACTACCAGTGAGCCGCAGTCTCCTGCGCAGCATGCAGCGCTTCATCTTTACTTCACTACAAGCATGAGGTGCGTCCAAATTCACCCATTCTTCTCTGTTGAACTCCTCGAGAAGTAGGCTACTCATCACACATGTGTCACATGAAATAGCCTTTTCTCAGCTTTTAAACGGTGCTAGCTAGCCACTGTTTGCTGTAATAAACAGTTCGTGAGAAAAATAACTTCAAGAGATGTAATAATTATTCTCTGCGCCCATCTCCACATCCATTCGTCTCGGTGGAATATCGTAATCCTACACACTCTTCACGCAACACATGACAAACCATATATCAGAATAAACAGCAGACCTTACCGAACACAAAGGTGTAATGCATTCCCGTGTATAGTTAGCTGTTCCAGAGTAATCCGGTTTTTAAATAAATTATAGCAAAATTCAACATGGTCTTTCGGCTGCATTTCTTAAAACTGAGCTGTGCTTACATCGCCTAGATATCTGTAAATATTAGAATCAGAGAATATACAGGCAGCTAATGTTTGTCAATGTAGCCTTAATGATTTCTTTTCACAAAATGCTAAGCATGCATGTATTTAAGTTTCTTAAAACTGAGCTGTGCTTAAATGGGCATGATTTCATAACAGACCAAATAGAAAATAAATGTTAAATATAGCCTACATATCTGTAGCCTACATATTAAAATCAGATTATGTAGGCTACACAGTGTAGTTAGATCAAGTTGGACAGTAGCACATTTTAATCATGGATAGTAGTTGGACAGTAGCACATTTTAATCATTATATATAATTGGGGGGGAGGGGGGTAGTGGGTAGTGTCCCCACCAAAGCTCAGACCAAACCTACGCCCTTGGGCCTACACAAGATACAATGACCTCACCCTGCTCACAGCACATGCAGTGACATAAAAACTTATGACACTCATGACTACATTCTTCTAAAACATGAAAACCCATACAATATTATAAACCCTTATGAAACCCATGATTACATCCCTTTAAATCATGAAAATCCACCATAATAGCAAAGACATAGCACACCAAGGTGACAGAGTTAAGGCCTATAGCTAAGACATAGCACACCAAGGTGACAGAGTTAAGGCCTAGCAAATATAGCTAAGACATAGCACACCACGGCCTATGTAGGCTGTTGTAAAGAGCTGAATTAAATTGAAATTCTAACTGCTTGCTTTTCATTAATAGCATAATTTGTTTAGGCGTGTTTATGGAGTGTGATGTAGCTGCCTTTCTAAACATATTGGTTAAACTTCATTATAGGCCTATACAAGGAGGCAGCAGTGAAAAATGAATGGCAGCTATACCTTTGTTCATGCTTCGAAGACATTGTGTATGAAGTGTAGGCACCAAGTTTTCAGGTGCTGCATGAACTTAATAGCCTATCCAAAGTTCTGACTGCTTTGTTTTTCATTAAAAGCATAGTGAAGGGATGGGATGTCACCCCACCTGGCTACCACCTACTTGTCATAATTAAGTACTGTAAATAATAGATACTTTAAGACTTTTACTTAAGTGGTATGCTTATAGATTACTTTTACTTTGACGTAAGTCTTTTTCTGATCAAATATCTGTACTTTTACTCAAGTGGGTGTTTCGGATACTTTATACAACTCTGCACACACACATACACTCTGCTTCCAGACTAGAAGGCCTGTACTGTACCTGACAACAGTACACGCACACAAAGAAACACACTGGAAGTCTCTATGATGCAATATTACGCAGATGGTGACATACAGTCATCAGCTCCTTCAGATATAAGCAGGAGAACTAGTGACAGCAACACACAACGCGCTCACACACAGAGGGGAGATCTTCATTGGCCATTGCATTATTGTTAACAATACATTATCCAAACTGACTTATTCATATATGATGAATGATATATGATACATCATATATAATTGCTGTTTCCTCGTTAACTAGTCAAAGGTTTTTCATGTAAAGCTATTGAAGTAGCAATTCAGGTGTTTGTTAGTGTCAAACATACAAAGAAAAAAGTTTTTGCGTTGTCAACTTTTGTATCTGTGTGCCTGTACTTTGAAAATCTTTGAAAACAATACCTTTTATGCACATTTTGTCAAGGATCAAAATATTGTATTGTACATCAGTCATTTTACTGTCACTGTTTAATTTTCTTGAGAGATCTGATTTCTTTTAAGCATCAGTGATATAATAATTTGTGAAGACAGTTTGTTTTTGGTTAGAAACTGTAGACAATTTTAAAGATTATGCAGAACACAACAGATCCAGAATCTGCTAACTTCTCCTCTCCCCTCAATACTGGACTTGCTGTAAAAGCCTTTCTGTCCATGACCCCCTGCTTCCTCTTCCTGTATGTCAATATAGTCATGCTGGTCACGCTGAGGTCTAAAGAGCTCT
>NW_027468870.1:1390000-1472500 GCF_046254945.1 Alosa pseudoharengus | reverse complement strand
TCGATTAGAGTAGCCAGAAATGTTCAAATGGGTGGGCACAGAAAGAAGAGGGTGGGCAAAGCCAATTTGATTGAACATAGCCTAAGAGAAGCCTAGATGAGATACACCATACAAACATTAATCGGCATGTTATATTTATGACATAGTGGAATTTATTGAACGCATTTGATCACAGCTGACAAATTAGGCAGAAACATTTTAAACTGGAGCAAAACAATGCATGAATGTAGGTCTAGCTTCGGAGCGTCACATGAAACACAATTGAGACAATAGATTGACCATATTGTACAAGTGCAAAGCCTTATCATAGGCATGTTACATTCATGACATGAAAAGTAGAACTTATTGAACAAAAATGGCAAATTACGCAGTCGGCTAAACATTTTAAACTTGCGCAAAACGGCATGAACCCAACGGTGCGTCGCATAACTTAAAACACAAACTGAAGCAACAGCTTGGACAGTCCTACTGCAAAGGCTTTCCTTGCATAGGCATGCAACGTCTATGACATAAAAAGTGGAATATGAACGCATTTCACACCTGACAATTAAACGGAGCTGCCGCCTGTTCGCGATTTGACTAATTCTTGAGCTCTCAGAGTAGTGTTGACTTGCGCGTCTTTTTTAGATGGTGAACGTAATTGGACGGGCAAGACTGACAAGTAGACTACTATATGGCTACGCCTATGGCTCGATTTGAATTATTTGCTCTGTTTGTGAATGAAGTTGTAGCCCCTAGTATGTGTCCCTAGTTTCCCTGTCATATACTGTCTTTGGTGTAATCTCACCAGAAGGCTACTGCAGCTGGCTGCCTTCCAATGACGTTGGCGACAAATGATGATCTGAGCTGATAGATCTAACATCTAGGCCTACTTCCCTAACATGGGCTGATACTACATAGCCTAGGCCAGTCTTCTATAATCATGGGGCAACGCTTTGGGCGAACGCGATGTTCATAAACGAAACAGGCATGAGAAGGGAGATGATTTTCTGTCGATTCAACGAAACCAAGTTTGCCATCGTTGCGCAAGTCGCCCAATTTCTCGCTATAGTTGTTAGACAATATTTTCTGTCGCTAGGGATGGCCAAAATTAAATCTAACTTTTGATCTGACCATGAAATCAAAAGCCTGGAAAACAACGTGTTATTTGTTTGTTTGTATCACATTCATAAACAAATAATGAAATAACAAATATATATATATTTTTTTTCGTTTTTGATTCTCAATTGAATATCAAATGAACGAATGATACACAGACCCATAACCACTCATATCAAGTATAGCGCCACCTAGTTAAAAATGAAAAAGCAAAAATGAGATTGTGTAATCGCAGGTATCTCTGACCTGACATAATCAAGACTGCACACAATTGGAAGTATAGGATCATTATTAGGCTTGGGAATCGGTTCCAGTTTCCGGTTTGGAACCGGTTCCAAACGTTCCGATCCATCGGAATCGTACGCGTACACACGTTAACGATTCCACTAACGATTCCGAACATCCATTCCCACGTTGCGGCACGACGTCACAGTATGCGAAATTTAGAAATTTTAAAGCATTCAACTTCTGCAGTGTTTCCCCTACAATGTAGGCTAGTCAGCAGCGCCACTCCTAGAATTCAAGCGCTGCTGCAAAAAATTGCCTAATTAAAAAAAACGCACGCAAGTGAACTTAGGGAACAGCTGCCGTTTGTTCAGGTTCGATGTCAACAAATAATAGTAGGCTAACGTTAAAGGCGCAGTCAGGGATTCCACAGGAGATCACGTTTTGTGTTTATGTTTTAACTTTATTAGCAGACGCAATTTTGTGCAAAAAAACGTAGCCTACATTATGTTAACCAAGGAACCAAATTAAACACGCCAGCGAGGTAGCTCGCCCCTACCTTCAGTAGCCTATTCCCAGATAAATTCCACGCATTGTTTCGTTTTTGTTTGTTATACAGTCAATGCTTTTAAGCCCTGTGTTGCTAACATACCTAGGCTGTGAAACTAAGGTCTAGCCTATTGGTGGGTTTAATTGAATTTCGGTAATAGTATATGCAACCATTTACATCTGGAGATAGTTTGTAATTTCCTGTAGAGCTCACCAAAATCATAGAAATGATACAAAACACTTATCTGCTATAATCCAAGATAGATTTGCTTCGAGTTGTTAGGCTTTTGAGCATTTATTTTACCAAATGACATGGAAAACACAATTGATTTCATCCATATATCCTTATGCACCATGCACAACAACGCTACCAAGTTAGCTTAAAACCGTGAGAATCAAGCAAACCTCTCTGGCCGTCACGGCCCTAAAGTGACAGGCACTCATTTTGACCTGCACCGCACCAATACATTGTAATGACATAAAAGAGGAGTCTATATAGTTTATACAGTGCTGTGCAAAAGTTAAGACACCATGCTAAAATTGACTAAAAGGAGGAATACAAATAATCTTTTGGAAATTGATCTTAATGGCTTAATTTAAAAAAAAGAGGAAAAATCAAGCCTTTAAGGACATCAATTTTTTGTGAATGTATCATGTATCGTAAATAAATAAATGTTATTATATAAATAAATGTCTTAACTTGTGCACAGCACTGTACATTCTAAATAGTAATAGTTTGTACAGTGGCCTTTGATTAAGCTTTATTTTTTGTCATAATTTGTAACTCAATCTGTCAATTTCTTTCGACAAAATCCACCAGAAGTCATCATTTAACAGGGTGTCCGCGCGGTTGTAAAAAGTATTAAAAGGTAGTAAATGAAATTAGCCAAATTTAAGGCCATTTAAAAGTATTAAAAAGTAATAAACGTCATCTGATGAGGTATTACATTTTCGAACCACTATGGTTATGATGTTTTCCATTTGTGTTTCCATTTGCAGACCTATCTCCTAAAATTCGCGTGAATTTATTTATATTATATTATTTATATGTGCGAGTAGGACCTGAGTGATATGTCAGTGTGCATTCGCGGTAAAAACTTTTAGCGCCCCCTCAAACTCTGCTCAAACTGGATATACGGCTGGCTTACTGCCTAAACTTGTTGCCAAAAGTTCGCTACCATTGACGATGTCATGGGAAATTTTATTTTTTCGGACATTTGGTTAGAGGACTCGAGATTCAAAGACTGGCTTAGGCTAGTTGGCAACAGCCAAGAGGCTTATTACCACGTCTGTAAAAAGACAATAAATGCCCCTGGATGGGAGTGAATGCCGTCAGGTCACATATGGAGTCTACCAGAGCCGTTTTTCTACCGCTCTGGAGACTACTAACCAGCAAACAAGAATGGGCGGACGTAATCAGAGGTGGAAGAGTCGACTGCCTGGCTCATCGGCCACGTAGGGCTACTGTCTCCACATAAATATGCGTCATTGATGTCAAGTCTACGCTACCAGCTGTCATTGTCATCCAAAAAAGTAATCATTTGCGCCATCGCGTTTTCAATGACACAGCACACAGGCTGTAAGAGCAGCAGACATAGCCTAAACTAGGCCTAGCCTACATACAGTATCACAATAACCCATTTTCAAATTAAAAGTCCCCATAAAGGCAGAAGGCCTTTTCATTCAAACAAATATATAATTAAATGAAAGGCGAAAGAAACAAGAATATAACATGTAAACATATGCACATGTTATAAGGGGTTATTTGCAATGAGCTACCCCTCCCTTGATTACAGAATAGAGGTTAAATATAGGCCTGACAGTGTTGCTTTGTTTAGGCTATAAGATAAGGTTTAGGCTATAAGATTTAACATTTTCTACCCTCAGTAAATGTCATGTTAAGGTTAGTTTAACAGGTGTTACCTTTACATTATTCAAAGCTTGCTCAGGAGCTATAGGGTTACTCCCTTGATGTAGTATGTGATGAGATCAAAGTCCCAATAGACTTGCTTAAAATTAGTTGAATATAAGAACCTGTGTAGGCTTGTATAGGCTGTAGAGTAATATGCTATCAATGTAATATAATATATTTTAAGTCAATTTGTCAATTAGTTTCCACAAAATTCCCCAGAAGTCACCATTTAAGGGGTTATTTTTCAAAATTTTCGTCACAGGGAGCATGCAGGCCCAAAAGTATTTTATCACATGGGGCCCACATTCTCCAGCAGCACCCAATTAATAATTAGTATTTTTGTCAAATGTGACAGCCTATTTTTGAATGTGATACCTTGACTGGCAAATTATATGAGACAGCAAGGGTGTGTGTGTGTGTACTGCGTATGGTCGTGGGCCTTTTTAGAAGAAAGTCCAGTATACCTTTTCTTATTATTATTTGTCATTTTGTCTTGATTGAGAGAGAATGATAGTGAAAGAAAGAGTGTAGTGCTGGAGAAGTGGTGTGTGCTCTTCCTACACATAACAATGAAATAACTTTTTTATCTTGGGTTAGGATTAAAT
The DNA here is from genome assembly GCF_046254945.1 of Alosa pseudoharengus. Taxonomy (NCBI): domain Eukaryota; kingdom Metazoa; phylum Chordata; class Actinopteri; order Clupeiformes; family Clupeidae; genus Alosa; species Alosa pseudoharengus. The sequence goes on along the minus strand of NW_027468870.1, from coordinate 1,468,111 downwards.
AACAAATAATTGTGTATAGGCCAGTGTTTTTATTGAAGCAAAAAAGGAACAAAGTATCCAGTAACTGTAATAAGATACTTGATTTGAATTGTAAGCATTGCTACACTTTCTTACTCAGAAAGTTAAGTAACAAAAATTACAGTCTGTTACTTTATAATTAGTCACCCCCAACACTGAATTTCGAAAGGTTGCCGCTAGTTGCAGCTCGAAGTCGTGTTGGTATTAAATAAGGGTGTCACGATTTGGATTTTATTTCGAAATCGATCGAAATTACATCTCAATCTCGAACTTCGAACTCAAAAGTAGAATCGACGATGCAGCCACACCCCCAATGTCACGTCCAGCATGTATGCCAAGAGCACAAACACACATGCACGTGCTGAACTGCAGCGTCAACACTCCTCTAATTTTAGGCTGCAGCCAGTTAAAATATAGGCCTACACATCAACCTACCGAAATCAAAGCCCCTCTTGCTACTTTGAAATCACCGGTGTGGAAGTATTCGTTCATTCACGTCAATTAAAACTAACTTAGCCTACTCAACTTAGCAAGTGAAAAGATGGTCTAATTACAGTCCAAAGTTACTTTAAGGCTTAAAATGCACATTTATAAGTACATATTCCATGAACACTAACCTTGGGTCTCTTCGGAGTGTGCTGAAACAATCAAATTAACATTCTGTGTTGTTTCATTTTACTATGTTCACGTCTCTGTTTTAGCCTAAAGTTAGTTCTGTTTACATTACAACCTCACGGTTGGAACGGTTTCAAAGCGGTTTCAAAATAAAAGCCCCCCGAAAAAGAAAAGGAAAAGGCCAAAAAGAGTAAATAACATATAAGGAGCATTAATAGTAATATTTAAAAAAGATCGAAAATCGAATCGAATCGTGACTTTAAAATCGAAAATTACATCGAATCGAGGATTTGGAGAATCGTGACACCCCTAGTATTAAACAATATTGTGAAGGTATTAAAAAAGGTATTAAAAGGTATTAAATGCAACTTAAGAATTTCTGTATATACCTTGTTTAAGGAGTCATTTTTTCAAAATCTTCTGGGGGGGGGGGGGGGCTTCCTACGATCAACAGCACCGCTGCTGGAAAAAATTCTAGGGGAAACACTGTTCTGTATTGATGTTGCAGCCTTGATATTCATTTTCTAAAACCACTTTAAATTAGACATTCAAAGCCAACAACTCTCAAATCCATCCTATAAGTGTTCAGCAAATGGTACAGGAATCGATATGGGAATCGATAAGGAATCGCATCGATAAGCAGGTTCGACAATGGCATCGATATCGATAATTGATCGATATCGATAATCGATATTGTCTGTCGACAATGGCATCGATATCGATAATTTCTTAACGATGCCCATCCCTAATCAATATGACCCCCTCTGAATGCATGCCAAGTTTTTTGGAATTCTGTTCATGGGGAGCCATACAATGAATTAATTTATGTTACGTTACTGTACACCAAGTGGCCTGTATGTGACCGTTTTCTGTGAATATCTCGAGAACCGTAGGGCCTAGGAGAACCACCTTTTTTGTATGTTGGTCTTAGGGCCATGTCAACCCATCCCATAACCACTCATTTCATGTATAGCGCAACCTAGTTAAAAATGAAAAAGCAAAAATTAGGAGTTGTACTCACAATATCTCTGGCTGACATAGTCAAAACTGCTCAAAATTGAAAGTGTAGGATCATTATGACACCCTCTGAATGCATGCCAAGCATGACTTCCGTTCATGCGGGGCCCTACAATAAATTAATTTATGTGTACATTTAGTGACTGTACACCAACAGAGTTTTGTGTGTGTGCATCCACATAACATCCCTGTCACTCCCAGGATTTCTCTTACCTGAACAGCATGGAAATACAAATGCTCTGTAATTGTAAATATTGCAACGCAAACAACAACATAATTCTCTAGTACAAAACACAATGTCAGCAGGACAAACATAATGCAGGGGCCAGCTACGTCAGTGGAGGCATCATGCCAATCATGCCCATGTAGGAGTGTCCAGCTACCTCAGGCTGCAGTAGGCCACAGCTACCAAAACATGATGATGTCACCCATGGCAATTCAGACAGCTGCACAAACAAAATTGACTGACAGGCAGGTGTGAGAGATGAATAATTGATCAGCTTGTTAATGAGGTGACATGGGACAGACTTCAGCAAGATGTTTGCGAGGTGTCCCTAAAGCTCTTATCCTCTAAACAATATCCTGAGATCACCGTTGAGGCTCTTCCCAAAGAGACTGTTTTCATGTTTGTTTCCACTGTGAATCCTTTGTAAATGAGATCATGGAAACAAGTGAAGATATTCAGTGGCCAGTTTCTTTCTTTTTCTAACTTTAGTTTATACTTCAAAGTGTGCTTTTATGTTTTGTCATGGCGTTACAAACTTACCCGTAAGTGTATCCTTAAGGTATTGACAAATCCAAAATATGGCACTTCAGATAAACTACTAAACTAAAGTGTCAGACGGAATTGTGTGTCTGCTGACTCTAAAAACAGGCACACTAAACAAGCGTGCACTCGTAAAGATTAGAGCCTCAAACTATTCTAAATATAACTTCATGCAAGCTCAAAAAACAAAACTTAAATGTGTCATAGAATGTGTCTGCCATGAAAATGCTATAAATGCTTTAGTTCAACTAAGGTGCTCGTGCCATTGTGCCGATGGAGGAGGATGGTGGGCCTAGCACAGCTGCTACAATGGACAGGTGTCATCAAACTGGGTTAGACATACTGCTGCTACAGTTAGACACACTGCTGCTACAGTGTACAGGTGTCATCAAACTGGGCTAGACATACTGCTGCTACAGTGTACAGGTGTCATCAAACTGGGCCAGAAACACTGCTGGGCCCAGCAGCGGCTCTCTCTCATCAGGCTGCTATGGAAGGCCAGACTCAGCCGCCGCCACTCACACAGGCCCACAGAGCCGCCACACACACGAGCCGCCACTCACACAGGCTTACAGAGCCGCCACTCACACAGGCCTACAGAGCCGCCACTCACACAGGCCTACAGAGCCGCCACTCACACAGGCCTACAGAGCCCGGTCCATCAGTACAGGCGCCCCACAGGGGTGTGTCCTCTCCCCGCTGCTCTTCTCACTAATGACCGCACCTCAAAGAGCCCGTCTGTAAAACAACTGAAGTTTGCAGATGACACCACTGTCATTGGTTTGATCCAGGATGGTGATGAGTCTGCGTACAGGCAGGAGGTGGAACAGCTGGTCCAGTGGTGCAGTCAGAACCACCTGGAGTTAAACCCCAAGAAGACTGTGGAGATGACAGTGGACATTAGGAGAAGCCCCCCCTCTCACCACCCAGAATGACACAGTGTCCACTGTGGATTCCTTTAGGTACTGGGATGAACCATTTCACAGGACGTAAAATGGTCTCCCCACATTGACTCTATCCAGGAAAAGGCCCAGCAGAGGTTATACAAACTGGGCCAGACATACTGCTGCTACAGTGGACAGGTGTCATCAAACTGGGCTAGACATACTGCTGCTACAGTGGACAGTGTACAGGTGTCATCAAACTGGGCTAGACATACTGCTGCTACAGATGTTGCTGAGAGGACGCTGGCGTGTTTGTCGCCGCTTCTCGCATCCGACCTTTCCATCTCTCCTGGCTGTTTAAACTACTAACGTTATATTGGAATTCTCCTACCGTGGATACTCCAATGGATGGCCTGGTCCCATCTCGGCTGGCTGCTGTACCGCCTGGACAAAGTACAAACACCTCGTCGGAGGGCTACAGCTGCGGCTCGTTCACCGGCTTGTCAACTCGCCTGGAGCTAGTACCGTACAATTTTCTCGTCGGAGGGCTACAGTTGCAGCTCGTTCCCGGCTTGTCAACTCGCCTGGAGCTAGTAGCACGCCAAGCTAGGCTGCTAACAACCGAACATCTCATCATGTCTCGTTTCAAATACTCCGCAATGGAACTCAGGAACATCATCCCGCACGTGCTCCCGGACTGCCTTGAGGTGATAAAATCTCTTCGGCTCCTGCGCCGTCCACCCTACGTGCATCGGGCTACCAGGCATAAGTTTGTTTACATGGCTACAACTATGGCTGTGCCGGCCGTCAGGGCAAACTCACTTCGGCGACGTCATCGACCTGGGCCACGCCCACCACCTGTCCTTCTGAGCCCCCTGGTTAGTGTGGTGGCCAATACTGTGTCTGCTATCACAGTGCCTCCATCTGCCTCTTTTATGCTACTGAATGTTCGCTCACTCAACAACAAGGCCTTACTCCTCCACAAAATAATTCTGGATAAAACTTTGGACTTTCTCTGCCTGACTGAAACATGGCAGAATCCCCATGTATTTATCACACTCAATCAAGCCACTCCCTCTGGATATTGCTACATCCAAAAGCCCCGCAGCTGCGGCCGTGGTGGCGGCCTGGCTGTTATACACCGCACTGACATCCTGTTAAAAGAAATCCCAGTCACAACATCATCATTTGAGTGCCTCCACTTCACGCTGTCTGGTGCCACACAGCTCCAGGTGGTTCTTGTCTACCGCCCCCCGAAAGCCTCCTCCTGCTTTCTACAGGAGTTCTCGGACCTGCTGGCCTCGGTCTGCCCCATGTCCCCAGCTACTCTCATACTGGGTGACTTTAATATCCATGTAGACTCCAGCAGCTGTTTCTTCGCTGTGGATTTCCTCTCACTGTTGGACTGCTTTGACATTAAACAACATGTACAGGGCCCTACACATGCCAAGGGGCACACCCTGGACCTGGTGTGCTGTGTTGGCCTAAGCCCCTTCCATCTCTGCTGCACGGACCCGGCTGTCTCCGACCACCAAGCCATCCTGTTCTCTGTCCCAGTGTCCCTCCCCAAGCAGCCTACAAAAAGGTCTATCACATACAGGAACACAAAGCGTGTGTGTATACCTACGCTGGCTAACACCCTAGCTGCCAACCTCGCTATCCTCCCCTCTAACCGCACTGCTGACGGCTTGGTGGAACACTATAACAGCGCCTTCGCCCTCAGCCTGGACTCTGTTGCTCCACTCACCACCAAACTGGTCTCCTACACCCGCCCCGCTCCCTGGTTTACCCCAGAGCTGCGGAGGCTTAAGTCCATGGGGCGCCGGCTTGAGGCTTCACAAAAGATCCGGCCTCACTGTCCACCTCGAAGCCTACAGAGACCACATCAAGTGCTACAAAGAGGCTCTCACCCAGGCAAAAACACTCCATTACTCCACACTTATAAACAGCCAACAAAAGCATCCGAAAATGCTTTTCTCCAACATCAACCGCCTTCTTGACCCTCCCGATGCTCCGCAACCCTCTGATGCCGCTGACCTCTGCTCCAGGTTCCTGGACTTTTTCCACCAGAAAGTGGCCATTGTCCACCGGCAACTCCAGGCATCTACACCCTCCCCGCCGGCCACACTACCTCGGCAGGACATGTACCATCCTTCTGCCCACCACAGCGCCGCCTCTCCACCTTCTCCCTGCTTGATGCTGATCAAGTCCTCGACCTCTTGACCAAAGCCGGGACTTCATCCTGCAGTCTGGATCCACTACCCACGACCCTTGTGAAGGCCTGTCTCCCCACCATTTGCCCCCCGGTGGTTGACATCATCAATGCCTCACTCAGCTCTGGTGTGGTACCCTCCAGCTTTAAGTTGGCGGCCGTGACCCCAACACTCAAAATGACAGGCCTGGACCCAGATGACCCCAACAACTACCGTCCGATCTCCAACCTTCCCTTCCTGAGCAAGACCTTGGCAAGAGCAGTGGCTGCCCAGCTACAACATCACATGTCCCACCATGAGCTCTTTGAACCTCTCCAATCGGGCTTCAGACCCCATCATAGCACCGAAACTGCCCTCATCAAAATAACAAACAACCTCCTGATTGCTGCAGACAACGGCCTTGTTTCCATCCTCATCCTCCTCGACCTCTCTGCTGCCTTCGATACCCTTTCCCACTCCATCCTTCTCCCGTCTCTCTGAGCTCATCGGCCTTACCGACACTGCTCTCTCTTGGTTCCAGTCTTACCTCTCCAACCGTAAACAATACATCACTCTGCAAGGCTCCTACTCCACCACTGCAACAGTTAACCATGGCGTCCCCCAGGGATCTGTCCTTGGCCCCCTCCTCTTTACCATCTACTTGCTCCCCCTGGGTCAGATCATCCGCAACCATGGACTCAGTTTCCACTGTTATGCCGACGACACCCAACTGTATGTCAGCACCAAGCCCTCCTCACAACTCCCACCAATACAACTCAACAACTGTCTGCATGATATCAAAACCTGGATGACCAACAACCTTCTGAAACTCAACACCAACAAGTCAGAGCTCATGGTGGTGGCCCCAGCACCACTGCTCAGGAAGGTTGGAGACCTCACCCTGGTCATCGACGGCTGTCCCACCTCCCCATCTCCCAAAGTGCGGAACCTGGGCGTCATTCTGGACTCCACATTTTATTCAGTTTCCACATCCAGAGCATAACCAAATCTGCCTTCTTTCACCTCCGTAACATTTCAAGACTCCAGCCGTCACTCACCGACTCAGTCACCGAAACTCTCATTCATGCATTTGTCACCTCCCGTCTGGACTACTGCAATGGTGTCCTGTCTGGGCTGCCCAACAAAGCCCTAGACAGATTGCAGTATGTCCAGAACTCAGCTGCCAGGGTGTTAACCCACACCAAGCCCTGGCAGCACATCACCCCCATCCTCAAGAAACTCCACTGGCTGCCAATCAAACAACGCATCAGCTACAAAATCCTCCTCCTCACCTACAAATCACTTCACTCACTGGCACCCAAGTACATCACTGACCTCCTCCACCCGTACACCCAGTCACGGTCCCTGCGCTCCACCAGCAAGGACTTACTCTCCACTCCCCGCACCAGACTCAAGACCTTTGGTGACAGGGCTTTCTGTGCAATTGCCCCTACCCTTTGAACACCCTGCCCCCTCCTATCCGTTCCGCCACTTCTCTGACACAGTTCCAAAAGCACCTCAAAACACACCTCTTCTCTCTTGCCTACCCTCCCTAAACCCCCACCCTGCCCCTACCCCCCTACTCTCACTCTTGTAAAGCGACCTTGGGTATCTTGAAAGGCGCTATATAAATTGAAGTTATTATTATTATTATACTTCCTGAGACAGCGAAAGAAGTTTAATCTGCATAAGGAGCTGCTGACCACTTTCTACTCAGTCATCATTCAGTCTGTCATCTGCACCTCCATCACTGTCTGGTTTGGGTCAGCCACCAAACGGGACAGGGCCAGACTGCAACGGGCAATTAGGGCTGCAGAGAGGATCATTGGAGCTGACCGTCCCTCCATCCAGGACCTTCAAAGGTCCAGGGTAAGGAAAAGGGCAGCAACAATCTCACATCCTGGTCACAAACTGTTCAATCCTTCCCTCTGCTAGACGATACAGGGCACTGTTTGCCAATATCAGCCGACGCAAAGATGCAGTAGCTTCTTCCCCCAAGCAGTCACTCTGTTGAACACTCAGTAACAGCCCCCACCCTCACACTGAACAAAGTCAGTCAACTCTGTTCTGCTCATCTTAATATTAATACATGATCATTGCACTGAACTGCCTTGCACTATATTTCAATATTAATTAAATCTCAGTCTATACTGATATTGCACTATTCCTACCCTCTCTAATGTATCTTGCCTGTACCTGTCCACGACCATGGCAACCATGGCAACCTTGACACGGACAACAAGGAGGCGGACCCCCCCCCCACCCCCCCATACTGTATGTATATGTATAGCCATATTCTACTGCCCTTCATTCTATTCTTACTGTTCTGTTTTTATTCTTTTATGTTTTTAATTTTTTATCCTTATATGTTAAGTGAGTGTTGTACTTTGAGAGCAAAGATTAACCAGAGTCAAATTCCTTGTTTGTTTACGCAAACCTGGCCATTAAAGCTGATTCTGATTCTGAACTGCTTGGGCGTCTCGGCTGCATGCTGGAGGATTCTTGGGAGGCCCATAGAAATTTCACCCTGACAAAGTTGTGGATGTTGTGAAGGCATGTGTTGCTTGTTCACATGTTTACACACACACACATGCTACATGTTGTGAATGCATGCGTTGCTTGTTCACATGTTTACACACTCCAACTTGCCAATACATCCTGCCCAACTTGGCAGATGCTGTAACAGCATGAGGTGAACGTCTGCCAGGTGAATGGAGGACGCTGTTGCAGGGGACACCAACCTGAGAGATGTAGTGAGATGTCTACAGCACGTAGGTCAGGAACACCAACCTGACAGATGTGAGATGTCTACAGCACGTAGGTCAGGAACACCAACCTGACAGATGTAGTGAGATGTCTACAGCACGTAGGTCAGGAACACCAACCTGACAGATGTGAGATGTCTACAGCACATAGGTCAGGAACACCAATCTGACAGATGTAGTGAGATGTCTACAGCACGTAGGTCAGGAACACCAACCTGACAGATGTAGTGAGATGTCTACAGCACGTAGGTCAGGAACACCAACCTGACAGATGTAGTGAGATGTCTACAGCACGTAGGTCAGGAACACCAACCTGACAGATGTAGTGAGATGTCTACAGCACGTAGGTCAGGAACACCAACCTGACAGATGTGAGATGTCTACAGCACATAGGTCAGGAACACCAATCTGACAGATGTGAGATGTCTACAGCACGTAGGTCAGGGACACCAACCTGACAGATGTAGTGAGATGTCTACAGCACGTAGGTCATGAACACCAACCTGACAGATGTGAGATGTCTACAGCACGTAGGTCAGGGACACCAACCTGACAGATGTAGTGAGATGTCTACAGCACGTAGGCCCCGCACCATCTTGTTTAGTGTGAAATGCTTTTTTGTAAAAATATTAATAGAGGTACTTTATGTATTTTATTCACTACACCTCATAATTACTCATAATTACTCATAACTACTCATAATTACTCATAATATAACACCTCATAATGTGCAGTTCTCATAATAATTCTGTGCATCTTCATTACTAAAGTAGGCTCTAGTTGGTGTTAATGTTATTCTGTGCATCTTCATAACTAAAGTAGGCTCTAGTTGGGGGCAGAATGTATCATAATGCTGAGGTCATCAGTGGCAATACTGCATGACACTGTGTTGAACTGTAGTGATCAATATATTGGCCTCTCTGTGTTGAACTGTAGTGATCAATATATTGGCCTATCTGTAGCTGTTACCTCCCCTCATAATAGTCACATGGATCTGAAACAAGATGTCTGTGTAGCCCATCACATTATTCAACTAACTATATGAATAGTGAATATAATAACTATATGAATAGTGAATATAATAACTAACTATATGAATAGTGAATATAATAAATATCTATATGAATAGTGAATATAATAACTAACTATATGAATAGTGAATATAATAACTAACTATATGAATAGTGTCCTCTAGTCACCTGGCTGTGTCTCATTTCACAACATTATCACCTGTACCTGAGGAACAATGCCATGTTGACCAGCAGTTTGTTATGTTAATAGTGTCTTCCAGTGCACCCGGCTGCAACATTATCAGCTGAGCTGAAGCAGTTATCATATGAATAGTATACTCTAGTTACCTGGCTGCAACATTATCAGCTGAGCTGAAGCACTTATCATATGAATAGCATTCTCTAGTTACCTGGCTGCAACATTATCAGCTGAGCTGGAGCAGTTATCATGTTAATAGTATACTCTAGTTACCTGGCTGCAACATTATCAGCTGAGCTGAAGCACTTGTCATATGAATAGTATACTCTAGTTACCTGGCTGCAACATTATCAGCTGAGCTGAAGCAGTTATCATGTTAATAGTATTCTCTAGTTACCTGGCTGCAACATTATCAGCTGAGCTGAAGCACTTATCATGTTAATAGTATTCTCTAGTTACATGGCTGCAACATTATCAGCTGAGCTGAAGCACTTATCATATGAATAGTATACTCTAGTTACCTGGCTGCAACATTATCAGCTGAGCTGAAGCACTTATCATATGAATAGTATACTCTAGTTACCTGGCTGCAACATTATCAGCTGAGCTGAAGCACTTATCATATGAATAGTATACTCCAGTTACCTGGCTGCAACATTATCAGCTGAGCTGAAGCACTTATCATGTTAATAGTATTCTCTAGTTACATGGCTGCAACATTATCAGCTGAGCTGAAGCAGTTATCATATGAATAGTATACTCTAGTTACCTGGCTGCAACATTATCAGCTGAGCTGAAGCAGTTATCATATGAATAGTATACTCTAGTTACCAACATTATCAGCTGAGCTGAAGCAGCCATCAACATTCCACAGAGCAGCCTAGCCTATGTGTTGTATTTAGGGTATTGTTGTATTTACGTGTTGTATTTAGGGTATTTCTAAGTAAAGTATTTGGCTACAGACTATGTAAATATTGTGTAAATATTTTGTTTATTGTATGTTTACAGCCATGTTTGCAGTCTAAAATTAAGCTGACCATTCTAATATTTAGCATTGTGCCACTCTGATATAACCTTGCTCCGCATATCCATCTGGGAACTTTTCATTGAAGAACTTTTGGGAAGGGGCGGACATACTGGTTAGCTGATTGGATAAACCATCTGTCTATCACCACCTTTGTTGGTTATCGACGGGCCAAATCAACCAATTAGATGAACAAAGTATTCTTCTAATGCCGTTTAACATACAATTAAGTTAGGTAACGTGACAAACGTTAAGATGTTTTAACTTACCATTTATGAACCTAATCAACGACAATTCCCATCAAGTTTTCACGGTAGGCCCTACACTTCTGAAGATAGTATATTCCTCCATTATGAACTGGAATCAGCCTTGGAGGATGTCTGTGTCGTTCATTCCTCCCAGCTGCATGGCTGAGACTCATAGCTTCACAGTTTACCCAGGAATACTTTCTAATTTGAATAAAACTTGCGCGATAGCTATGCTCATCTCTGTGGATGCCGTCATGTTGTTCGTTGCGTCACACCTCAACCCGCCTCAAAGCCAACGCTGATTGGACGTTCGTTTGGTGAACTGCTCCAAATTTTCTTGAACTGAAAGTATCCAGACTGATCTGCGAGTGAAACCCTGAAGCTCGCGAGATCAGGATGGTCTCACGAGGCTAACTCTGATAGTATAACCTATAATTTAGCACTGTGCTTTCCCACAACAGTCATAGTTTGGTTGTTTTATAAATAAATTCAGTTTTCCATAAGTTCACTTTTACTAATTTAGCTAACATGTCACATCTGGTATTGGACCACAACAATAGCAAACAGCATTTGGGTAAAACGGCTGTTTATTCAAAGTATAAAATGACAATGATTTTACAAATATTAGCCTACCACTTGTAGTCTACACATGGCGATAAAGATGCCAGGGAATGTAAATAGTGCAATGCAAAAACAACGTTAATGGAGCGAGGCATGTCACGATGGTGGCAGAGGGTGTTGCCTAGTGTAATCGTACACCATCTGGTATATCTTGAACTTGAGCTCTTCGTGGTGCTGCGGATGAACCATGTTTTCATAGTGTGAGCCAACATTTTGAAAAAGCCTCCCAGAGAGTTGTGTCTCTCTTGCTCCAGCTCCCAGTACCTCTCCTGGGTCGCCAATCGCTCCGTCAGCATCAGCTCCAGCTCCCAGCACCTCTGGGTCGGCAATCGCTCCATCAGCATCAGCTCCAGCTCCCAGCACCTCTGGGTCGGCAATCGCTCCGTCAGCATCAGCTCCAGCTCCCAGTACCTCTCCTGGGTTGCCAATCGCTCCGTCAGCATCAGCTGTAGCTCCCAGTACCTCTCCTGGGTCGCCAATCGCTCCGTCAGCATCAGCTCCAGCTCCCAGTACCTCTCCTGGGTCGCCAATCGCTCCGTCAGCATCAGCTCGTGGCTCTTGTCCAGCTGTGTGGACGTCGCCGGCTCATCTCGTGCTAGCTGTCTCCTCTCCTGATACTGCTGACAATGCTGATGTTGCTGACATTGTAAACAGTTTAGTCTACCTTTTGTCTTGTAGAGGTCAATGGTATCAATGGCCTTTCCACTACCGCGATTCCTCTGAAGAGCACTGCAGCTGATGAGGCACTCTTTGCGCCCTAGTATAAATGACCTGAACAGGGGGCGGAGCCAGAGGAATGGACACCCCTGAAATCTGATTGGATACCCTAAGTGCCACCCCAAATTTGGTTCGCTATTTCATGCAGTTGACTGATGATTGACATCTCAAAGCACATTGGGTTTAAATAAGGGCGTTTTTGAAATTCGAGACTGAGGAACAAGGAATATTTAGAGTTTAGTTCCAAAACGCTATATCCTCCCCTTCAACAAACTTTCATAAATCATTTTTTTACACTTTGTCTTCCTGGTAATTTCAGCGCAACTGTAATTGGGTTATTGTTATTTGATTTATTGTTAGTAAGTCAAATCAGCAAAACTGTAATTGTATTGACAAAACCTGAAATAAATGGGGGTTTTTTAATGGAGATAGTGTTTTGGAACCAAACTCTTAATTTCCACCTTTATTGGCCAGGTTTGCGTACACAAACAAGGAATTTGACTCCGGTTAATCTTTGCTCGCAAGTACAACATTCACTTAACATATAAGGATAAAGAATAAAAACAGAACAGTAAGAATAGAATGAAGGCAGTAGAATATGCCTATGTATGAGAATAAATATAGTATGTACATTTGCAAATAAATAAATAGACACTATGGGTGGTATATGGTAGTGCAGTTGATGGGGGGGGGGGTGCAGCTGAGGATGATCGCTTCCTTGTTGTCCCTGTCAAGGGTGCCATGGTCGTGGACCCCTCAACAGACACAAGCAAGATGCAATATACAGTTGAAAGGGTGGGGATAGTGCAATATCAGTATAGACTGAGGTTTCAGATTAAAAATAAATATAGTGCAAGGCAGTTCAGTGCAATGATAATGTATTAACTAGATGTACCGCAGAGCGGTACAAAATATGACCGCCGCCCAGTCCAGCACATTTTTTCCACAAAAATAAATCACGCTGAAAGGCCTATATGATTCTAACTCTCACTAAATTGCATTAGCCACACTCAATTCTCACTGGTATCTGCTAGACAACAAGTACCAAAACATAATTAGTTTATAGATTCCACATGTAAAATTCATTTTATACAACCCCACCCCCATCTTGCCTGTTCATAATTCTGAGAAATTCTTGAATTGTGTGCATGTGTGCGTGTACACGTTTATGTTTATGTGTGTGGGTGTGTGTGTGTGTGTGTGTGTGTGCGTGCTTGTGTGTTTGCCTGCGTATGTGTGTTTGTGCATGTGCATGCATGCATACATATGTCTACTGTGTGAGTATGTGTCATAAGTATGATTACTGTGAATGTATGTGTGTGCGTGTGTATCTGTTTATGCACATGTGTGCACATGAAATGGGTTAACATGACCCCTGGAGGCAAACATACGGAAAAAATTGGTCATCCTAGGCCCTACGGTTCTCAAGATATTCACAGAAAACTGTGTCTGCCCTACCCTCCTTTCGGGGGGTCCAGTACAGCGGGGGGGCTACAGATCAAAACGAAAAACGATGGTTCCATGCTATCCATGTGGAGTTACATGCCCACCAAGTTTCGTGTACCCCGGTCTTTCATTGTCCTGGGAATCCTTGTTGGTGTACGGTCACTAAATGTACACATAAATTATTTTATTGTAAGGCCCCCCATGAACGAAAGTTCACAAAACTTGGCATGCATTCGGAGGGTGTCATAATGATCCTACACTTTCAATTTCGTGCAGTTTTGACCATGTCAGCCAGAGATATTGAAAACACCTAATTTTTTGCTTTTTAATTTTTAACTAGGTGGCGCTATACATGAAATAAGTGGTAATGGGATGGGTTGACATGGCCCCTTGAGATCAACATACAAAAAAAAGGTGTACCTCCTAGGCCCTACGGTTCTCGAGATATTCACAGAAAACTGTCTCCGGCCATCTACAGGCCAGTTGGTGTATAGTAACATAAATTAATTTATTGTGTGGCCCCCCATGAACGGAATTCCACGAAACTTGGCGTGCATTCAGAGGGTGTCATAATGATCCAACACTTCCAATTTCGTGCAGTTTTGACTATGTTAGGTCACAGATACCTGTGATTACAACACCTCATTTTTACTTTTTTGTGTTTAACTAGGTGGCGCTATACATGAAATGAGTGGTTATGGAATGGGTTGACATGGCCCCTTGAGATCAACATACAAAAAAAAAATGGTCCTCCTAAACCTTACGGTTCTCGAGATATTCACAGAAATCTGTGTCTGCCCTACCCTCCTTTCGGGGGGTGCAATCCAGCGGGGGGGCTACAGATCAAAACGAAAAACGATGGTTCCATACTATCCATATGGGGTTACATGCCCACCAAGTTTCGTCTACCCCGGTCTTTCAGTGTCCCGGGAATCATTGACGAAAATTTGGACATGCGAAAAAAAAACAAAAAAAAAAACAATCTGACTAAACCTATATGACCGCCGCTTCGCGTAACTTGTAACTATAAGGTTGAAGTACACATGAGGTAGATGAGCAGAACAGTGTTGATTGACTTGTTCAGTGTGAGAGTGGGGGCTGTTACTGAGTGTTCAACAGAGTGACTGCTTGGGGGAAGAAGCTGTCTTTGTGTTGGCTGGTTTTGGCAAACAGTGCCCTGTATCGTCTGCCAGTGGGAAGGAGGTTGAACAGTTTGTGACCAGGATATGAGGGGTCTGTAGAGATTTAGCTAGAGATAGCTGCCCTTTTCCTGACCCTGGACCGGTACAGGTCCTGGATGGAGGGAAGGTCAGCTCCAATGATCCTCTCTGCAGCCCTAATTGTCCGTTGCAGTCTGGCCCTGTCCCGTCCCGACAGTGATGGAGGTGCAGATGACAGACTGAATGATGGCTGAGTAGTAAGTGGTCAGCAGCTCCTTATGCAGATTAAACTTCTTTCACTGTTTCAGAAAGTGTAACCTCTGCTGGGCCTTTTTCTGGATAGTGTCAATGTGGAGAGACCATTTTTTGATCCCAGGAACCTAAAGGAATCCACATTGGACACTGTGTCATTCAGAATGGCAGGGGGGGTGGGGGGGTACTTCTCCTAATGTCCACTGTCATCTCCACAGTCTTCTTGGGGTTTAACTCCAGGTGGTTCTGACTGCACCACTGGACCAGCTGTTCCACCTCCTGCCTGTATGCAGACTCATCACCATCCTGGATCAAACCAATGACAGTGGTGTCATCTGCAAACTTCAGTTGTTTTACAGACGGGCTCTTTGAGGTGCGGTCATTAGTGAGAAGAGCAGTGGGGAGAGGACACACCCCTGTGGGGCGCCTGTACTGATGGACCGGGTTTTGGATGAGATGCTCCCCAGTCTGACATGCTGCTGCCTGTCAGTCAGAAAGCTGATGATCCACAGACAGGTAGAGGCAGGTACTGAGAACTGGGTGAGCTTCTGATGTAGGAGTTCAGGCATGATGGTGTTGAACGCCGAGCTGAAATCCACAAACAGGATTCTGGCATACATCACTGGGGAATCGAGGTGGTGCAGGATGTATTGCAGTCCCACATTGACAGCATCATCCGCCGACCTGATTGCCCTGTAGGCAAACTGCAGGGGGTCCAGCAGGGGTCCTGATATGTCCTTCAGGTCTTTCAAAAGATTTCATGACCACAGACGTCAGGGCGACGGGCCTGTGGTCATTTAATCCTGCGATGGAGGGTTTTTTGGGGACTGGGATGATGGTGGATCGTAGCAGGAGGGCACTTCACACAGCTCCAGGGGCCGGTTAAAGATTGGTGCCAGCTGTTCAGCACAGACACGCAGACAAAAGGGGGACACACCATCAGGTCCTGGAGCCTTCTGCTTCTGAAAGAGCCTGCACACATCCTTCTTACAGATTGTTAATGCAGGTGGGGGGAGGGGGTTGGGTGTTGAGGGGAAGCCTATTGTGCGTGAGGGGTTTGATAATAGGTGCTTTTCAAACCTGCAATAAAAGTCATTCAGGTTGTCAGCCAGTCTGGGATTTTCTGCAGGATGGGGGGATGGTCTCTTGTAATTTTTGACCTGTTGCAGGCCTTTCCAGATGGTTGCCGGGTCGTTAGCAGAAAGGCTGTTTTTTAGCTTCTCACTATAGCTTCTTTTGGCAACTCTGATCTCCTTTGTCAGCTTGTTCCTGGCCTGCTTGTATAAGTATAAGCAGGGTTGGGTAGTAACGAATTACATGTAATCTGAATTACATAATCAGATTACAAAAATCAAGTATCTATCATCAACCCAGATTACAATAACAAAATAGTGTAATCAGATTACAGTCACATTGTTGGGGATTACCTGATTACATTTTATCATGCAAACAATGCAATTATTTTATAATAGCCTAGCTATCTTTTAATTTGACAAGCTTCGGGCTTGCCGGTTCGATCCCTGACCAGTAGAAAAAATGTGGGCGGGGGAAGTGGTTGAGCACTGCTCTCCCATGCCCACATCCACGGCTGAAGTGCCCTTGAGTAAGGCACCTAACCCCTCACTGATGCCCGAGCACCGCTGTAGCAGACAGCTCACTGCTCCAGGTTGGTCTGTGCTTCACCTCACTGTGTGCTCATTGTGTGCTTCATCTCACTTTGTGTTCACTGTGTGCTTCACTAATTCACGGATTGGGAGACCAAATTACCCCTCACGGGATCAAAAGAGTATCTATACTTACTAACTTATTTACTATTGGGGTATGTCTCACGCACACTTCCTGTGTCAGGATTACAAATATAGGACCCATGCGCAAGACACCTTCCAACAGAAAACACACTTTATTACCTAACAGATTTACAAACTACTTACAGACATGAATCAGACAGGATAACAGAGAGACGATCCGACAGGGAACAGAGTAACAGGAGGGTAGAAATACACAGACCAATTAACAGAAAGCCAGAGGACTGGACGAAACCAACAAGACAATAGCAGGGAACAGGTGAGGAGGCAGAAATGGAGGGAAAACTAACAAGACAGGAAGCACAGACCAAATAAGGAGATGGGGCGGAGACAAAGACAGATGACAGGCAGGTAACACAAAGCACATGGGGAACAGGCAAAAACAAACACAGGACAATAAACAAAATGGCCACCAGGGTTGCACAAACTCCAACAGTCCGGGCCAGATCCTGACATCCTGATCTTTTCCTCCTAATCTTAATGTATCCTCTTGTTTCTTATTAAAAGATCAGTTAATTCACACAGGAATGCTTTACTCAGAGCAAAGAGATTTCTTAGATTAATGAAATAATAAAGAGAAAAATAGAATGAGAATTCTTTCATCAATTCAGTGGTGGTGTCTTTTACTTAAGGGACATAATTGAAGTAATCTAAAAGTAATCCTAAAGTAATCACATTATGTTACATGTTTTTGGTAATCCAACTGATTACGTTACTGATTACAAAAATTGCCATGTAATTTGTAGTCAGTAATGGATTAGATTTCAAAGTAATCCGACCCAACCCTGAGTATAAGTATATACTCTTGATCCCACGAGGGAAATTTTGGTACATTTATCCCAATCCGTGAATTAGTGAAACACACTCAGCACACAGTGAACACACAGTGAGGTGAAGCACACACTAATCCCGGCGCAGTGAGCTGCCTGCAACAACAGCGGCGTTTGGGGAGCAGTGAGGGGTTAGGTGCCTTGCTCAAGGGCACTTCAGCCGTGCCTATTGGTCGGGGTTCAAACCGGCAACCCTCCGGTTACAAGTCCGAAGCGCTAACCAGTAGGCCACGGCTGCCCCCATTTGGTTGGGATGAGGTGAAGCAGGCGGTGGTCTGAGAGACCTAGAGCTGCACGGGAAACAGCGCGATAGGCAAGTGAAACAGTTTAAATTGGTTTCCTAATGAGTTAGCGGTTAGGAGCAAATAAAGGGAGAATTGTTAATATAAGACAGATTAGTTCCCTATTTATTGTGCTAGTAGCCTATATTAGCTACTTCAGTATGGAGAACCCAGATTAGCACATTTGAATTGAGAAAAGGTCTTTTTAACCAGGCTTCTACCTCAGGGCTGCATGGCAAGACACAGTTGCCCAGTTAAAGGTAGACTATCCAATGCTGAATCGTGTTTGCTACTGAGTATTTTTTTTTTTTTATAAGTATAAGTAAAAGTATATATACTCTTTTGATCCCGTGAGGGAAATTTGGTCTCTGCATTTATCCCAATCTGTGAATTAGTGAAACACACTCAGCACACAGTGTACACACAGTGAGGTGAAGCACACACTAATCCTGGCACAGTGAGCTGCCTGCTACAGCGGCGCTCGGGGAGCAGTGAGGGGTTAGGTGCCTTGCTCAAGGGCACTTCAGCCGTTCCTACTGGTCGGGTTTCAAACCGACAACCCTGTGGTTAGTCCGAAACGCTAACCAGTAGGCCACGGCTGCCCCAAAAACTTTACAAACTTTAAGTAAGTTTAGATTTTAAGTGAAAGAAGAGTGATATAGCCTACAATAAGTAGTTCTGGCGCTGACGAGAGTGGCAGCATGTCGAGCTCCTTGTCTTTGTGTTTTTTACCGTCTTTTGTTTACTTTTTTACTTCGCAACTTTGGATTTGGACCTATTACAATGCTCCAGCGGCAGCAAACTTGTGTACACAAGGAATCAGCTGCTTGCACTACGACGGAATGCTGGTTGTGTTCACGTAAATATCCCAGGGGAACTGTGGTGCTTTTGGGGGTGCAGAGCGGGGTTAGAGTGAGGACGAGGCTTCGGGAGAAGAAGTGGAGATACAAGCCCTCAGTTCCATCGATGGTGATGGGAAACGTGAACTCACTGGCTAACAAGACTGACGAACTGGCTGCCCTGGTAAGAAACCAGAAGTTGTACAGGGAATGTAGTTTGTTATGCTTTACGGAGACGTGGCTAACCAGCTACATCTCCACTTCTAATGTTGAGCTGCCCAGCTTCAGTGTCGCTCGTTTGGACAGAGACAATAAACTTTCTGGCAAAAAAAAGGGAGGCGGACTGGTGCTATACATTAACAGCAGATGGTGCAACCCCGGACATGTAACAGTGAAGGAGACTGTATGCTGTAAGGATGTGGAGTAACTAGCAGTCAGTCTATGACCATACGACATGCCGAGGGAGTTCTCGCACGCCATTGTTGTCTGTGTTTTACGTTCCGCCACAAGCCCTCCCGGACTCAGCATGTGACGACATTCACTCTACAGTCGCTAGGCTCCAAACTCAGCACAGTGATGCCTTCTTTGCGATCTCTGGCGACTTCAATCACATTACACTGGATTCCACCCTCACAAACTTTTACCAGTTTGTTGACTGCCCAACTAGGAAAAACAGGACAATAGACCTCATGTACGCAAACGTGAGGGATGCATACAGCGTCACCCCCCTCCCCCCTCTGGTCAGACCACAACCTCATTCATCTTCAGCCGACGTACAAGCCAAACGTTCAGAGGCTACCGGTTGCCACGCGCACCTTCAGGAAGTGGACACCAGAAGCGGATGAGGCTCTGAGAGACTGCTTTGAGTGCACTGACTGGAGTGTGTTACAGAATGGAGAGGACTTAGAGGAGGTCACACATTGCACTACTGACTACCTGAACTTCTGTATGGACAAGAACTGTACGTTGCTTTCCAAATAACAAGCCTTGGATAAGCAGCAATGTCAAGACCCTTCTCAATAGGAAAAAGATGGCGTTTAAGGAGGGGGACATGGCAGAGCTGAGGCGTGTACAGGGGGAACTCAAATTCAAGCTGAAGGAGGCTAAGGAGGACTACAGAAGGAAGGTGGAACAGAAGTTTCAGGAGAACAACATGAAGGAGGTATGGGACGGTATGAAGACCATAACTGGCCTTAAGAATAGCAGCAGCTCTGTGGAGGGGGACCTGGACAAGGCGAACCAGCTGAACCACTTCTACAACAGGTTTGACTGCCCTGCTCCAGCTCCAATGGCAGTGGTCTGTACCCCCCCCCCCCCACGTTGCACATTTGGCATGCCTGTTCATGTGTGGAACAACTGGGAAGAAGTTTGGGTTATGTATTGTTGGGTTATGGGTCATGTGTGGCTGTAAAATGTGAAGCAGCAGGAGGAATAGCGCCCCCTGGTGGCAGGCTAGAGTACAACTAATGTCTCTTGCACTGCAGCCTCCCCTGTCCATCTGCAGCAGTTCATGTGAGCAGTTGGGTTCCCTGTCCATCTGCAGCAGCCTCCCCTGTCCATCTGCAGCAGTTCCTTTGAGCAGTTTGTGCTGCTCTATTGAGCTCCCACCATTAGAACTGTATGCCTAGAAGTCTAACCAAAAATCACAGCATTGTTAGATCGGATGTACCTAATGATATTAAAAACCTACATTAACCACTTTCTAACATTCTATTTTTTTCTTTCAGATCTTAACTGATTTGTCTTTTCATTTCCATTGTCTTCTCTCCTCTCATAGCCTCCACAATCAGGTGGGGTGTCTCCACCTCCACGGCGGCCCCTGGGGTGTCCCCTGGTAAACCCCTCTCAGTGGTCGGATAGGCTGGCGGCCTGCGCAGGTCCAAGTCTGTGAGTAGCTGGGGCTGATCTCTATCAGAGACACCCCAGCTGATTGTGGAGGCTATTGTAGTTATACAGTGCATTGGTGAAGGGAACGTCCACATTTAGAGGTGTAGTTGTAGTGAGGGGCACGTCCACATTTAGAGGTGTAGTTGTAGTGAGGGGCACGTCCACATTTAGAGGTGTAGTTATAGTGAGGGGTACGTCCACATTTAGAGGTGTAGTTGTGCAGTACATTGGTCCACATTTATAGGTGTAGTTGTGCAGTGCATTGGTGAAGCTGCTGGCTGGGCGTTGTGGTAAACCGGTCATTGTATTGAAGAGTTGGTCAGTGGGTAGTGAGGTGAGCCATCGCTGCCTCTTATCAGAGCCTTTGTTTGGACCGTCCATGATAGCAGGTAAACACACTATGCCATTGTGCTATCACAGTGGAAATGTGAACACCATGGTCCATACATATACCACACACAGTGAACACCATGGTCCATACATATACCACACACAGTGAACACCATGGTCCATATACCACACACAGTGAACACCATGGTGCATATATATACCACACACAGTGGAAATGTGAACACCATGGTCCATACATATACCACACAGTGAACACCATGGTGCATATATATACCACACACAGTGGAAATGTGAACACCATGGTCCATACATATACCACACACAGTGAAAATACACTTCATACACTAAAGGCAAGAACACAAAATTATTTGGCATATCATCACCATGGCCTCTATCTATGAGGCCTTGGCTGCATCATTTAGCATGTCATCATGGTCTCCATCTATCTTAATGGGCATGGCGGGTGGGGCTGTTGCCCTGCTTTGGGTGTTACATTCTTGTGATACATCATTGCTTCACTTCTCATCAAAGATTACATAACTATAACGTGGGCAATGTTGACTGATATATGACATCTAGCAGATGTTTTTATCCAAAGCGCTGCAGAATTGAACTCAGGTGGAGTATCAGTTGGTGACGTTATCCCTGCTCCACCACGCCTGGTGTTGTTGTTGCCATCCACATGCACACACAAAACAAGACTTGTGTGTTGCCATTAGAAAATGCTAAATCATGGTGAGATGACACAAACGGTGACACAAAAGTCATCACATCGGTGTGATATAAAGAGGAGAGTCTGGTGACACCAGATGACCTGAGCTCTGACATGGTCAAGACATCTACACTGACTCGATGATGTGAGAAATGTACATACAGGATGTGATGATGTTTCTGCCAATCTATATAGAAATGATGCATTCTACATTTCATCCACGCTGTTAGGTCACTTTTGCATTCTACATTTCATCCACGCTGTTAGGTCACTTTTCTGTTTGCTCTGTATTACATTTCCCAATCTTACTTTTTATTGCAATGATTCACATGAGTAGGCTACTGACACCCTGACCCTGGTATTCATCAGTATCTAATCATAAAAGGAAATATGTAACGTGAACAGTTCCATGCAATTGTATTGTAATCATGTAAGCAATATTCTATTGATGTTTTGACATTATCTTTACTTTTGACTTACATTCTGCAGGCTTGTTTAGTGTAATTGTATATTTCCTTCAGGATCAGATAATTGTATTGTTCTTCATTTCTTTTATCTTTATTATTTGATCCATTTCCTTCAGAGTCCTGGTTTATATATCAGTTTGTTGCAGGATTCTCTTTTGGAGGTCATTGATCATTGTATTTGTGTGTAGATGATTAAGACCATGGAGAACATAACAGGGTTTGTGAACTCCTCTTTCTCTGTCAATGAGGGCCTTGCAAAAGCCATTCTGTCTATGACCCCCTGCTTCCTCTTCCTGTATGTCAATATAGTCATGTTGATCACACTGAGGTCTAAAGAGCTCTTCTGTGAGACACCGCGCTACATACTGTTCAGTAGCCTCCTCTTCTCCGACTCTGTCCAGCTGGCCTTCACCATTGTGTTCTACATCCTGTACCACAGTACCTTTGCTGTGGAGAGTGTGCACATCGTAGGCTACGGCTGCTTTCTGATCTACCTGGTCTCTCGGGTCATTAACATCATCTCGCCGCTGTACCTGGGCCTCATGTCCCTGGAGCGCTATGTGGCCATCTGCTTTCCTCTGAGACACGCACAGATAGTGGACAAGACGAGGACCACTGCGTCCGTAGGTGTTGTCTGGATATTGAGCTTAATATTCTGGACTGCTGAGCTGACCACAAGCCTGATGATCGAGGTGCGCACTCAGACCCGGCAGAGGACCTGCTCAGATTTCATTGTTTTCCAAATGCAGATCTCTTTCAGCATCAACACGGCCTTCACCGCCACTGTGTTCGCCCTGGTGAGTGTTGTGATCATCTACACATATGTTGCTGTCGTCATGGTGGCCATGTCCACAAGCTCTGACAAGACAAGTGCGAGTAAGGCTCATCGGACGATCCTCCTGCACATGGTGCAGTTCGGCCTGTACCTCTTATCCATCCTGTTTGGAGTGATCCGCAGGACCCTGGCCATGAGTGAGCTGGACCCGGAGGTCATTGGTCATCTGAATTATGTGTTGTTCTTAGGTTTAAACATCCTGCCCAGGTGCCTCAGTCCTCTGATCTATGGGGTGAGAGACAAGACGTTCAGCGCCTTCTTTAAATGCTATTTCCTTTTCTGCATCAAAAGTAAAGTGCAACCATCAGAGTTACACGGTATGTCGTAATAGAGGGTTGTCGTAATAACGGGATGTCGTAATAGAGGGTTGTCGTAATAACAGGATGTCGTAATAAAGAGTGAACCCCAACCATCAGCATGTGTCATGTAGTTTGGAACTTGACTGGGCCTTCATTTGGGGCTCTTCCTGACTGACTTTAACCGATCACACACTGTGTGCGTCCAGCGCTCTGAATGTAGCCGATCACACACTGTGCGTCCAGCGCTCTGTAGGGAAGCTGATCCTTGTGTCCAGAGCTCTGAATGGAAGAACTCCTTTGTCTCTTAAAGTCTTATTTCTGTGCAGTAGAGCAATGTGGACATCTCTGATTGACAATGCAGGAGTCGGCCATTTCAGCTTGATATCATTAGAAATTTCATTTTTTTTATTTTTTATTTAAGTGTCCAGCTCACTCAGACTGGAGAAGGCCGCAGGTATCTCACCATGACGACGGCCTCCTAGCGCAGCCAGTGAGCTGCAGAAACAGAAGTGACTGACAGCTAGCTGATTAATAATGTATAGGCTTCTTAACAAGGTGACGTGGGACTGTATTCTGAGATGTCCCAAAAGGTTTTACTCTCAAAACAAGACCTCAAGATCAATGTTGATTTGTGTTTTGTTTGCATGGTGGTACCTTTGTGCATGAGACCATGGATAAAATATAATTTATTAAATGGTCAGTTTTTAACTTTATTTCATACTTTATTAAATGCAGTTTGTGACAATGTTTTCTTTATGCAATTCCATAGGCTCTATTGTTCTTGAAATATTTTACATATGTATATAAATGAAATAATAAAATAATGTTATATATTTAGTGTGTTTTCATGACCGACCATAAATCAGGCTTCTAAATGATGCCTGTATCAAGAATATTGACCAAGAAACTACAGTGACGAGGGCATCCAAAGAGTTCTGATTGTGAATGTCACAACACTTCAGAAATGGAGAAAGTGTCGGCCTACTGCCATAATGTGCAGTTACGTAAAAAGCTCTGGCTATGTTTAATGTCACTACGCGGCCAGTTTTGATCAGTTAGTCAAGTGCAAATAAAATGTTGCTGTGCTCAAATGTCTGGGTTGTGGCAACTAGCACTGGTCAAAGTAATCAGGCGGGAACAGGGCCGAATGCGGCACATGGCCTACAGGAGTGTGAACATGAGTGTGAACATGAGTGTGAGCAGGGACGAGTATAAGTATAAGTATATATGTAACCCCTTTTTCTCCCCTAGGTCTCAACATACACTGGAGTCACATTCATAAACAGACTAAACATAAAACAGGATCCTAGGTTCTTAATTTGCTGGACTTACCGTCTACCATTTAAGTTAGGGAATAGTAACACTAGTAGAAAAGGTAAGTATTATACCTGAGTAATAGCAAGGTAATCTGTTAGTGTCAATAGAATAATTAACTGTTGCGGTGCCTCCAGTGCCCTGGTATAAATGTGTAAATCCTCAGAAATGTAAAGTGATTAAAGTTACTTCTACCTGTATGGCTTATCCTAAATGAAATACTATGCAACCATGTAAGGAGACTTGAAACATAAAACATTTATTGTACCCTTTATCTTTTAACTTTTTTGAATTCAGTTTAATATGAAATAAGAAATAAGAAACACAAAATATATTCCTTCAATATGGCAAGAAGTGTAAACCCTTTTTAAAAGTTCAATCACTAACTTTCAATTAAGTTGTAATGAATTATATTGTAGCCTTTTCTACAGCACACTTCTAAATAGTAAGCTTAATGTATGGTAATTCAATTCAAATTTTTTTTTTCAATTAATTTGCCCTCTATGCAATACCACAGTTAGTTTACACTAATTAAACTTTTACCCTGAACAATGGCTACATGAAATACACCATAATACTATCACTGACAATTCGTGTTACCCAATATGTGTCTGTTACACAACAAGTGACCATATGAAAGTTCAAGTAGGCCTATTAGTTAAAATGGTACCATGAAACTGAACCAAGCGCTTGGATTTGAAACTAACGTTGGGGCCCAGTCGTCACGTTGGTGCACATAATGTATAATCCAAGGAATGTCCGTAATCCATTTTAGTAAAGAAACGATTAACGCAGGCTGCTTTTACACAGTCCCATGTCGCTATCTTTCCTTGGCTTCACTTTGGGACTCACGCAACCTCGAACTGCTGCAAAGTGGCGTGACCTCACACGCTGGCCAGTAGAACGATGTCCCGGCAAGCGTTTGGTATAGCTGGTTGAGCAGGCTACCTCAGCTTCACTTGTCCTCTGTCCGTTGCTTCCCTCACACACACACACGGGATAGGTAGTCTCTGGCGAACCACAGTCCAGGCACACAGCAAGTCAGCTACTTAACTAGAAGCTAGCCCCCAGCTTCAAGTTAGCCTCAGTACTGAGTGGTAATGGAGACCACGCTGTTGCCGTTGGTCGAAGAGAAACAGTCTTAACTTCGATATAAAACCGAACTTGTTGGACTACCATGCATAAACAGCAAACTTGCTTTTAGAGTTATTAACTGTATACAATATTTGGGCCGAACATCACAGTTTCAAGTCTCCAAACATTAGTTCTCCTACCGAGTAGAAACGTGGCTGCTGCTTCACTTCCTCTCGGGGAAAATCAGAGCTTCCTCCCTCCAACGGAAACTATTATTTTTACCTAAAAAGATAATCTAATGTCCTATTGATCTATAGCCAACCACCATGAACAACATGATAATTAGAGATTGGTTTAATCATAGAAAGAAAATATATATAGTGCAATTAACTGCTAGAAAACTAAATTAGGGGATTCTGGGAAATTGAGTCCCACAGCTTAAATGTAGAGAAATAGGGAAATAGTAAAATGGGTCCATACATATTTCTAAAGGGTCCTACATATATACTCTTTTGATCCTGTGAGGGAAATTTGGTTTCTGTTTATCATTTATCCCAATCCGTGAATTAGTGAAACACACACACAGCACATAGTGTACACACAGTGAGGTGAAGCACACACTAATCCCGGCGCAGTGAGCTGCCTGCATTAACAGTGGCACTCGGGGAGCAGTGAGGGGTTAGGTGCCTTGCTCAAGGGCACTTCAGCCGTGCCTACTGGTTGGGGTTCGAACCGGCAACCCTCCGGTTACAAGTCCAAAGTGCTAACCAGTAGGCCACGGCTGCCCCAAGGCATGGCCTACAAGGCCTACAGGCAGGGCATGGGCGGATTATGAACTTTTGGGCCCCTGGGCCCAGATGTATTAAGGGCCCCACACTAATATTATTAATGTAGATGTTTATAGGGCCATCATAGTCTACTGTGTTATTAATGTAGGTGTTTATAGGGGCATCATGGCCCAGTGTGTTATTAATGTAGGTGTTTATAGGGCCATCATGGCCTACTGTGAAGCACAATGTTTGAGAAGTGATATCCATTCATAATGGATAGGGCCAGAATGATTAGTTGCCCAGGCCAGTTGGCTGATATGAAGTTGTTATACCAGTGGCAGTGGCAGACAAATTCAGCTGGTGGCTGCACTTTGATTGGGTGTGACAGTACCTTCAAAGAGGCAAAGGAGATAGACTTTCCCCCACAGTAGGTGGCAACAACATATGGCAGTCCTATTATGTGCCACTTTATGGTAGATCAAATTAACTTCGGGTACCTGCCCTTGAAAATGTCTGCACTGTGAAAAGGTCATTGCTATTCACGCTTACATTGTGAGCAACAAAGAGACAGCTGTAATGGGGGTTGGTGGTTGTTTTGGACTACTGTAATGGTGGTTGATTTGGACCGCTGTAATGGGGGTTGGTTTGGACTACTGTAATGGGGGTTGGTTTGGACTACTGTAATGGGGGTTGGTTTGGACAGCTCTAATGGGGGTTGGTTTGGACAGCTGTAATGGGGGTTGATTTGCTGTAATGAGGGTTGATTTGGATGATATCGATGACATTATTATCCTTCAGGTCCCTTTTCCTACCATAAAATCTCTTTTGATTGTGTGTGACGCATTATCAATTAAACATAATCACTCATCACAAACTGTATAACGTGGACAATGCTGCTGCCATCCACAGCAGAGAACACTTTCTCTGATTTCTGTTGTGTAGCACAGCAAAATGCAAAGTCATTGTGAGATTACACAAATGGTGACGCACGCTTACCAGATCACCTTAATATAAAGAGGAGAGGCGAGAGACACCAGATGACCGGAGCTGAGGTACGGTCACCACAGGTCAACACATCTGCACAGAGCTGAGGTACGGTCACCACAGGTCAACACATCTGCACAGAGCTGGATGTGACACTAGTGAATGATGTAAGAACTGCACAGTGGCAATGCCATAATGTCTGTTAATAATACATAATGTATTTCACCCAAATTGTATGTCATTTGAACGGTTCCTGGTGAGTGACTATGATGTCTTATTTCTCAGGTTAAGGTTTTTCATATGGTTAGGCTACTGATATAATGGGGTTTTTCAGTGTGTAACATGCACAAAAGGAAAAAAAAAAGTCATATCATGTAGTCATGTAATCTGTCCAAAAGCATTTATTTTTGTACTTGAAGAAATGTTGCTATTGTAATACAAAATTGAAATATTAATTTCTGTCATTTCTGTAAAATAATAGCAAAATTATTTTAATTTTCTGTGTTTTAGAACATCACATTCTGCTTTAATGCCCATTTTGTCTACTTTTTGTCATTCATCAGTCTAAATATTGTGTGTGTGTGTTTTAATCTCTAAAGACCATGCAGAACACAACAGTACCCTCTAACTCCTCTTTCTCTCTCAATGACGGCCTTCCACTGAGAGCCTTCCTGTCCATGACCCCCTGCTTCCTCTTCCTGTATGTCAATATAGTCATGCTGTTCACGCTGAGGTCTAAAGAGCTCTTCTGTGAGACGCCGCGCTACATGTTGTTCGGTGGCCTCCTCTTGTCCGACTCAGTCCAGCTGGCCTTCACCGCTGTGTTCTATATTCTGTACAACAGCACGTTTGATGAGGCAACGTTAAACATCGTGAGCTACGTGTGCTTCTTGCTCTACCTGGTCACTCGCGTGACCAATAACCTGCTGTCCCCAGTGTTCCTGGCCCTGCTGTCCCTGGAGCGCTACGTGGCCATATGCTTCCCTCTCCGGCACGCAGAGATCGCCAGCAGGAGGAGGACCACTGTGATAGTGGCTGCTGTGTGGATCGTGGGCGTGATAAACTGGACAGCTGACCTGACTCACAGCATGGTCCAGTCTTCAGCCCGGACCTGTTCAGACTTCATCGTTTCCCAAACGGCGTTGTCTTATATCATAAACCAAAGTTTTACAGGCATAGTATTTGCGTCGGTGAGTGTTGTCGTTGTCTACACATACATTGGCATTTCAATGACGGCCAGGTCCGCGACCTCTGACAAGACATCTATTAGCAAGGCTCACAGGACCGTCCTCCTGCACATGATCCAGCTCGGCCTGTACCTCTTATCGCTGCTGTTCGGCGTGCTGCGCCGCTCACTGGCTGTGAGCGGCCTGCATCCAACTACCCTTGAGCTAGCGGCGTACGGTTTGTTTATAAGCCTGAACATCCTGCCCAGGTGCCTCAGCCCCCTCATCTATGGGCTCAGAGACAAGACGTTCTGCGCCTTCTTCAAGTACAACTTTCTATTCTGCGTCAGAAATAAAGTGCAGCCATCAATTTGTGAAATTTAGTTGGCAATTTGAAAAATGGCACACATGCACTTTATGTAATTTTTTTAATACAGTCTGTATGTGTCCTAAATGATATGTGCATTGTATATTAATGTGCACTTTCTTTATTGTATTGTGTGTATTGTATATATAGTATGTTGTGTATTCTATACCAGTAGACATCGTTTATAGGCTACTGCTGAAGTGACAGCATTGGCAAGAACCAAATTCCTTGTGTGAACTCACACGGCAAAATAAATGTATTCTGACTGAACTATGTATAGGCTTTCCTTTTGCGGCTGTACATGCATTTGTAAGAAGACATGCTTTGCCTCTATTTACTTGTTTTATATGTGGATGCACTAGATTTAATGATGAAAGCACTGTACTGCAAACAACAGAAGAACACTGAACAGGAGCTTAAGATGATAAACATAGTGCATAGGTCATGGATGAACATAACAGTGTCTTTCCAAACTTCCCCAGTTGATTACTTTCATTAATAAGAGAAAAAATGTATTACAAGCAAATTAGGCATTATCTAATTAAATATGCGCTAATTTGCATACATTTAACCCAGCTAGCAAGAGGCTGGCGGACCGCTGTCGGTCCATTGGGGGCATATCTGTTGGTCCATTGGGGGCATAGCTGGCGGTCCATTGGGGGCATAGCTGGCGGTCCATTGGGGGCATAGCTGGCGGTCCATTGGGGGCATAGCTGTCGGTCCATTGGGGGCATAGCTGTGGGTCCATTGGGGGCATAGCTGGCGGTCCATTGGGGGCATAGCTGGCGGTCCATTGGGGGCATAGCTGGCGGTCCATTGGGGGCATAGCTGTGGGTCCATTGGGGGCATAGCTGGCGGTCCATTGGGGGCATAGCTGTGGGTCCATTGGGGGCATAGCTGGCGGTCCATTGGGGGCATAGCTGGCGGTCCATTGGGGGCATATCTGTTGGTCCATTGGGGGCATAGCTGTGGGTCCATTGGGGGCATAGCTGGCGGTCCGCTGGCATTTTGCTCATCGGTTCTCTGGCGGTGTTGCAGACAAATTGCCCAATATTTTTCCAAAATTGGTCTAAAATCTTTTTCATTTATTCAGTTATACTCCATATATCAACTTTTCTTAATATTCATGACAAGTTAAATTTAAAGAGATGGTGGTCCAACGGCGGACCACAAATGGCACGCCACCGGCGGCATTCCACCAGCGGTCCGCTATCTGACAATCTGATTCTGCTGTCTGGGAAAACACGAAATCTGAGCATTGGATACAGCCAGGAGGGATTTATGGATATCTACTTTTGTTATCCTATAAATCAGAATATCCCGGCCCCAGCTGTGTATAAGTATATATACTCTTTTGATCCTGTGAGGGAAATTTTGGTCTCTGCATTTATCCCAATCTGTGAATTAGTGAAACACACACAGCACACAGTGTACACACAGTGAGGTGAAGCACACACTAATCCCGGCGCAGTGAGCTGCCTGCATCAACAGTGGCGCTCGGGGAGCAGTTAGGGGTTAGGTGCCTTGCTCAAGGGCACTTCAGCTGTGCCTACTGGTCGGAGTTCGAACCGGCAACCCTCTGGTTACAGGTCCGAAGTGATAACCAGTAGGCCACGGCTGCCCCTACACCATACGCCGGCGACCCGGGTTTGATTCCTGCCCCGTGGTCCTTTCCGGATCCCACCCCGACTCTCTCTCCCACTCACTTCCTGTCACTCTCCACTGTCCTATCATTAAAGGCATAAAGCCCAAAAAATATACTTAAAAAAAAAAAATCAGAATATCCCAGATAGCAAAATCAGATTGTAAGATAGCGGACCACTGGTGGTATGCCGCCGGTGGCGTGCCATTTGTGGTCCACCGTTGGACCACCATCTCTGTAAATTTGAACTTTCGCTGGTTAAAAGGAAGTGTCCATATATGGATCACATAGCATGATACAGGAAAAACATAGCTTTCCAATGGTACTACACATGATATGATTCGATGCGGTAATGCATGCAAGGTTAGAATGGTAACTTTTGCTGAATTTAGGAGAAATATACAGGTGCGAGTAAACACAATATAATGAAATAAACAACTAAATGTGTAAATCGGACTTTTTTTGTTATAGTAGTGTGATAGAATACATGCTAAGGTAACAAACTAGCTCAAAATCTTGAAATTGACGTGTGCATGAAAAAACCGATGTTTTCACCTGCCGTGTCTCACCTTAATGTGAATACATACGTATGTCACGTCCATGTCATATTTTGTTAACATAATGAGACAAACAGTTATTAGAGGTATTAGAAATGTGTTCACTTCTGCCGTTTTGTCTAGCTGACTTTAGCTGCTAGTAAAAAACAGACTGGAAACAATAGGTCTCTGTTACGGTTAGCTATACTGTGCTGTACAAAACTGATCCGCGCCAGTCGGAAAGACTCTGTTTACGAGCTAATGTGCTATTAATTTTTCTTTCCACAAAGTTACAAGAGAATTGGGATAGAACCTTTTTGTGTAATCTTTGGCTACAGACAAACCGCACTGAAACTGTAGGCTCTATGGCAGAGAATAACATTGTGGGAAAGGTTAAGTAGACTAGCCCAGATAGCAAAAGGCTGGTCGACCACTGTCTGGGGGCAGATCTGGCTGTCCGCTCGTGTTTTGCTCATCGGTTTTCTGGCGGTCTGCTGGCAGGTAGCCCTAATATTTTGTCCCGATCTTGTCCTGTCTATCACACCTGCTGTTCTGCCGGCAGTATGCGTTTAATACTTCACTCTGTTCTGGAATAGTTCATTATTCTTTTAAACAGGCAAGGGTTATGTCTTTACTGAAGAACTTTTGTCTTTACTGAATTACACTTAAAGGGCTATTTCACCACTGGAAAGATGAATTTGTATTGAAATTGGGTAATTTGTGTAGTAGAGATGTGGAATTTTTTTTAAGTCAGGGCCTTCTTGACCGAGAAAAGGCAGAAAATTTATTTTTGGGTCATGTGGATGTAAGCCAACAACTCCCAGAATGCACCCCCTGCAAGGTCACTCCCACAAACTTAAGGGACTCACACCGGAAAAACATCTAAGCCTACAAACACACCGAGGGATTCATTAATGTAACATTTTGGCATTAATAAGGATTCTAACATTAAAATGATAATTGTTTTATGTTGCACTCAATCTTGTGGCCATATACTGAAGGTTCTGTTCTTCATATGGAAGTTTTCAAAAATCCCTATTTTGCAAATGTTGAAGGGGAAATCCAGTGGAAATGGATTTTGGATATGCTTCGCATGATAACAAGTTTGAACGTTTGTTTGAGAGCAAAAAAACGGCTGTTTTTAGCCGATGCTTTCCAGTGGCATGCTAACAGTGGTAACATTAAGGGTAAAAATAAATCACTACTTATAAACCATTTACGATGCTGAAAGCAGCCTGACACTTCTATGGTAGTATAACGAGAGACCCAAACAAGGCATTGACGACTTTGTAAATGCGCAGATAGTTTATTAACAAGGACTGTATACAGACAATACCTTGAGTTGTTTGCGGTCGGCGCCATCTTGAAATTAAGTTACTACAACACAAATCTCCCATGTTTTTGACGGAAGTACTTTATGTTGGGCACAATTTTGGCCTTTAATCTTGAAAAAAAATATGTTCCACTCCATCTACGACGGTAGACTTTTAGTATATGATTCAGGAGGGTATTTACATTACATTACATTACATTACATTACATTACATTACATTACATTTGGCTGACGCATTTTTAGCCAAAGCGACTAACAACATGGTAAACAGTTTAAGTTTTAGAGCAATTCTCAACAATATTAGGACAATTTAAAAAACATTAGAGTACAGTAAGAATAAGTGCATCAGTGAGTGCTGTTTTTAACAGTTACGTGTCAGTTTAAGACGGCTGGTGAGTGCTAGGATCAGCAAGACTTGTTGTAAGTGTTGCTATGAGAGGAGATGTTCTCTAAAGAGCTGGGTCTTCAGGAGTTTTTTGAAAATGGAGAGGGATGTCCCTGCCCTTGTAGGAACTGGCAGTGTGTTCCACCAGCGAGGAACAACAGATGAGAAAAGTTTGGATTGGCCTGAGCGTACCGGAGGTAGAGCTAGACGTCGTTCGTCTGAGGAGCGCAGCGGTCTGGAGGTAGCGTATGTCTGTATGAGGGCATTCAAGTAGGTGGGAGCAGAACCAGAGACTACTTTGTAGGCAAGCGTTAGAGCCTTGAATTTGATGCGGGCCGCCATAGGTAGCCAATGTAGCTGGATGAGTAGCGGGGTAACATGTGCCCTCTTGGGTTGGTTGTAGACCAGGCGCGCCGCCGCGTTCTGGATCATCTGAAGTGGTTTCACTGCGCAGGCTGGGAGACCTGTCAGGAGGGCGTTGCAGTAGTCGAGTCGTGAGATAACTATTGCCTGAACCAGAAGTTGGGTGGCATCTTGATTTAAGTAAGTCCTGATTTTCCGTATATTGTAGAGTGCGAAACGGCATGACCGGGCGACTGAGGCAACATGATCTGAGAAGTTTAGTTGGTTGTCGAGAACAACTCCTAGATTTCTTGCAGTCCTGGTAGGTGAAACAGACAGAGAGTCAAATTTGATGTTGATGTCGTGGTGTATGGTAGGTTTAGCTGGGAGGACCAGCAGTTCAGTCTTTGAGAGGTTCAGCTGGAGGTGGTGTGCCTTCATCCATGTAGCTATGTCTGAGAGGCAATCCGAGATCCGTGCTGAAACCAAGGGGTCATCAGGTGGAAAGGACAGATAGAGCTGTGTGTCGTCTGCATAGCAGTGGTATGAGAAGCCATGCGAACGGATAATCTGTCCCAAGGAGGTGGTGTAGATAGCAAAGAGAAGGGGGCCCAGTACTGAGCCCTGGGGGACCCCTGTGGTGAGATGGTGAGGTGCAGATAGCTGACCAAGCCATGATACGTTAAACGAGCGTCCTGTGAGGTAGGATTCAAACCAGGAGAGAGCAGAACCGGAGATTCCCATGTTAGCGAGTATAGAGAGAAGGATGCGGTGATTAACCGTGTCAAAGGCAGCCGATAAGTCAAGCAGAATGAGTACTGATGACCGAGCGGTCGCCCTGGCTTCTTTTAAGGCTTCTGTTACAGACAGCAGAGCCGTTTCGGTAGAGTGGCCGCTTTTGAACCCAGACTGATTTGGATCCAGAAGGTTGTTCTGTGAAAGGAAGTCAGAGACCTGTTTGGAGACTGCTCGTTCAATGCCTTTGGATAAGAAAGGCAGGAGTGAGACAGGGCGGTAGTTCTCCACTTGAGCAGGGTTGAGAGAAGCTTTCTTAAGTAACGGTGTTACCCGGGCCATTTTGAACGCTGTTGGAAATGTGCCGGAGGTTAGCGAGGCATTGATCACGTGTGTGATAGCTGGTGCGATGGTCGGGCTGATGGACTGAAGTAGGCTCGTAGGTATAGGGTCCAGCGAGCATGTGGTAGGACGGCTGCATGTCAGGAGTCTAGATACTTCATTCTCGGAGAGAGGCGTGAATGCTGAAAAAGATGATCTAGCAGTCCCTAGAGGTTGTAGGAGTGCGGTATCTGAGTCCGATGCGTTGAGTGGGCATGTAGAGAATTGACTGCTGATTGCCGCCACTTTGTTTGTAAAAAAGGAGGCGAGGGTATCTGCAGTAAGGCTGGATGGAGGAGGAGGCATCTGAGGGGTGAGTAGCGATTTGAAGGTTGAAAAAAGTTTTCGAGTGTCTGTAGCACTATTGATTTTGTCATTGTAGAAAGCCGTCTTAGCAGCAGTGATGCTGGCTGAGAAGGAGGCCAGGAGTGTCTGGTAGTTTTTGAGGTCATCAGTTAGTTTGGATTTGTGCCATTTCCTCTCCGCGGCTCTGAGTCTGGTGCGCTGCGATCGGAGGGTATCATTTAGCCATGGATGAGAGTGTTTGGCCTTGTGGTAAGAGGGCACAGCTCGTCTAGACACGAGCTCAGTGTGGAGCAGAGCGAGTCTGTGGCCTCATTAACCTCCAGAGAGGAGAAGGTGTTGAGTGGAGGTAGACCGGAGGCAACCACAGAGGAAAAGTGCGTTGGAGACAGGTTCCGGATGTTGCGGCGGAACGTGACCATCGGCTGAGGAGCCGGAGGCTGTTCTGTCAGGCTGACGTTGAACTGGATGAAGAAGTGGTCAGAAAGATGGAGAGGCGTCACCGTGAGGGTGTCTGTGCTGCAGTTCCGAGTGAAGATCAAGTCAAGCTCTTTGCCAGCTTTGTGTGTCGGTGGGCTTTGAACCAGTTTGAGGTCAAAGGAGTGGATCAGGGCCAAAAAGTCTGCTGAGCCTGGGGCATCTAAGTGGATGTTGATATCGCCGAGAAGAAGAAGCGGACAGTCATGCTCAGGGATGGAGGACAGCAGAGTGTCAAGTTCATCCAAAAAGTCGCCTAGTTGGCCTGGAGGGCGGTAGATGACCAGCACGTAGAGTTTTGCTGGGGCGATCACTGTGATGGCATGGAATTCGAATGAGACATATTTGTTTGAAGGCAGTAGCGGGGTGAATTTCCATTTGTTGGAGATCAGCAGGCCCGTCCCACCTCCTCGTCCAGATGGACGAGGGGTGTGGGATAGTGTAAGGTTAGTGGAGAGTGCAGCCGGGGTGGCTGTGTTCTCTGGTTTGATCCAAGTCTCAGTGAGAGCAAGGAGTTCCAACGAAAGGTGGTTGGCATAGCCAGCTATGAAGTCCGTTTTGTTGACTGCGGATTGACAGTTCCACAAGCCCATGGAGAAAGAGGTTTCTGTAGGTGAGGACCGTTTAAGTTGCTGTAGGTTAAGGCGATTTCTGCCCCTTTTGGCATGATGCCGTTTTCTGCGATGGCCGGCGATAACAGATATGGTGGAATGGCACATTTTTGCCTTTGTCGGCGCCTGTGCTCGGTGAACTTGCACAGGTAAACTTGCTTGTCTTGACAGCGTCCGTCTTAAACGAGGACGGCTGAAACGAGGGCTGACGCTTACGCTGACGCTTCAGCAACAGCCTCTATTGTTATGCTGACAGGAATTGCCTGCAGCTGTCCTTGTGTCTCACTAATGATGAATCAGCGTAGACCGCCCTCTGACGTTCGCACAGCTTAGATTGTTCAAAAGGGACCAATAAAAAACCATGAGACATTTCTGTTGCAAATGTGTTGTCTTTTTGGGCTAGATTGACTGGCCTAATAGGACTATAGTCCCTCTGCGCCAGCCCAGGGGCCGCACCATGTGGGCAGTTTACTCCACTACTGAGGGAACTCATGATGTGCAGAGCATGATGTCACTGCAGCAGCAGTTCTCTATATTAATGCGAGCTGTCCAGTGCTCTCACCTGTCGGGCTCAGAGTCCTGCACGCCCAGGTAACAGGTGAGGAGCCTCCTGATGTGACTGGGATGTGCCACAGGATTAGGACCTAGTGCTGTCTGTTCTAGTGATAGCCTTGCCTTGCCACAGGATTAGGACCTAGTGCTGTCTGTTCTAGTGATAGCCTTGCCTTGCCACAGGATTAGGACCTAGTGCTGTCTGTTCTAGTGATAGCCTTGCTTTGCCACAGGATTAGGACCTAGTGCTGTCTGTTCTAGTGATAGCCTTGCTTTGCCACAGTCAAGAAATGCTTTAAAGCTCACCATCATCTGTCAAATGAATTCATTTATTTAACTGAGTTATACAACTTGTAAATTGTATTATATGGTTATTTACATTGTGGAAATGATGATTATGATCAGTATGATTATTGTTATTATTATGAGTAGTAATGTGATGTCTATATATTATTACTATGCAGTTTATACTATACATTAAAACTTTTAATGTATTTGTAATGTTTGCTGATATTGTTAATTGTTATTCTAATATTGTTCACTGCTCTGGATGAAGTGTATGTATGTTAAATACCATAACCAAAAGATAAAAAAAAACACGCGCACATCCAGATTCAAACAGGTGCTGGACCCGAATATTTCAGTAATAAAAAATGACGTTAGTCCGCACACTGAAAACTCCTTATAAAAAAGATTTAATCACACATGTGGTGATTAAATCTTTTTTATAAGGAGTTTTCAGTGTGCGGACTGTCATTTTTTATTACTAAATACCTTAACCATCCATAACCATTTACATGTAGTCACTGAAATACTCTTGTAAAACAATATGTTTAGAATGATATAGAAAAAAGACATACCAGTTAGGAAACTTAGATTGACTATGTTCATTATGGTGTTCTTACATTAACATGTTTTGCAATATTACAAAAATAATTACACATAAAGCTTGCTTTAGTCATCTTCATAATTCAGTCAAGAATACAATGCAGAAGTATGCATTGAAATCTGTTTACATTTTGGAACATCTATTTTAAGAATATAGCCATTTTCCCACATAATCTAATGTTGCTTGTGTTTATCCACCAGGTGCTAAGATGGCGAATATGTCTGGGCCCATCTCAGTGGTGGACATGCAGGCTTTGTGGATGGCCATCACGGACGAGCGCATCTTCAAAATGTTCCTCATCCTCCTCACCCACGTGCTCTTCATCTACATCAACGTGGTGATGATGGTGACCAAGGGCGTAGGTTTGGTCTGAGCTTTGGTGGGGACACTACCCACTACCCCCCCCGTTATATAAAATGATTAAAATGTGCTACTGTCCAACTACTATCCATGATTAAAATGTGCTATACTGTCCAACTTGATCTAACTACACTGTGTAGCCTACATCAGGGCCGTAGTCACCATAGACTTTGGGGGGGACGTGTCCCCCCCAATATTCAGATGTGACCAAAATGTCCCCCCCAATTTACGGACATACAAAAAAATAAAGAAAAAAACGCTATAGGCTACTACAGGAAACCAACAAGTCCCGCCATCTGAAATGCAATCAAACGTAAATAACACACAAATTAGTGACCTATTCATGGTTTCAGAGAGTACACTGTGAGTGGTTTGTCCTGGAGGTTTTGCGTTTATCGTTTGAGGCGTGCGCTATCAAAAGCTTTCTGCACCCTACTGTGGTGCGGGCTGTCAATAACATCGCAAAAGATACCGGTACAATTCTCACAAAACTTGTTGGAAAGGTGTAGCACTGTCTAAGGAAACCCCATTCATTTTTGAAGCTGATCAGACTCAAAGGGAACTTTGAAGCAATTCCATATTGTAGCCTATTTTCTCGCAATGATAGCGAAAGTGAAACGTAGTGTCCTTTCATTTGAATTTGTGCGTGCCTGTGTCATTCATTTCTTTCACATGTCTTACAACATAAATAATGCATTCATATGCTAGTAATGTCAGAAATGAACCGGTTTATAAGCCTCTTAGAAATGGCTGTTGCATCTTGCATGTTACATTTAGATGCGCACACAATCGCGCATCCATGCAGGCAAAACGTAGCACTCAAATGTGGCGACGGCACAAAAGTTGAAAAAACGTTTACAATGGCGGTGATAGCCTACAGTTCATGTAAATCGCGGACCTTAACCAAAGAAAGGAATTTCCACCTCCATTCACCAAATAAAGGCTGTGTTTCTACATTTTAACACAAAACGTAATTTCTGTCAGAAACCAGCCTATAATGCATAGGGTAACTTGAGGTGAGTCAGACAGAAGAGGGACCTGTCTTAGTAGCCTATATTGAATCCCATCCCTTTCAAACAACCTTAAAATTGTGTGATTAGCCGCCAGAATAATAAAATCAAAATACAAAATATGATTGGGCTAGGTCCAAACAAATGAGTAAGCATTCAGTGTAATATAGAGGTTATCAAAGATACTCTAGTTTGTATTTTCTCTTAAAATATACATTTTGGAGACAAATGGAGTCATACCACAGGTCTATATCCAGGGATCAATTATTGAATGGACCTACGGGGCCCAAGAGCTCAGGGGGCCCTGAAGCCTAAGACTGTGTGAAGTTGCTTCTCCGCCCTTCTCTTCTATTTCCACAAAACTCACAAGTCGTCATAATATAAAGGGTCATTTTTTTTTTTAAAGTCTTCCGGGGAAGTATGCCCCCGGGCCCCCCTATCTTAACAGAGGAGGGTTTTTTTGCATCTATGCCCAGGGCTTCATAATCCATCCGTGCCTATGTCCGTCAAAAGTTTGGTATATCCTAATTGACTGACTTAACTAATGACTTGTTTGTGATTTTAATAATATTTTTGCATGGCAGGAAATGTATTAAAATTCTGTTATTGAAATTCACACCGCACCACAGATTTGGTCCCCCCCAATGTTGACATCATGGCTACGGCCTTGGCCTACATAATCTGATTTTAATATGTAGGCTACAGATATGTAGGCTATATTTAACATTTATTTTCTATTTGGTCTTTTATGAAATCATGCCCATTTAAGCACAGCTCAGTTTTAAGAAACTTAAAGCTACATTGTGTACTTTTTTGAGTTAATTCTTAGCAAAAACCCATTTGTTCTTTCAAAAATATGTGCTCATTCATGTGTAATTATTTCCACTTACTAATCAAAGTATTCTCGTAAGTGTAGAATCTGCTATTCCAAATACATACGCGCGAGTCGCGCAAATGGCTGAATCCCAAGGGGGCAGGCGAATTCCCGGAAGTAGAAGAATCGACGTAGGCTGGAGGGACCACCTCTCTGCTAACTCCCATAGAAGTCCATTCATTGTAAGATTTTTTTGAAATACCATAACTTCATATAACATATATCCTGTGCCGATATTGTAGCTTCTGTGTAATCCACATAAACACTACAAAGGCAAAACAGACTCCACTAGCTCGTCCGTAACGTTGGTTACCCGTAAGAAGAACGGTTAGCTTGTTCGGTTGGAGGGAAGCTAGCTTTGACGTAATCTCTCTTTCGCGCCGTAGGGAGATAACCGTATTGTTTGGATAAGAAGCTCAGTCCACCTTGTCTATGACGGTAACTCATAAGCAAAACCTAGCATACACGACCGTATGTTAAGGTAAAGCATTACACAGAGGGAACCTAATAATAATAAAAAAGTAAACCTAATTGAAACCTCCCATTGAAAACGACGGAGTCTGTTCGTCCATTTCTTTTACTGTCTATGCTGAATCCATGTTGCGCCTCCATCTTTGAAATACATTCGCCAACGAGGGACATTCCTGGAAATTCAGCTCCGCCTTTCGCGCTTGTAGGCAACACTCATTGCATGATCAGTCTACTCGCGACTGCCGGTGTTGTGTGCCTTCTGGTTTTCCCCACCTACTGGTTTCCTTGCGCGTGCTCGCGTTGCTCACCACAGCTGCAGGAGTTGTCAAACATTCGCAAACAAGTTGTTTTCGGCGGATTTGAAGTCGCATTTCATATCTATCCCATGGTCATTACACTACAATCACTCGTACAAAATACATGTAAAATAAAGGCTATAATTTTGCACTTTATAGCATTAAAATGGATTCGAACCTGCAACAAATACGCACATCTATGAACCAGACCGACCTATTCAGCGCATTATCTCTTTGAGCCACTCCAATTCGCTGAAAACCGTCATCAATCACCTATTAATTAACCACACAAGCAACATTTTGTCTTGCATTAGGTGACACAAATGGTATTGCCTTTATCTAACTCCTTGTCTGAGCGACTATCAGGCCTATGGTTTTGAAAAGTCAAATGTTCCCTGACAAAGACATTCGTAAGAATGTTTATTGACTTGAAAAATACGCTAATTTTTGCAAACTCCCTTCATTCAATCAACCCTTGAAGACATTGCGGTCTGGTGCGCTAAAATGTAGATCGTTTCTTCTGTCGTACCATTTAATTTCTAAGAATTTAGGTCTAGACTACTACTAGGCTACTACTACTAGACCTACAATAACGCCATCACCAAATACATATTTTATTTTTATTTGATCAACCACAAAGAGTAGCATACTGTGCACAGTGCACTGACGGCCGTAGCAGCCTAAGGTAACCAGTTGTTTTAGATGAAGGGCAACCACTTGTTTCAGATAGCCTGGACAACATGTTACCTGGGTGTTGCCTACGTTATTAATTGATGGTAGCCTACAATAGTT
This sequence comes from Alosa pseudoharengus, assembly GCF_046254945.1. NCBI lineage: Eukaryota > Metazoa > Chordata > Actinopteri > Clupeiformes > Clupeidae > Alosa > Alosa pseudoharengus. The sequence goes on along the minus strand of NW_027468870.1, from coordinate 1,427,207 downwards.
AATTGTATCGCGTAACAGCCAGGTATTAGTTGGCTCAAGGAGTAGGGAATCAGGCTGGAGAGAGTCGTGGATGTATTGCTTTTGCGGTATCGAATCCAGTTTAATGCTAGTTTTCAAAACATATATTTTTTTACGTCTTTTGTCCGAGTGGCTGTAATGTAGCCGAGCGCTCATGGCGTATATGAAAAGCGACTTCAAACCGCCTAAAAACAACTTGTTCGTGAATGTCTGACAACTGCTGCAGCGCATGCACGCGCAACCAGTAGGTGGAGAAACCAGAAGGCACACAACACCGGCAGATTTGAAAGTCTGTTGAAAATGGAGGATTACAACTATTCTCGAGGACATGAAAAGGAGTCGCCAAGGAAGCGAAAAAGAGAATTAAAACGCCAACGCGACCGGAAAAACAACAGACCAAAGTCAATATTGGAGTGGCTTTTCTAAGATGGAAAGAGCTCGTGAGGAGCAAGGATTTTAAAAGGGACGCCGAAATTGCCTGCTTTCTCCTCGACAGGTAATTTGGCCTATTCGTGTAAACATACAGTCTATGGTGTAAATTCGAAGTTTTATAGTTGCTTGGCTTAGTATAGCATGGTTGTCCATAACGCTAGAATGACGTCTGGGATACTTTTCCTCGCGTCGATGAAAAAGGATTGTAACATAAATCTGCTATGACGGATCACAGGCAAAGGGCACTAAATTGTAGTTATTTTTCATTGCTTTTGCTTTGTAGCCTAAATATATCCTAATCTGATAATGCTAGTGTAGCCAATTCCAAGGGTGACGTTCACATCCTGAGGCCTGTCCTGTAGTCTTATTAATTGTAGACGTAGCCTACTAAATTGTCTGAACGTTTTTCACTGCATGAAAACAATTGTTGATTCTATGTGATTGTTGTTTGATAATAACTGAAAGTATATATTTAATATCTTGGTGTTTACCATTTTATGTACTGTTATATGTTGTGAAACGCTCTGCTTATTCATTTCAGATGAGCATCTTGGTGCAATTGCAGAAGCCCCTGAAATTGAGAACCTTGAACAGAGGTAACCCATCAATGCTCATAATGTCTATACCCGATGACATTCTCTATTGTATATTTTCATGATATAAGCATTTATATATATTTTTTACAAAGCCTACATGACATGAGCATCGTGGAGGAGGATGTGGACGAAATTCAATGGTCTTGTTATGTGATGCACGTGCATGCCTTCATTGTAACCTTGCCTGTAACTCAGTCTAGGCAAAATAGCACTATACAGATTAGTAACAATATGTTGAACTATATAAAATGGCGTGTATGTCTAACGACACTGCATGTCTTCCACAGGATCGATCAGCTTTCCAGGAGACTGCAAATTTAGAATGATGGCCCATGTTGCTTCAAAGGCACCATACAAAAAGGAAGGGTTCATGTGTAAATACCATAATTTGTTAATTTCTGTAAATAAATATATTGCAAATAACATTGTTGACCATGTTACTGTCATTTGGTGTTTCAAAATGGTAAATTACCACAACTCCTTTTTTAATTATAAGTTTGTGGATGTAATGTATGAGGTACAGCATGAACAGTCTCTTATCAATTCTAAAAGTTTTTATTTTCATGAAAGCAAAATATAGCGATGTACCGGTGTAAAATAAATTAAATACAGTTTTAAAAGGAACAGGCAGTACAAGAACACTAATACAAAACTATTTACAATAACACAACATTACAACATTATAGGAAGGTGAAATAAATTCCAGAGATGTCCCTGAGGGTCAGGGAATTTATCCCTTATCCTACACACACAGCTTGGGATCACTCTTCTATTACCCTGTCCTAGAGACCCATGCTGCCAGAAAATGAAATGTCTGTAGGTAGCATATCTGAACTCTATTGTCATCACCTGGCTCTCTTACATGGCCTAATGCTGTGATGTCTGTGATGTACTGCCTGTGAATCTGGAGAAAACCTTCATCTAGGCAGTGCTGTGTGTAGTGAGGCAGAAGGCTCACACAGGTGGCAGGGTTTTGTCCACAGCATTTTCTCTTCTGATCGATTGGCATGTCTCTGCAGTGTGTACAACTACACCAAGGCATCCCTGGCACAGGTGGGGGGACGACATGTCTGCACTGATGCATCAAACACCAGACCTGGCTGCCTCACTATAGCAACTGTGTGGTGAGGTTCCTGTGCTCTTGCAGGCTCATTCCATCCACAAGTCTGAAGAAATAACACACAAGAAATAAGATCAGATAGGCTTGTTTAGGTAGCAAAGTTAGATTGTTAGCAGAGTAGTAGTAATAGTAGCCTACTCTGTGTCATTTTTCAAGTGTTCACACAAAATGATGAATACTATGTGTATGGACAATGAAAAGGTGAAAATGTTGTGTAACATTTTCTATAGACCATAACGTAATTATGTGTCGTGATTTCACTGGGAGACAACTCTCATCATGCAGTTGACTGGCAACAGCTAGAAATTGCTACAAACAATTGAGATACAAACAGGCAGGGAAGCTACACCAAGCGCGTGACTGAAGCGTTCCGTTCACAACGCGTAAAATCAATTTTAGATGAATGGTCTATTTTTTTTCTGCAGCAGACGCAACGCAAACGAACGTGCCTGGTGCAGCTTCCGAGCTAATTTCGGTGTCATTGACATTGATACTGTTCAGAGAAATATATTAAAAACACAAACCTCCGTTGCTTCTCTCCTTTGTCTTTGAAGTTCTTCCAGTCTCTCCTCGTCATCTTTTGGAGTCTTACTTTTTCTTTGCCTAGGAGGTCTCATCGATCCTCTGCTACCGGCTCTTGGCTTTTCTTTACCTTTCCCTCTTCCTTTACCTTTCCCTTGCACCTCCGTTGCATCGACTGATCTCTGACTCTGCTCACTGAGAAAAATAGTAGGCTACGCTGTAAACATTGCCTTTACACTATTAATCTCGCACATACAGAATAACGATAGCACTGAATCTACTGTACTATAACATTAGCATGCATTCGTTTGGGAACCTGATAGCTGATGCTAGCAATGAAATAGTAGCCTACCAAAATAATGAAAACGTAAAACTAGGCTATTCACTTTACATAGAGGTCATACCCAACATGTTTACTGGCTATATAACTAAATGCAATGTGTAATTGTTTTCTAAAGTAACCTTATAACTGGAAGGAACACCGGACGAAGTCGTAGTACTGGAAGCAATGTTAACTTTGGCATGAAACGGCCACCGTAGGAGTTAAAATGCGCTCGGAATGGGAGGGGCTAGAAAGTAATATTCAGTTGGTTGTCATATAGAATTTCACCGCTAGATGGGAGAAGTTCTTACACAAGGTAGCTTTAAGACTTCAGTGCTATCATATACAACGTTTTTTTACACAACAAATACAGAAAGGATGGAGGCAGCAAAAGTAGAGAAGTCATTTCAGATGGGGCAAGAACAAGGTGAATTTGTATGCTTGTCAAAACGTAGTCCTACCCTACATTAGAGGAGCTGATCATACCAAGCACACTCGCTGTTTAAAGTCATACACCACGGTAAACTAAAACTATAATGTTACAAAGGTGGCAAAAACAATATAGGTATTAGCCATGACATTACTAGGCTATGAATCGTTCGTTAATTTTTTTTTTTTGGGGGGGGGGGGTTACAAACTTATTCAAAATCATCCCCCCCTCTGGTTTTTACACAAATCGCACCCTGTGTGTGTGTGTGTGTGTGTGTTTGTGTGTGTGTGAGAGAGAGAGAGGGAGAGAGAGAGAAAATATGTATCTCTCTCTCTCTAAGACTGGCACTTTTTTGATGAATGAACCTGTAAACAGATTCACAATGTAAAATATAAACATTAAACTTGTTGAGAGTCACGTGGGGCAGCCGAGGAAGATGGCAGCATAGTTTCGTTGGTCCCTAAACCCACCAACTTAATTACAATATCCGTACAAATTTACTCCTTACTCTAAGCAAAGTTGTTACCACACTTGAACATTATATATAGCGCGTCCAATATTGCAAAGAAAGCTTCAGATGTCGTTATCTACATCGAAATATTTCCAAGGAAAATCCTCGGCCCGCATGGCTACAAGACAGACCTCGCCGACACCTGAACACTCCAAAATGGACAACGTGTTATCCGAAATGGGTAAAATTGCCACCACACTTCAAACGGTTGCCACAGATGTATCATTGATTAAAGAAACAGTCACGGATTTAAAGAACTCTGTGAGCTCACTTCAGGTGAGATTGGATGAAGCAGAGAACCGTATATCAACGGTTGAGGATACTACATCAAGGCTAACTGAAGACAGCCAGAGAGCAGATGAACGTTTGGAGGCATTGTATAACCGAATTGAGGAACTGGAAAATATGAATCGTCGCAAGAATGTGAGACTGATCGGTCTAACGGAGGAATTAGAAACAGATGGACTTGTCAACTGCGTTAAACAGCTGATATCCGAGGGCCTGGGAATCGAGTTGGATGGAGAGTTCGAGATCGAAGGGACTTATCGTGTGGGCAAGCGCGAAGCTAAAAGAGCATCGAGGGCTACCGACAGTGAAGGCGAGGATAAACCACCAAGAACCGTCTTGATCAAGTTCCTGCGCACATCCGCGAGGGAGAGGGTTTTACAGGCAGCCAAAGAGAAAGGGTCTATCGAATGGAGGGAGTGCAGAGTGTCTTTCTTCCCCGACATGTCGAGGGACCTGGCCAAGAAGCGAAGAGAATTCACTGCGTCAAGGAAGATGCTGCGTAAACTCGACGTGAGGTTTACACTTGCGTTTCCAGCATCCCTCCGTTTCACATGGAACGGGAAGGAGCAAAGTTTCACTTCCAGCAAGGAGGCTGAGAAGTTCATTCAAGAGCGCTGTGGTGGGTCAACTGAATAATGATGTGAGCACTCCTTTTACGTTAGCTTGGATGGGGAGCTGGTGATGTGGGTGTTGGTGGGTGGGACTACTAGCTAGTTGTGCTGCTGTTCACGAATAGCCCTTGGGGCTACCCGGCACGCCACGGACCGGAATCAGGGTTTGTGGAGAGAAGACCGCGAGTCTTTATTCATTCTTTTTTGTTAGTTTATTTTCTTGTGTTTGCTGAGGGGGGTACTGACAATGTTATACGTTGTTGTTTACTTTTTCATGGGGGGTTACAGAAATGTTTGGTTTTGTTTCAAAGGTCCAACTATTTTTTTCGGAATTTAAATGAATGTCCTGTGCTACGCCATTACCCACTAGGGGGCAGCCCCTTGACATGTATCTCCATTATGATTTATGTTAACAGGTAGTCATATTAGATGTGTAACGTGGAATATTAACGGCTGCGGAAGTCCTATCAAAAGGCGAAAGGTGTTATCTTATCTAAAACAAAAACAGGCAGATATAGCCTTTATACAAGAAAGTCATGTAAGGGATACAGAAGCGCTAAAATTCAAACGAGAATGGGTGGGACATGTTTTTTACTCTTCCTTCTCTAGCAAACAGAATGGAGTGGTCATTCTAATTAATAAGCACCTTAACTTTAATATAATATCAGAAACTAAGGACAAAGAAGGGAGAATGATATGTATTGAAGCACTTATTAATGGTGTAAAAGTAATGCTGTGCAGTGTATATGCACCAAATACTGCAGATGCAAGCTTTATCCATAATTTAAATACAATTTTGGGAAGTAAAAGTGGGCAAATAATCCTGGCTGGGGATTTTAACCAGGTTATGGATGGTGTTTTGGACAAGAGTAAATATCAGGGAACATCCATGCCAAAGGACAGGGCTGCCCTTCATATGCTAGTTGAGGATTTAGGTCTAAATGACATATGGAGATTAGTTAATCCAGGGGAAAGGGAATACACTTTCTTCTCGCATTCCCACAAATCCCATTCAAGGATAGACTTTTTCTTACTGTCACAAGATATTACTAATAAGGTCATAAACTGTAAAATCGGACCAATTGCATTGTCAGATCATGCTACGGTTGAACTGGATATCATTCTAAACCCAGATATAGGTAGAAAAGGAAGATGGAGATTAAATACTTCATTATTACAGGACGAAACATTTAGCACAATGCTGGCCGAGGATCTGGTCTCCTTTTTTGACTTAAACATAGGAAGCACAGAGAGATTATCCTCAGTTTGGGACGCGTCTAAGGCCTATATCCGAGGAAAACTCATTGCACGTGCATCTAAAATGAAAAAGGAGCGAAGAGAAATTCTCAGTGACCTAGAAATGAAAATATGTACTCTGGAGAAGAACCTAGCCAGGCAATATTCAGACATGCTATACCAGGAGATTTGTAAATACAAATACCAGTTACATGACTTGTATAATAGAAAAGCTGAACATGCATTGTTCAGGTTACGAACTAGATTTTATGAAGGAGGCGAAAAAACAGGCAAACTTTTGTCTAGGCAGCTAAAACAACAGAACGCTACTAACATAATTCCAGCAATTAAGAAAGGGGATAACATGGTCTCAACCGCAAAAGAAATAAATAGCGTCTTCCGAACATTCTATGAACAGCTATATACAGCCCCTTGTAATGCAGATGAAGAAAAATTAAACCAGTTTTTTGCAAACATGGATCTCCCCACATTAGACGCATCACAAACAAAATCATTAGACCAACCCATTACCGAGGAAGAAGTGAGAAATGCAATATCTTCTATGAAACTTGGGAAATCCCCAGGTTCAGATGGACTCCCTATTGAATACTATAAGAAATTTGTAGATACGCTGGCTCCAATACTGACTGATGTTCTTGCTGAAGCATTTCAAGTCAATTGTCTGCCTGACTCATTTATGGAAGCGATTATAACAGTATTACCTAAGAAAGATCGGGACACAACTGACCCTGCAAACTTTAGACCAGTTAGTCTTTTAAACGTGGACTGCAAAATATTAGCGAAAGTCTTAGCTTCACGTTTGGAGAAGGTCTTACCTAAGATAATCCATAAAGATCAGGTAGGCTTTATAAAGGGAAGATCATCAGCTGACAATACAAGGAGATTAATGCATCTTATGTGGCTAAACTACTCTGAAAGTACGCCAGGGGTGGCGCTATCACTGGATGCGCAGAAGGCGTTTGACTTAGTTCAGTGGAATTTTTTGTTTAAAACTATGACCAATTTTGGCTTAGGCAAGGTCTTCAGAGCATGGGTTAGTTTGCTGTATCAGAACCCGAGAGCAGCAGTGATGACCAATGGTATGATGTCTCCATTTTTCGCAGTATCTAGGGGCACCCGCCAAGGTTGCCCACTGTCCCCATTGCTTTTTACCATGGTACTGGAACCTTTGGCTATTAAGATTAGGAAGGACCCAAATATCCTAGGGTTGAAAGGGGTAGACGAAGAGACAGAACAGACACTAATGCTATATGCCGATGACATTTTGTTATTAATGAGTGACCCATCCACTTCTTTACCAGTACTGATGGAGGTAATAGAATCATACTCAATTGTTTCTGGCTACAAAATAAACTGGGGAAAATCAGAGGCAATGCCAATAACAAGGACATGTTATTCTCACATGGTAACTGGTTTTGGTTTCAAATGGGTTCCCACGGGTATGAAGTATCTTGGTGTGCGCTTGACTCAGAATTTAGAGGGGATTATGGCACTAAACTATGATCCCTTGCTGACAAAGATACAACATAATGTGGAAAAATGGAAGCACCTTAAACTAACTCTGTGGGGAAAGGTGAATGTAATCAAAATGGTTGTAGCTCCTCAGTTTAATTACATATCTATGATGTTGCCCTTGAACATTCCAGACATAATTTTCAGGAGATATGATAACATTATTAAGGACTTCCTATGGGAAGGAAAAAGACCCCGCATTAAAATGAGTAAAATGTGTGCCTTGAAAGATAAAGGAGGACTTGGACTACCAGATGTGAAAATGTATGACCTTTCTTTTGAAATGGCGCAGCTTGCAAAACACTGGAGAAATACTGACTCAGACCTGGACTGGGTCAAATTCGAACAGAGTCTGGCCTCTCCATGCAAGCCCTTGGACATTCTTTCACAGCGCCCAGGACCGATACAGGAGCCAAACCCAGTGATCGAACACTCGCGATATGTTTGGTGTAAAATCCATAAACTCCTCAAACTGTCACACTACAGACAATCATATGCATCATTGTGAAATAACCCGGACATTCGCATTGGAAAGAAAAGGGTGTATTGGAAACAGTGGCTTCTTAAAGGCATAGCAACAGTGAAGGACCTATATGTGGATGGACAACTTATGTCATACTCTGACTTGGTGGGAAAATACAATATAGAAGGGAAAGGGCACTTTTGGAAATATTTGCAAATAAGACATTGTGTTGGAGACAAATTTAATTTCAATGAGAACCCTGTGCTTACTTACTTACAGCAGCCACATATAGCCCATACTGCATCTGTGTGTTATAATTCAATCATTAATGTAACTGCAGATAATTGTGGTAGTTTGAAATTAATATGGCAGAGGGATTTAGGGGTTGACTTTGATGAAGGTGAATGGTCGAAGATTATGTCAAATGTGGGTAAAAACATCAGGGAAGCAAGAGGGAAATTTATCCACTATAAAGTGGTACACAGGTACTACTACAGGGTGTCCGCGCGGTAGTAAAAGGTAGTAAAAGGTAGTAAATAGAATCTACCAAAATTAAGGCCCTTGAAAGGTAGTAAAAGGTAATAAATGCAATTTGACTAGGTAGTAAATTTTTCATCACCACCTCAATATATGAGTTTAAATTTGTTGCTTAATATTTGTGTCTACATGTTTTAACTTCATCTTGCCTAATTAAAAAATATATACGTGCTAACAGGACCTGAGTGAGTCGGAGTCGATAGCAATGACGTAGAAGTAAACTGTGTAGAGTTCCGTGGTTGACAGCCAACAAACAACATTTTCGCCTTTTTGCTTCAGTTGATATTACAGGGATACAAACAACACGCTTTTCGGTGTCTCCTTCACGTTGCTTTGGGCGACTTATATGAATCGTGCAGATCCGAAGAGTTTTTTAGGGGCCAGCGATGCAGGGATGCTTTTCGGCGACTCTCGCGTTTTTCACGTCATCTAGGCCCTACCGCAGGCTACCAGAGCTGCGTTTATCATATGGGCCTGCTGGTCTGGTGTCCGGTGCTTCTGTCACTCATCTAATAATATTTTGTTCATGTAGCAAAGGAGCGGTAGATGTAGGCCTAGGCTAGCCTATCACTCTGATAGCAGCTAAAAAATATATAGGCTACACTCACTCCGTTAGGAGGCAACTCTCTCAGTTTACACTAGGCTACTTCAGCTGGAAGTTTTAACAACTGTGGACTTGACTAGTGTAAGCTTTCGTTCAGCTGACGGTAGCGCTGCCATCTGACTGTGATCATCCAGAACCGTGCTATAAAATTCCACCTATCCCATCAGTAACAAAGTTCGAACTAGTCACTGACATAGTAACCGACAACATTTTTTAACGTAACCTAGACCTAGTATCTAATGTTACGGAATTGCAAGAAAACGAGTGAAAACAATTCCTTACTTTTAACCACGCAAGTGCGCGTGTCATTTATTAAAACGGTAGAAAACTGAATCAAAGACGGAACTGTCCATCAACAAAAACAGCATGCAGTTTAAAAGTCCCGTTATTTAAAGTCCCAGACATTTAAAGGGACAGCGGTCACTCAAGACAGACCTACACCACAACTGAGTGATGAACGTGAAATTCTTTGAATAGCCTACAAAACACTGCATTTAGATGACAACTGCGTGAAGAACCACGCAAATCTAGTTAATGGCGAATTAAGTGTATGGCATTCACATTTAAATCATTCAATAGCCTACACTCTAAAAAATGCTGGGTTGAAAACAACCCAAACTGGGTTGTTTTCAACCCAGCCGCTGAGTAAAATGTGGTCCAACACAGCATTGGGTTATCTTAACCAAGCAAATTGGGTTACTAAATTTAACCCAACAACTGGGTTGACATTTAACCAATATGTTGGGTTATGTTGACACAACTGTTTAGTTAAAGTTACGTAACGTTTGGGTTATGTAACCAAATCCCCCCAAAACTACTGGTTGATTTTTAAAATACTCTGCTTGTACAAACTTGTAATAACTCAAAGTTTGTATTTACTTACTTGAAAGTCACACCTTCTGTTAACAGCTTTAGGCCTGATATAGACAGTCTATATTAAATGTCCATCAAAAGCCATGCAATGAAATAAAACAGTTAAACATAATTATTTATTTGATAGTTTTCTTTATTTTTGAATAGATAGCCTAGTATAAAATGCATGTGATACTTCCATGAAGGCAGGCAGATTCCAAAGTCCGTTTTGGGGGTCAGTCCTGTCAATCAAAGAAAAAAAGAGTGCATTTTAATCACGGTTAGCCTACAAAACTTTATATCAAGACGTGCATGAACCATTACCAGTGAATGATGTTGACAGACATAAAAATTCACCAGGAGACAAATTATTAGTGCAACACACTCGGAAACCATGACCACCTTATATTATGGAGTTGTTTTAAACATAATACCGGTAATACAAAACGTGCGTTTTTGTCAGATGAGCTTGATAACACTAGCAGGTAACATTACCATTAACGTTAGCCTAACATTAGGCTGACAGTCAGCAGTGCTAACGTTAGCTAGCTATGTTAACACATTCTTAGTGAATCCAAGTTAATGTTACCACCAAGAACCACCCAGTAAGTTACATGGCTATAATATGAGGCTACCCTGAATAATTTAATAAGATGTTGTTTGGCATGATTATTATCGTAAGTTACGTGTGTTGTGAAGAGACTACTTCGACGGTGTTAGCTAGTTGACAAACGTTAGCCACTAAGCATATTTAATTAGCATAAAGTTTCCAAGTCTGCTAACGTTACCTACCAGCTGCTGGTATGCTAATTGTAGTTCGTTGTAAAAGTTTGTTTTGTTTCTGTTCAGCAGTTCCTACCCAGTGAATACAGAAATATGTTTTATGAGTCTGTCTTTGTGTAGATTTATCATTAACAGTAGCTAATATTAGCTGGAATGAATGACACCTGCTAACCTGCTTGAAGCTGAACGAAATGGCAGGCAGAATATTCCTTGATATCACAAAGGGTATGTCTCTGGGTGGACTTTTAAAATCCGTCTGGATAAAAATAAATAAATAAATAAAAGCAGATACATACCTTCCGAAATCACCTGATTTCCATTGCATGTTGACAGCTGCTGGACTGGACGGTTGAAAGAATATGCCTGCCTGCCGATTTTTTTCTCTCAACCTTCAAATAACTATGCATCTGTGTTGAAGTCACCCTGGTGCTGGGTAGTGTACTCCACGTCAGGTGGGGGACAGGGGGGAGCACAGCCCTAAACTATCAACCCAGCAGTGATAAACTATCAACCCAGCAAGCTGGGTTACAGAAATGACCCAATATGAGTAAAAACAACCAAACAAAACGACCCAACAGCCTCAACCCAGCGTTTGGGTTGAAAAAATAACCCAGCATTTTTTAGAGTGTATGAAAACTTGATCAGTTAAATTGTTCTCATAAAAGGAACAGCAAATTATACAAAATATTCCAAATAGGCTAGTTTTATTGCAGTGACAGAAAACTGCAACATATGAGTTTAAAACCATGTTAAATTTGAAAGCATCTAGCTAGTGACAGGAGGTTTTAGGGGGGGAAAGAAACTCTGTAACCTACTTGATTCCACAGTCAATGTTCAGTATTTGGCCTATAATTTAGCCTATAATATTGGCATTTGAATCCATGAAAACTAACCAAAATCTATCATTTCCTATCGACAACAGACCAGTAACGCATCGAATCGCATTGCTACACATTTTGAAGTATTGAAAATAATCAAATCATTGGCTTAAAGAATCTATATTTTATCAAATTGTGATTAAACTTGATTTACACTCCTAAATGGCATCCTTACCTACCTACCTAACTGTTGTTTTGGGAAGTATTTATCATGCAAGCATCGTGCATCCATGCTGAGTAATGCAATGAAATCATAGTTTTCAATTTTGCATTAAAGCAGTCCACTGATGTGCATGTTTTCACGGACTGCTTTGTGTCAAATGTGCAACAACAATACCATACCAATAATAATGGCTTTATATATCCATATAAATAGATTTCTGGGCCTATCCTTAGACTAGAGTTGTTTCGGTGGTGTTTGTTGTTCATTTTTCACCACACATGTTTGGTGTTTTAGCGTCATTTGTGCCAAGGTTATCATTCACCTTATTAGGGCTAAGGGCTGGTTAGGATAACTCAAGGGCTAGGGTTAAGGTAAGGACAACTGAAACTGAACTCCTCGACACTACAAAAAAACATTGTCATTGACAATGACCATACTTAATGATCGATCACAATTAGAAATTATTAGTGTACCTAATATTTATGATTTATACCTTATAGCAAGTAGTAAGTGGTACCCCCCCCCCCCCCAAAAAAAAAGGGCTGCTGCTTGATGTCGTGTTGGTAGTAAAAAATATTGTGGAGGTAGTAAAAAAGGTAGTAAAAAGTAGTAAATTCAACTCTATGATTCCTGCATATACCCTGTACTATACTCCTTATAGACTTCATAGGATGGGTATTGCTGAAAATGGCTTATGTTGGAAGTGCAAGGAAAAAGATGGTACATATCTCCATATGCTATGGGAGTGTTCTTATGTTCACCCATTTTGGTGCAAAATCCTTGGAATATTAGAAGAATGGCTGGGTTTCTCGTTGCCTGCTGATCGATCCCAGACTTTGCTTACTTGGAGACAAGTCAGTGGTACCAAGCATATCAAAACAGGCATTCACTGTGGTAAAACTCTGTTGTATCACAACGTTAAGAATTATTCTACGTAATTGGAAGTGTGTTAAAACTTTGGAATTAAAAGACTGGGTCAATGCCGTAATTGAAGCAGCCTCTTATGAGAGCATGCTGGAAAGGCTGAATGATGAGAAACGAATGATCTGGGATGATTTCTGGGTACACATGAAAGGGACATAAGGTGTATCTGATGACAGCCGTTATGTTTCTATTTCCATTTATTATTACTGTTATTTTCTGGACCATATTTTCTGTTGGAGATGTCAAGGTGGCGTATAGAGAAACTATGTACAATAGGACAATGTAATGTACTGTGTGGACCTTTTTGTGTGTGTTTAAAGTATGATCAATAAAAAGTTGAATTTCAAAAAAAAAAAAAAACATTAAACTTGTTGCAGTTCATATAATTACCTTACTGTACCTATCTTTATATTTTCACAGTGCTCATTTTCAATAATGAAATGTGTTGATTATGAATCCTATAGAATCACTCTCTGATTCTAATGTCCACATGATATGAGTCATATTTGAGGTAAAATGTCAACACATTAGGGCCGTAGTCACCATAGACGTGTCCCCCCCAATATTCAGATGTGACCAAAATGTCCCCCCCAATATTCGGACATAGAAAAATAAATAAAGAAAAAAAATGCTATAGGCTACTACAGGAAACCAACAAGTCCCACCATCTGAAATACAATCAAATGTAAATAACGCACTAATTAGTGACCTATTGATGGTTTCAGAGTAGAGTAGCCTACACTGTGAGTTTGTCCTGGAGGTTTTGTATTTATAGTTTGAGGCGTGCGCTATCAAAAGATTCCTGCACCCTACTGCGGTGCGGGCTGTCAACAATATCGCAAAAGATACCGGTCCAATTCTCACAAAACTTGTTGGAAAGGTGTAGCACTGTCTAAGGAAACCCCATTCATTTTTGAAGCTGATCAGACTCAAAGAGAACTTTGAAGCATTTTCCATATTGTAGCCTATTTTCCCGCAATGATAGCGAAAGTGAAACGTGGTGTCCTTTCATTTGAATTTGTGCGTGCCTGTGTCATTCATTTCTTTCACATGTCTTACAACATAAATAATGCATTCATATGCTAGTAGTAATGTCAGAAATGAACCGGTTTATAAGCCTCTTAGAAATGGTTGTTGCATCTTGCATGTTACATTTAGATGCGCACTCAATCGCGCATCCATGCAGGCAAAACGTAGCACTCAAATGTGGCAACGGCACAAAAGTTGAAAAAACTTTTACAATGCCGGTGATAGCCTACAGTTAATGTAAATCGTGGACAATAACCAAAGAAAGGACTTGTTTGTGATTTAAATAATGTTTTATGCATGGCAGGAAATGTATTGAAATTCTGTTATTGAAATTCAGACTGCACCACAGATTTGGTTCCCCCCAATGTTGACATCATGGCTATGGCCTTGCAGCACATGCTATCCAGGAATAAATGTCATGGTTTGTCATCAGTTTTCTATGTACATGAATACACCTTTATTAGGCTAATACTTTTCTGGAGGTAACACATTATTAGCATGGCCTGCTATTATAACATAGCCTTCTGGCAACAGGAATTTCAGCCAGCTTACCATTCCACACTGAGAATTCAGGGTCCTGTTGCAGTGATACAGTGGGCAGTGCTTCGACTTGGCCAGCTTCCCTCGCGGTCCGCGCGTGGGATCACGCACCTTTAATTTGTATTTTTCCAGTGACGCATTAGAATAGTTTAATATTTAATAGTTTACATTTTTTATTAATTATTAGAATAATTTAATAGCCAGAAATATGCCTGCCCTGCCCTAATAAAGAAATATTTGGTTAACTGCGAGTGAATCCCGTTTGCAACCGTTGGTTTTCTCCGAGTGCAACGATGATAGACAGACATCATTACAGCTAGCTTACAGTCCCGGCTAAATTTACATTAATTTAAAATCAAACATCGCAGTTAATGTTAAATTCAGCATCTCTCATAATGTGATTGGCTATGTTGCTGTCAATCCCCTACTCCATAGACTAACCACCAATGAGAGCGTCTCTCGTATGAAAATTCCTGACACTTGACACCCACCTGAAGAATAGACCTCTCCAGAATAAGTCCCCCCTCCTAACTTCCGTATCCATCCAACCTTCGGTCGTCAAATGTCTATGGGAAATAACATGGCGTTTTGAAAGATCGTACCTGTCAAACTAGTACAGTACGCTGTGTTTGGAAAATAGGGTCCCGCTGGATTTTCATGTAAAAATTAATTTTTTTGCATATTTTGCTAATATAGAGTCTAAGGATCAAGATTTTTTTTGTCTTCAAATTTTCACGATCCATCTTTAGTGTTTTTTTCTGTATGTTTTAAAATAAGCGATTATATCTAGTCCGAAAAGTGATTTTCACATTTTCTTCTAATTTTTTGACAATTAATTCCACTTTTTGCACACAAAACCCCCAGATAATGTAGAAAGGTTGTTGGTTCTAAAACAATATCCATAGTTTTCAAACTTTGAGTGTCTGAAAAGTGTAAAAACACCTCCACCCTTGTTGCCTATGTCAAAAACGATTTCTTAATCTTTGCTTTTCTTGATGCTTTCCTTGACCTGCCATGTCATTCTATTGTCTACCTTAAGAGAAATTTGTCTTGGAAATAATCTATAATAATAATAATAGTACAGGCAACACAGGTGACATAGGCATGGGTAGTTAAGTAACAGTAGGCAAAATTAACAAACAAAAGAATATAAGGTACAAACAAACAGACAAA
This sequence comes from Alosa pseudoharengus, assembly GCF_046254945.1. NCBI lineage: Eukaryota > Metazoa > Chordata > Actinopteri > Clupeiformes > Clupeidae > Alosa > Alosa pseudoharengus. The sequence goes on along the minus strand of NW_027468870.1, from coordinate 1,411,642 downwards.
CCACGGATGGCCCTCTCACAGCCTGAACTAATACAAAAAACAAAAAACTCAAGGGAAAACATTGCTCAGACACTAAACCATGTGCATTTGCTCTCTTTAAAAGCTACGGGTTATCCACAGCCAACAGGCCGGGCGTGCGAGAGAAGCAATGAAGTCTTAGAATTAAGAATAAAGCCATGTTCTTCCAACAACAACAACCACAAACACCCATGCGGCAAAAATATCAAATGACCGGCTGTGTTCTCCCAGAGAGGAAGCTACGTATATGATCACCACCCACAGGTGGACGTGTGCGCCAGCGCTGCAGGTCAGCCTTTCTGCATACACACCTGTCTTTAAAGTTCACCATCCTGGTAGCATACCTATCTACTGCCAAGGCTTGAAGGGGACGGGGAGAATATTTACTTCTGCTACACTGGCAGAGAACTCATGTGAAACAGACTGTGGGAGGTGGAAGGGTTTTGAATGCTGTCCGGCAGTATTATGAGTGGAACGTCTTAAGGGGGCCCTTTTCCCCATACAGCCTGATCTTATAGTGTGTGCCAATTCCATCAAGACACTACACAATTTCATACTTGGTAGACACCCATGTATCCTGGATTTTGTGGCGACCATGAAAATGGTTCTTGCAAAAGAGTTTACATATATTTAGCAGACACCAAAGTCACTTACATACTGTATGTCAGCTATATTACAAGAGATCACATTGTCCCCGGAGCAACTTGGGGTTAAGTGCCTTGCTCAAGGGCATAACAGTGAAAGCCGGGAATTGAACCGACCGACAACTTTCAGGCTACTGCACGCTAGCCCAGCTCCTTAACCACTACACTACCACTGCCCACTAGAAAAAGACTAGAGTGCCAGGTGGTAATATGGGTACAGTGTCAGGACCGCACACTGCAATCTCCCAGAAGAACTAAATTTATTGAGTTAAAAACATAACGCAACGTTTCGACCCACCAGGGTCTTCATGATGACTCTGGTGGGTCGAAACGTTGCGTTATGTGTTATGATGGCAGTGTGCGGACAACTACTCTTCTTTCCTTGATAAGCTTTTTTGTCCTGCACCTGGCCTCAGTGAGGTGGGATGTGCATACAACCACTTTGAAGAGGACTACAGTGTTAGGACCACCATGCCTACGATATGCCGCAGCCTCTTCTAAGTGTCTCCTAGCACTAGCATAGACAGAAGTCAGGTACTCTTGATGTTGCACCACCCAATCAGTCGGTGGACTGACCCTGTGGTCACCTCCAGTATATCCAAGTAGGTGGTCGACTGGTAACTGTGGCTTCTGACCGAACATCAGCTCGTATGGGGAATGCTGTGTGGACTGGTACACGGTGGTATTATAGGCGAACAGGAGCTGAGGGAGCAACTGGGGCCATTTACGCTTCTTTTCAGGGGGTAAGGTCCTGAGCAAGTCATGAAGTGTCCTGTTGAAACGTTCACATTGACCATTCCCCTCTGGATGATAAGTGGTGGTTCTAGTCTTTGTTATAGGTGTCACACAGGTGTTTCAACAGCTCCTCCTCAAAGCTGCTCCCCTGATCAGAGTGGATTCTCCTTTGCACGCCATACACATAAAACCATCTCTCAGTTAGAATCTTAGCTACGGTGGAAGCTCTCTGATCAGGGGTGGGAAAGGCCTGGGTAAACTTTGAGAAAACATTTGTGACTACCAGAACATTCTCTTGTCCTGTGCTAGCCCAATCCAAGAGAGTAAAGTCAATGGAGATTATCTACAAAGGCTTAGGGGCTAGCATATTTCCCAAGAAGGTTCTGGCTTGGGTTGTCTTGCTTTAGCAAGCACAGTGCTCACACTCAGAACACCACTTTTGCACCTCATGCCACATCTGGGGCCAGTAGCACCTCTGTCATATCAGATCTGTGGTCCTGTCCACCCCCAGATGGCCGTGGTTGTTGTGTAGGCTAGTGAGCACTTTGACTCGCAACACCTTTGGCAGTAAAAGCTGCAGCACTGGATCCCTGGAAGGAGGAGCCTGGATCGCTCGGTACAAGGTCCCATCCACTTCCTGTATCTGGGACCACTGCTTTATCAATTGCGGACTTCCCTTGGTTCACTCCACTTGTCTTAACGGGTATGTGGTCGTCCCTGTCACCAAAACCACAGGTATCTGGAAATACGGGTATGTGGTCGTCCCTGTCACCAAAACCACAGGTATCTGGAAATACAGGGATCAGTCCCTTGCAGGACTTTCCGGTCTCTTTTGGTTCGACCAGGGATGGTGTCCACCATACAAGATTCTGTCATCCAAGAGTCTTGGATAGGTGCACTTGAGGCTTGCATGTTGGCTATGGCAAGCGGCAGGGGGACGTCCAGGCCGTGTGACACAAATCGCAAAGTGTTAGTGGGGCTTGTGGGAAGCCTAGAAAGGGTATCGGCATTGCAATTAGCTGGCCCAGGACAATATTTGATGTTGTAATAAAGAGGGCAAGCTGAGAAACCCAGCAATGTTCCAGAGCGCCCAGTTTCGCTGACTGCAAGTATTGGAGGGGATTGTTGTCAGTGTACACGGTGAACGTGTTGCCCAGGAGATACTTGACATTTTTTTCTGTGATTGCCCACTTGACTGCAAGGAGTTTGAGTTTCATGGCACTATAATTTGACATGTTCCTCTCACTTGGCCGCAAGTCCCGGCTAGCAAAGGCTATTGGTCGCTGTAACCCATCCTTCTCCTGTGACAAAACTGCCCCCAATCCTGCATGGCATGCATCCGTCTCTAAGATAAAGGGACGACTGAAATCGGCATAACCTAGGACTGGTGCTTGAACAAGCCATTCTTTTAAGGCTCTGAATCCAGAAAAAGTTCTGAAGGCAAACCTGAACGTATACATTCAATGTTAACTATCCAATATTCAGATGTCTGTAATTGAAATGTATGCAAATTAGTGCATAATTAATGAGATATTGTTAAATTACATGCTTAAACATATATTTTCAGAAAACTTGTAATGCAAAAAAATATTGTCTCTACATAACTAATCAACTAGTAAAGTTTCATAAGAATATCAAGGAGTTAAATTTTTTACCCTATTCACCCGTTCTATGTTGCCTATGGAGGCCAGTTTTAGGCCGCAAATGCTAATTAGCAGGTTTAAAACTAAAAAATCAGCTAAGTAAATATGATATTCAGAATCAGCACCCAAAAATTAGGCAGAATACCCTCTTTACCAGTGTTTTCTCACATTTGACCCCCAAGTGATAGTAGTCCCAGTCTTAATTATGCATTATATAAATGATGATGTCATCTAAGTGTGAAAATGGATCGTGAAAATTTGAAGACAAAAAAAATCTTGTTCCTTAGACTCTATACTAGCAAAATATGCAAAAAAAACCATTTTTACAAGAAAATCCAGCGGAATTACACAAGACACCGTACTAAACTCTGTAGGTGACAAAGTAGAAAAAGCTGCTGGGCAGATTGGCCTACACACTTCTGCCATCTAGTTTCCACTGGAGTTTTTGATTTTCGGTGCCGTTTAAGTAGTATAGTCTATAGTATACTACTTAAACGGCACCGACAATCAAAAAATCCAGTGGAAACTAGATGGCAGAAGTGTGTAGGCCAATCTGCCCACCAGATTTTTCTACTTCGCTACCTACAGATGTTTTACCGGTATGATATTTCGAAACGCCATGTTATTTCCCATAGACAATCCACACCCCGGAAGTTGGATGGATACGGAAGTTACGAAGGCGGGACTTATTCTGGAGAGGTCAATTAATGCAAGGCTTTGTCGGGTCTTCAGCCCCGAATGTTTAAAATGTATATAGCCCTGAATATCATTTTAAAAGTAGTCTGACAAAGCTTATTGTTTTGTGACACAGCTAAACACTGGTACCTCATAGAATGTCTATAACATAGCCTAGGTGGTCGCAACTCACAAAAGTAAAGCAGATAGAAAGAACTCACGCAAATCTAGCCTACAACACGCAGACAGCTTCATGCGCAGGGGAGAGAGAGCGCGCGCACAGGTGCTTTATGATTGTTGGCTTCTGATGGTATCTTGCTAATTCACTGAACTGCATTAGTTGACACAAATGGTATTGCCTTTATCTTATAACTCCTTGTCTGAGCGACTACCAGGCCTATGGTTTTGAAAAGTCAGATGTTCCCTGACAAAGACATTAGAAAATTAAGAATGTTTATTGACTTGAAAAATAGGCAAATTTTTGCAAACTCCCTTCATTCAACCCTTGAAGACATCGCGGTCTGGTGCGCTATGTAGATCGTTTATCGTACCATTTAATTTCTACAATAACGTCATCACCAAATACATCTTTTATTTTTAGTTGATCAACCACAAAAAGTAGCATAGGCCTACTGTGCACAGTGCACTGACGACTGTAGCAGCCCAAGGTAACCAGTTGTTGTAGATTACATTACATTACATTTGGCTGACGCATTTTTAGCCAAAGCGACTAACAACATGGTAAACAGTTTAAGTTTTAGAGCAATTCTCAACAATTTTAGGATAATTTAAAAAACATTAGAGTACAGTAAGAATAAGTGCATCAGTGAGTGCTGTTTTTAACAGTTACGTGTCAGTTTAAGACGGCTGGTGAGTGCTAGGATCAGCAAGACTTGTTGTGTGTTGCTATGAGAGATGTTCTCTAAAGAGCTGGGTCTTCAGGAGTTTTTTGAAAATGGAGAGGGATGTCCCTGCCCTTGTAGGAACTGGCAGTGTGTTCCACCAACGAGGAACAACAGATGAGAAAAGTTTGGATTGGCCTGAGCGTACCGGTGGTAGAGCTAGACGTCGTTCGTCTGAGAAGCGGTCTGGAGGTAGCGTATGTCTGTATGAGGGCATTCAAGTAGGTGGGAGCAGAACCGGAGACTACTTTGTAGGCAAGCGTTAGAGCCTTGAATTTGCGAATTTGCGAATTATGCGGGCCGCCATAGGTAGCCAGTGTAGCTGGATGAGCAGCGGGGTAACATGTGCCCTTTTGGGTTGGTTGTAGACCAGGCGCGCCGCCGCGTTCTGGATCATCTGAAGTGGTTTCACTGCGCAGGCTGGGAGACCTGTCAGGAGGGCGTTGCAGTAGTCGAGTCGTGAGATGACTATTGCCTGAACCAGAAGTTGGGTAGCATCTTGAGTCAAGTAAGTCCTGATTTTCCGTATGTTGTAGAGTGCGTAACGGCATGACCGGGCGACTGAGGCAACATGATCTGAGAAGTTTAGTTGGTTGTCGAGAACCACTCTCTTGCAGTGCTGGTAGGTGAAACAGACAGGGAGTCAAATTTGATGTTGATGTCGTGGTGTATGCTAGGTTTAGCTGGGAGGACCAGCAGTTTAGTCTTTGAGAGGTTCAGCTGGAGGTGGTGTGCCTTCATCCATGTAGCTATGTCTGAGAGGCAATCCGAGATCCGTGCTGAAACCAAGGGGTCATCAGGTGGAAAGGACAGATAGAGCTGTGTGTCGTCTGCATAGCAGTGGTATGAGAAGCCATGCGAACGGATAATCTGTCCCAAGGAGGTGGTGTAGATAGCAAAGAGAAGGGGGCCCAGCACTGAGCCCTGGGGGACCCCTGTGGTGAGATGGTGAGGTGCAGATAGCTGACCATACGTTAAACGAGCGTCCTGTGAGGTAGGATTCAAACCAGGAGAGAGCAGAACCGGAGATTCCCATGTTAGAGAGTATAGAGAGAAGGATGCGGTGATTAACCGTGTCAAAGGCAGCGGATAAGTCAAGCATAATGAGTACTGATGACCGAGCGGTCGCCCTGGCTTCTTTTAAGGCTTCTGTTACAGACAGCAGAGCCGTTTCGGTAGAGTGGTCGCTTTTGAACCCAGACTGATTTGGATCCAGAAGGTTGTTCTGTGAAAGGAAGTCAGAGACCTGTTTGGAGACTGCTCGTTCAATGCCTTGATGAAGATGAAGGGCAACCACTTGTTTCAGATAGCCTGGACAACATGTTACCTAGGGTGTTGCCTACGTTATTAATTGATGGTAGCCTACAATAGTTAATTGTATCGCGTAACATATTAGTTGGCTCAAAGAGTAGGGAATCAGGCTGGAGAGAGTCACGCGTGTGTTGCTTTTGCGGGATCGAATCCAGTTTAATGCTAGTTTTCAAAACATATATTTATATATGTCTTTTGTCAGAGTGGCTGTAATGTAGCCGAGCGCTCATGGCGTATGGAAAGCGACTTCAAACGGCCTAACACAACTTGTTTGTGAATGTCTGACATCTGCTGCAGCGCATGCACGCGCAAGGAAACCAGTAGGTGAAGAAACCAGAAGGCACACAACACTGGAACGATTTTAAAGCTATTTCGCATAGGCTACTCAATGGTGCTATTTCACACGCATTATAGCGACCCCCACTCACCGGGGTTAGGTGGAAGGTATTAATAGACGATTGGTGTAGCCTACAGTGGACTAGGGCTGTCAAAATTGCTCAAAAATGACGTTCAAATATCCCCTCTAAAATAAACACATGTATTCGAATATATTGGAATATCTAGGCTATATTATTTGCGCATTATGTCAGTGACGCGCATCATGTCATCTGTTTTTAACTTTTTGTATGGTTATTGCTTGACAGGGGGGATCCCAAGCAGCTTTCAGCCATAAGGCTACTTTGAGAACATTTCCTAATTCACCCGACACTGATACTCAAAATGTTGAAACTATTTTGGCATAGCCTATAAGCAGTTTAATTAAATGTAATGTTAGTTGTAAACAAACGGGCTACTTGGTGAGGCTTGACCTCACAGATGCGCTCGTGCCTTAAATGGCAAGAAAAATCTTGATATAGGCCTATTAACTGACCGCCCGATTCACGTTGGCTGGGGGGCAGGGGGGGCCATCAGACATTTGTTCCCAAGGGTCTATGAATTGTTAATCCGGCCCTGCCCCCAACGAACGCAACAACGCAACTTTCCACCTCTGAGACAGCTTAAAAAAAGTCGAGAGGACTCCTAACTCACTAAGACCTACTTACTGTAGGCTGCGCAAACCACAGGCCTTCAGTAATCCTCCTACCCCACGCTACCACAGCTGTGGATAGTGTGGCATGCTCACGCTTTATGTCTCCTTGCAAACAAGGCTACAGATTAATTCTGAACAGTTATTTCTCTACTGGCTCAATTATCACACCACTGTTTTGATTTGCGTAGTTGCGTTACCCCCAACACTGACAATAATGTAGACAGCAAATTTCGATTTCGTTACCACTGTGTAGTCAAGCCTTAAGCCATACCCAAGTAGCCTAAATCGAGGTAATGTTTAATTATGCATGATTTATTGGGGGCCAAGCAGCGAAGCTGCGAAGGCACCCATTGTGTTTCTACGTTTTCCTTTTATTATTATTATTCCGTCATGGAAGTCTATGGCAGCCCATAGAACCGTCTGGTAAAAAGTTGTAAAATTTGGCACATAAATTAGGCACAGTCCCCTGATTAATTTCACCAAGTTTCAAGTCGGCACCTCGAGCACTCTAGCGCCACCAACAGGCCAAATTTGGACGTGCGTTCATGCAAGTGATGAAGCCATGATGGATTTTCCGCCATATTGGATTTAATCAAAAACACCTAAAAGTTTTCACAGGTCACAAAGTCTGTCCGATTGACACCAAACTTGACACACATAATCTTCAGTCCAAGCCTCAAAAAAGTTATCCCTTTTTGTCTTCAAACCTAAAACCGTTCGCCCGTAATAGCCAATCAAATTTGACGGCGAAGCCACCAAACAGGAAGTGAAGGGATATCTCAGCAATGCTTTCACATATGGAAACCAAACTTGGTATATGGTCTTGGGACCCAATCCTGAGGACACACAATACATTTGGTGACCTTCGACCACTAGGGGGGCGCTAGAGATACAGGAAATTAGCTCGTATCTCAGTAACGCCTTTACGTATCAAAACCAAACTGGTTATATGGACTCGGGACCCCTTTCTGAGGACGCACAATACATTTGGTGTACTTTGACCACTAGGGGCGCTATAATTAGGAAGACTTTCTCGTATTGACACCAAACTTGGTACGTTGATTCGTGAACACATCCTAAGGACCCACAATACATTTGGTGATGTTTGACCACTAGGGGCGGTATGATTAGCACTTTCACCAATCGCAACCAAACTTGGTATGTGGACTTGGGACTACATACTGAGGATGCACAATTAATTTGGTGTGCTTTGACCACTAGGGGCGCTATATTTATTAACACTTTCACCGATTGAAACTAAACTTGGTATGTGGAGTCGTGACCCCATATTAAGACTGCACAATTATTTTGGTGACCTTTGTCCACTAGGGGTGCTATAATTATCAACACTTTCACCGATTTAAACCAAACTTGGTGTGGAGTCATGACCCCATATTAAGACTGCACAATTATTTTGGTGACCTTTCACCACTAGGGCTGCTATAATTATCAACACTTTCACTGATTTAAACCAAACTTGGTGTGGAGTCATGACCCCATATTAAGACTGCACAATTATTTTGGTGACCTTTCACCACTAGGGCTGCTATAATTATCAACACTTTCACTGATTTAAACCAAACTTGGTATGTGGTCTTAGGAGTACATCTTGAGGACACACAATACATTCGGTAAATTTTGAATCCAGTCCAGTCCAATCCAATCCAATCAAGTCCAATCCAATCCAATCTAAAACAACACAGTCAAGTCCAGTCCTGTCCAATCCAATCCAATCCCAACTCCTGCTCAACTGCTTGGCCCCCTCATTGCTGCTTGCAGCTATATTTTTGTTATTGAATTCGTAGGCTGGGATTCCTCTCGGCAACAATTATGTTTAATGGTAGCCTCCTGCTTTTTCAGAAGCGATGTACAGTGGCAGAGCGACGCACAGTGGCTGAAAGTGGTACTAAAGCTTCACGCAGCTTCACGCCTCGTAATGCGCGACTGAAGTGGCCATTTGAAAGCGATGCCCACTGTATGTGTTTGGATTGTAACTCTAAGTAACTGCTAGCATTTGAATCTTGAATTTCCCCTCAGGGATCAATAAAGTATCTATCTACAGTATCTATCTATCTGTCTATGTATTTAGGGTGGCCTCAATAAGGCTCTAAGTAACAGGTAGCGTTTAGGGTGGCCTCAATAAGGCTCTAAGTAACAGGTAGCGTTTAGGGTGGCCTCAGCTATAGCAAAGTGTGTGTTATAGTGCTGCGGGACATGAAGAAGGGGCTACAATACTTACTTGGCTGACGCTGTTATCCAAAACCCCGTACATTACAAAGCTTCTTATAATTATTACCAGGGCAGTCAGTCTTCCTACTCCCACTCTGGGGCTTTGCTAATAAGATAATGTATAGATAACAAATAACAATAGAATAGAATATATTATATTTAATTATTATTATTATTTATATTATAGATTATACATCAATTGGGTTCTATGGAACTATTTATTTGTTTCTTATTGGCCGAGACGTTCCATGAGTTGGAATATCCCTGGACATTTCAACTCAGACTTTGCACAGCTAATAATAAATCACTCCACGATACCATGCGAAGAAAAACTTGGATTAAAGCAAACAAAATAAGTTGTTACACTGTTATTTTATTCCTAATATGTACATTATCTGCACTGTTCTGTTTTTTTAAGGCCTACATGTTTGTTCTGTTCTGTAATGTGTTGTAATAGCTATTTGTCTTGTGTGTAATGTAGCCAGTTTTACCATACTGTCTTGTCTGATGGGTATCTTTGGTCTGGGTAGCCTACCAGCTTGCCTAGTCACTTATACTGTTTTTTTTTTTTCAAATGATTTTATTTTTCTGTTTGCTGTTTTATTCTAGGCTGTCTTTAGAACTGGCTAGGGACAACGGATGGAAATTAGCACTCACAAGCTAACCCCGGCTTATTTACAGCTTGTCTGTTAATTAATGAGCATTGTCCTAAAAATTAAACAAACAAATAAATAAATAATGATTATGGACGCTCCCATAAAGTACACTATTAGTAAGCTCTGTGTACAGTATGTTCTCTAGGTCCAGAACAGTGCAGCCCTGCAGCAATACAGTATCTCTGTCCTAACAAGGAAGACGAGACTTGTGGATGACAAACACAAACAACAGCGCAGTCAGTGAGCCTGAGGAGCCTAGGACCCAGATGGCACAAATGGAACACCTGGTTCGGCCGACCGTGCGCATCCGTGTGTGTCGGAGGACATAGGAGACAGGCCACATCAAGACGGGGTCAGAAGCAAAATAGCAGAAAGAATGTTCCAGCAACAACAAGAAAAAGACAAGTCAACTCAGTTAGGTAGAGTCTTGTTATAAGTAGGTACGAAATGGCACAAGATAATAGCTGAATACTGTTTATGTATAGTACATGACCATATGCTGAAATGTCTATCTATACAGCATATGGCCAGACTCAGTGAGATATCATCATACCATTGAACAGACAGCATGCGTCTCAGGGTTCCGGACCTTAATTTCATTGACCAGCAACAAGCAAAGTAACACGTTGGGCATTAAATTGACTTTGCTGATCTAGTTGGGGATGAGATATACTTTGTGTGGTGTGCTTTGTCAGTTGCCCATGTTTTAGCTGAGCAAAAAAACAACTCCAATATAAGGATATTGTGCCTATTTTACATTGTCTCAACATTAACTGAGATGTAGACCTATATGGCTTGTGGGGAGTAGAAAACCAGACCAGTGGGACTGTATCATGTTGGTGACGTACGGCCTTACCACATTGTGTTTAAAAACAGAGCGCATATCCTGCTGCAAGGACTCCAGATTACAGGCAGGAAGCTCGGCTGCACTGTGCAGATGTCTGTGTGCTATGCAGATTAGCTTGAATTGGGATTGCAGGCCAGTCACAACCAATTGCACAGACCAAAGGACAGAGGCTGCATGCCAGCATTGTGCTCTAAATAAATAAGGTAATTTCCACTAGCACTTGCATATACTGCCTTTGCTACCTCATTCCAGTCTGTCTTTGTTGTCTTTCTTACTTGCTCATTAAGAGAGAGTGTAGAAATTGCTTCAATCAGTAGTACTATCCATAGGGTACTATCACTACCACCATTAGTACTATCCATAGGGCAGCCTACTATGACTAAGGTACTATCTATAGGGTACTATCACTAGAGGAAAAGAATACCAGATGTTTGCTATGATGTGTGTGCACACAATTTCAGGCAAAACTGTTGATCAAATTTGGTTCAAAAGCGATTAAATTACAAGACAGTGCATGAATATTAAAGAGTAAGATGTCTCTCACTGAAAGACACTGGTACAGTAGACCAGCAGAATTGCGTAATACTGTAATACGTGTTGATCAGTCTTTGTGTGAAAACATTTGGGATTCAGCTGTGAATGGATCTGTGTTTAGCACCGTATCTAGGCAACTGCACCAAGCCTCTCTGATGTGAGCTGCTCTGTAAACACACTGATATTCCCCATCTGTACCGCCCAGGTTTCCGTCACATATGAATTATTCATAAAGGTATGATCTCCCTGCTGTACAATGCCACTCACTTCATGTTCTAGAAACATGTTTGTTTGTTAAAGACTAGAGGCAGTAAGAGACAGTTTACCAAACAATAAATACTTGAAACAACAATATTATGCAATATGCAACAGAATACCATGTCTATCTACAGTTAAAAAGCAAAAGCAACTGTACCCTTGGCCTGCTCAGGTAAGAGGGACAACCATCATCATCAGCCTGTGCTTTGGTGTATCAGCCAACATGGTGATGTAGTAGCTGACACAATTAAATGGAACAGCCAATGCCTGTGGAGACATAACACAGAATGAATGCTTGGGAAAGTGGTTGCCACTACACTTGATACTACACTTGAGATTGAATAGCCTTATAATAGCCTAATAATCTTAATGTGAGAAACGCTCATCTCAGCTGTGCCTTATACTTAGAGACAGCCAATAAATGTTATTGTTAGGCTTGTGCTAGAGAAGAATAACAAGCAGCCTACAGCAGCAGTAGCCCAACACAAAGCCACCCTTAAGAACAGACAGGGGGGGAATGAAATCAATAGAGAGGCTACGGCTATCATGACTAACTTACAGTTGTTTTTTTCCTTTCTAAAATGTTCCTTGCGCACACCAACATCCTTGCGTACTTTCATACTGATGTTTTTCTTGCAGCTCTTGAGGGGCATACAATCTTGTTAGGCCTATCACAGTTTTTTCTCAGTCGCTTTGGTGCTTTTCTCACATCACTATTAACATTTGCACAGCAGTGCATTTCTCAAAACAATTAGTGCAAAACCTAGTGGATAACCTGCAAAAGCAACGTCACTTGCTCAAAATGGATAGTACATTCCTCAAAAGCAAGTATTTATATCAATGAAACTGCCAGTGTCATCAAAATGAGAAGTCTTGATGCCATTGTTTATGAACAAGATAGTCAAATGGCTCTGTCATGTTTTCATTACGACAGTTTATGCTCTCAGTGTTTTCCCATGCAAAAAAAGGTCAGAACTCGGTGACACTACCTGAAAATGCTCAAGACAGCACTATACACTTGTACAGCCATTTGAAAACTACAAATGGCTGTAGTTAGGGGAGTAAGTGAGTACAAGACACTGAATATGTACGTTTCAGTTTTACTGCAATTCTACAGCATTGTGACAGAATTTGATAACTAGTTCATCAATTTGGTATGTAATGACTCAAGCAATGAAATGAAGACTATTAGTTTTATTGGGAACGACTATTCAGTATCCATAAGTATAGCCTAGTTCATTTTCATGACAAAGCAACTGATGTTCAAAAGCATTTGTTCAGAGAAAGGAGAAATTGCCACTATGATGTGCATGTTGAACTAATAGTTATGAGAATTTTGAGAACATTCTGATCTGAGAAAAGCACCAAAGCGACTGAGAAAAACTGTCATAATGTAATAGAGAGATCAGGATGTCTATACTTCACTCTGCCTCCGGTCCAGATGGTGGCGATAAAGCGCTATATTTTGTATAAGCAACTAGAAGAAGATTATCTGGTTGCTCGTGGCGACAACAGGGCGTCATTAAAAACCTTTCTATTTCGCCTTTAGTTAGCTTGCCATGTTTCTCTGATTTATTTACATCACTTCAGGACAGCTTTTTGAAAATTAGATCGTTTTCAGGGAAGAGCATTTTATGGAAATTCCGAGATTCCAGGTATGTCCCTCCAAGATTATCATCTCATCGTTGACTTTATCACAAAGTGTTAGGTGTTTAAGCTAATCTTAACGTTAACCTAGCTCATGTAAGGTTAAGCTTCCAGAGTTGCCTTCCCTTGTAGCTTCTATGAACCTGTTGAACTGACTGAATCGTTAACTAATAATGACAACGAGATGGTAACGTTTTTATATTTAATAAAGATTAATATAAGGTAATGGTTTGCCTTAACTTACTGCACCACATAGCCCAACAACAGTTATCAGTTAAGCTTAGATTCTAGCTGCTGTAACGTTAACGTGAACGTCATTGTGTTAAGCTGCTGCCAAAGCTATCGATAATGACCATTCTAAAGTGAAATGATATTATTACTGATTATTTCCGTATGTTGATATGAATTCAATAAATACATCATTAGCTAACATAACTGTCTTTAAACTTTAAATGACTCTTACCAGAAGTTAGCCTTTCTCTGTAAGTATTGTATTGTAATGTAACGTTAATACTATCGTCTCCTTGTATAGTGAAAGTCCAGGTTAGCTTATGGCAGAGCTGCATATAATTGGCCAGATCATTGGAGCGAGCGGATTTCCTCAAAGCAGTCTCTTTTGCAAGTGGGGAGTCCATACAGGTGAGTGAACCGGTGCCCTAACTTACAATGACACACTTGAAGGTAAAGTAGTAACTTACCAAATGTACCAATAATGTCTCTCTCTCTGCTCATGCAAGGCGGCGCATGGAGACTTCTGTCTGGCCTCAGGGAGGGTCAGACCCAAGTAGACTTCCCCCAGACTGGAGAAATGGCCTATTGGAGTCACCCAGTGGACCTCCACTATACCACCAAGGGTCTCCAGGGTAAGCAGAGATCCGCTTTATGTACCGGTACTGTAGGCCTAGCTTGTGTAGCAGAGAGATCCGCTTTATGTACCGGTACTGTAGGCCTAGCTTGAGTAGCAGAGAGATCCGCTTTATGTACCGGTACTGTAGGCCTAGCTTGAGTAGCAGAGAGATCCGCTTTATGTACTGTAGGCCTAGCTTGTGTAGCGTCTGTAACATTGGCGTACTGTTAATCTTGTCAAAGTAGTCTAAGAGCATTGAAGTGCACATCATGAGGTAATGACACTGTAACAAAGTTAATGTGTGTAACAGAATGTCAACATGTCTTGGTTCAACTAACCATTGCCCATATATATATTTATTACATTGCAATGTTGTGTTGTAGCAGATGTCAAACTGTAAAGGGCAAGTCCATGGAAAATTACGTGTTTTGTAACATCCATAACGCCAATGTGATGGTATGGTATGATGTGAATGATTACATGAAATTTGAGCATTTGCTATTTTTGGCTGAAGAATGTACATGAGAAAAAATGCACAAAAAAATGAATGTTATCATTCACATCATACAAATGCCAAGGCATTTCAATGGCGTTATGGATGTGACAAAAAGTCCATTTTCCGTGGAATTGCCCTAAACTTGTACCGTATCTCGGTTGGCCTAAGCCAGGGGTTGGCGACCTTTACTTTCAAAAGGGCCATTTTTTGACCAAAAACTTAAAAAATAACTTTCTGGGGGCCGCAACAATATTTAAGCCCTTTAAATATCAGTCTTCAGCCTATTGGTCTGAACTAGCTCATCAACATCACCTGAATCAAGGGTTAGCAAATACGTTTTATTTTTTTAATTGAATAACAAGCCATAACTTAGGCTAATGCAGCGTTTCTCAAACTGTGGGTCGCGACCCACTACTGGGTCGCGGAGACATGCCAGGTGGGGCGCGAACTGACATGAAAAACAGGAGTTTTTTAATTTATTTTTGGGCCCAGGTAGCACCCGATGCGCAATGGACGCACTTTGTTATTCACAGGGAAGCGCTCATGTCAAGGCAGCTTAGTTAGTCCCGACCAACATGAGATTTTGAACGTTGTTGTGAGAGTGGTGAATTTCATCAAAACCCGGCCCTTAAAAGCGCGTCTATTCTCCACACTTTGCGAAGAGATGGTAGCTGACCAAAAGGCTGTACTGTTTCACAGCGAGGCAAGGTGGCTTTCCCGAGGTGAGGTGCTGTCGCGCGTGTTTGAGCTCCGAGTCCGCATGTTTGAATCTGCAAGCACGTTCACTAATGAACATTTCTTGACGAAGCTGGCCTATCTTAGCGATATATTTGATATATCTTAGCGATACATTTGAGTTAAATGTCCAGTTACAAGGCAAAGACAAGCACCTACCTCACCTAGCAAATAAGATTAGCCTACTGCATTCACCAAAAAAACTTGAGTATGGGACAGGCGCCTCGATCGCGACGGTATTATGCCTTTGAGATTTCTGAGCAAAATCGCTGAAACGTCTGATTGGGAGGCACTCTTGTGATCCCATGTATTAAAGTAGGTCTACATCACATCCCTGCAAAGTTTATTTCAAAAATATTTCCCAACCAGCAGTGCTCAGTATGACTGGATTATGGATCCATTTAATGCAGCATGTTGGCATTTCATTGAATATATTGTACAATGCTGTAAAATGGCCTATGCTTCCTAATGTTGCTGGAAAACAGAAATATGTGTGTTATGTATTTATTTATTATTATATCTGCAGCACCAGCTGATTTTAACTCTGTTGAAGAGGATATATTTAGAACTTGTCATTATTTCAATAAATTGGACAATTTTAAGCTTGACCTACCACTTTCTTAGAGCGATGAGTAGGGTTGGGCACCGAAACACGGTTCTAATATGGCACCGGTGCCGACACAAACGGTAGTAACTGCATCGAATAACAAAGTGGATTTCGGTGCCTCATTTCGGTGCTTAAATAGCATTTTTTTTTTTTTTTTTTAATACAAGGCATCACTGCATGTCATGCGCCATCTCTAACGTCTTGCTCTGATAGCAACACATACAGTTAGCTAACATATGATAAACACTGGATGTATAAACCAGAGGGGTGCACCACATAGGCGACTGGACAGTGTTTGACAGCTTGCATGAGCCCAAGTAGCTTACTTTAAAGCGATATCGCGAGCTCCTGTCAAAATCTAGCAGTGGGCCTAACTAACTACACACAAGCAAAAGGCTATGAAACAACATCAACAGTAGGTTAGCCTATACATTACACAATATCCTTGCGAATGCGCTAACTGACATTTATTTGAAATGTTATCAGCAAAGTTGTAAGGTGAAACTTATTTCACGGTGTGTTAAACAACATAATGGCATGATATTAATCTTTCATGTGCATGAGGCCCATATAGCATCACAATGAATATGAAGATCATGTTAAAAGTTAGCTGGCAAAAACATAAATATGTAGGTTACATACCTGATGTCACTGAGCTGTCAAAGAGGCTACGAAACCACCTCCGTAGGCTACGTTATCGCTAATTAAACTCAGCTGACTGGTGTTAGCGCATAGCCATAGTTGCTGTTAAAATGCCTACTAGGCTAGCGCTGGGAATCTAAACACTTCAACAACGACATATGTAGCCTAACATGTTCAAAACTACTGCGTGTTATGGGTTAAGACATGAAATTTCTTGAAGCATTTGGGAACACACTGAATTAACTGGAAAATAGAGTCCCTGTTAGATTAGCTTAATGCCGTTGTCCATGACGTGGCAGTTTTATGGCAAGCGGTTTTAACATACATTATGGCAAACCGCCTACACTGGGTAAACTTGAAAGCAGAGAGCTCACCATTGTGTGTGCATGCATGGCAAGCTGTTTTAACGTTTAAATGTTTTAGGCTACATTTATACATGGCCGGCTATTTTCATAAACGAACATTTCACCCTCTCCGTTTTCAAAAATAACATCATGCACACCTGTCAGTTTTCAGAGAAGTTTCCCCGTGTATATATGCCGTCAAGAGCATGCCAAACCTGTCGGTGGCAGTGTAAGGAGAAGCTCGATCCCACGTTAGCCAATCAGAATCCCGAAACAGAAACAAATCACTTCCTATTTCTCTTTTGAATGATATTTGCCAATGCAAACAGGCCTAAAGCGTTTGCACAAACGTAAAAATGTGTACCACCTTAATAGCATCCATAATCAGTAGCCAAACAAACTGTAAACATAGGGCACTCACATGACGTTAAGCATTTTCTGGCGCGTAATGTGACGTTTGAGAACCTAAAACCCCGTTTCTCCCAGCTGACACGACAACACATAACCGGCGTTATCATAAATCTCCACTTTGGCCGGAGTTTTTAGAAATAATCGTTTTCTGTGATAAAAACGGGGTTTTCGTGTAAATGACAGGCCAAACCGCAGGGAAATATCTGCGTCTTCCCTTCGTGTAAACGGGGCCTTATTCGTAGGAGCAATGAGATATTGATAGTAAATTGAATATAACAGTTAAATTTCATGTTCAAATTTGTCTTATCAATAAAAGAAAAGCAATTCATGCTTTAGACCATTTTAATTTAAAACATTTTAAAAACAAAGTACCGGTTCAGGCACCGTTTCGGCACCGGCACCGTTTTAAAAGTATCGATTTAGCACCGGTATCGGATAAAACCCAAACGATACCCAACCCTAGCGATGAGGGACAGGTGGGGTTCGAGAATGCCCCCTTGATCAAAGTGGGGAATGAAAGAAAAAGTTTGAGAACCACTGATCTAGTTTGTTAACTACCACAGTCACGAGTTGGGTCGCGATAGTCTGTCATTTTTAAAAAGTGGGTCCCCAGAAAAAAAGTTTGAGAAACACTGGGCTAATGAAACAGTTGAATGGTCCAAAATAGACTGCTGTGTCTTTATGTTGATTCCAAACGGTTCTCATTCCCATTTCCCCTTTACATGGTCAAAGTGTTGCTCCACTTTATAATAGTAGCAATCGTAATAATGATCACAACATTACAATTATTATATGGATATTGCTGCTGGCTATGTAGGCTAAGCATGCCTTGACATTTTTTAGCTCAGTGTCCTGTTCCATAGCAAATTCGTTGTTTCCCTGAGGATCACACAAAACTACAAGCACGATTTTTATGAAAGCTGGCAGAATGTAGAGAGGGAACATTTCTGAATCGCCGGGCTGCCTGGCCCGGGTAACTTAAACTACTACAATGTTGCATGGCATGGTAGGCTATTTGGTCTGTATGGATATCTGCGCTCTCAGAATGATCTACTTTCGAGATTTCTTCAACATTACATGCTACATATCAGACACCCCGCCGATGATTCAGTCGCAGTGGTGAAGGCAAACATTCGTTCATTGATTAGGCCATTAAATTGATCTGTTTTAGCCTTCTCCACGACTTTTAGGGAGTTTGAGACCATCACTTGTTTGTCCACTCCAGTCACGGCAGAGTTAAAGGGACGTGAGGATGTGACATAGCCTATGACGCGTTAAAATAAACATGTGTTTTTTACACATTTTACATGCGTAGGCTACAGCTACATATTTTCACAAGTTTATAACGTAAGGATGTATTAAAGCTTAACACTGGTGTACAAATATTTTAATTTTATAATATATATTTTTTTAAATTGTAAAAAAATATTGAATTCATTTATATTTTTAAACAAAGTCAGGGAGCCAACAGAGAGTTGCTAAAGGCCGTGGGTTGCCGACCCCTGGCCTAAGCTAACTGTAAACTTGTACCGTATCTAGGTTGGCCTAAGCTAACTGTAAACTTGTACAGTCGCTAGGTTGGCCTAAGCTAACTGTAAGATAACTGTAAACTTGTGCTGTATCTAGGTTGGCCTAAGCTACTAAGATAACTGTACACTTGTGCTGTATCTAGGTTGGCCTAAGCTACTAAGATAACTGTACACTTGTGCCCTCTCTAGGTTGGCCTAAGCTACACGTGCAGGTGTGGCACCAGGACTCCTTTGGCCGTTGTGAACTTTACGGTTACGGCTACTGCCACATACCGTCCAGCCCGGGTCACCATCGCCTGCAGTGTGTGACGTGGCGGCCCCTGGGGTCCTGGCAGGAACAGCTGGCCCAGATGTTTGTTGGTGGCGGACCACAACTGCGATCGCCAGACCTCATCTACAGTGGAGCTGACCGATATCGCCTGCACACAGTCGCCATGGGCGTCGTAGAGGTGGAACTGGGCATCATTCTGCGTCATTTCGACAGATATGGCATTGAGAGCTGAAGACGTGGACTATGAGAATGCCATGCTGAGAAGACATTCCAACATACGGAGAGAGATGTTGGCTGAAGAATACTTGTTATATATGAATGGCATTTGGTGTTGAGTATCATATGAATGGCATTTGGTATTGAGTATCATATGAATGGCATTTGGTATTGTGTATCATCAGTAACCCAAGAGGGTTATATATAAACACCAAATGTTCAGTTGGAGGAGTCGTGGTACTTGGTACGTCAAAGGTGCTCGGCTAGTCAGATCCAGGGGCCCTACAGAAATATTTTGCAAGCCATTTATGCCTTCTCGTCACGACTGATCATGTTTTTATGTTTATATAACCCAGAGCTTTTAAATTGTATAGCTTTTAAAACACATTTCTACTGCATTTTAACAACACATTTCTACGGCATTGTTTTATTGTGTTGAGTTTTTTTTAAAATGACCATTGTTTATGTAATAAAAATGTTTCAGCCTGAACCAGAGTTTTTGTCCGTTTGAAGTTTCAAGAAAAAGACTATTGGATCCTTAAAATTCAATTCTTCAGTGGCCTAGCCTGGTTACCTCAGGTGTTTTGTTGTTAAGTTGATGTGAATTAATCCATCCCTGCATGCATGTATTTAATCCATATGTCTATCCATTCTTCAATACTGAATGGAAGATTTGACAACTTGTAGTAATTGTAAGTAAGTAATTGTAATCAATGACTACAGTCATGTAGTATGTTACCTCTCTGGGAAATCCTTGAGAGCCCTGTATGCTGACATCATAAATAAGCTATAAATTGTTTAAGCAGTTTTACAGCATATAGCATCCTCAGACATACGGTTTTATTGCATATAGCCGTTCTCAGACGCATGGCTTTAGAATGTTTTCTTCCTTGTTTGTCTGTTAGTTCCGGTCAGATTCCCAGCCAATAGTTGAGGCCCCCAAAGAAAAAGGGTGGGAATAGATGCTGACTTTGTGCCTGGGAGGAGTGGGTCTCGTCAGCTGCAGTGTAGAGTGGCTTTGGCTGCAGGACCGCTGTATTCTGGGGAGAACGCACAGGCAAGTGTGCAATCAGGAGACTGACTGCAGGACCGCTGTATTCTGGGGAGAACACACAGGTAAGTGTGCAATCAGCTGCAGTGTAGAGTGGCTTTGGCTGCAGGACCGCTGTATTCTGGGGAGAACACACAGGCAAGTGTGCAATCAGGAGACTGACTGCTGGATACACATGTGGCCAAGTAACCCCTGGGGATTATTCTCCACAGATAAATTTAGACTTTCAAAGTTCATACAGTGAATTTAAATGAATGAGAATATATATATATATATATATATAATGTGTATATATTGTGTATTTATTTGTTTTTAGTTTACTATTTGTTTACTCTGTACATATTGAGCATATTCTGTTTTTGTACAGTTAAAGGAATTCAAACAGAAGATAGAAGTTTGTCTAAAATCATCCGTAATTTCCCTCAGTGTGAGTACATCCCACCAGGGAAGTGTCCCCAACGGGAAGCACAGGAAGTTTTGGCTGCTTCTTTTCCTCTGTTTCAAGTCTAAATCATTAGCCCCAAAATAGCTTACGAGATAGTGAGCTGGTTTTGCCAGCTGAAAGATAAGAGCTACCAAACTTTTACAGTATTTTATCTTACTCAATCTTGCCTCACTGAATTTATTTACTGGTGGCATGTTTAATGCATACATTGGAGCCTATTTTGCATGCATTTGTTGAATTTGTTGCATTTTGTTTTTATAAAGGAGAAAAGCCATTGAATTGCAATTTGTTGGTATCAATTGGTGGGATTTCCACCCTTGAAGTCCAAATATGGAATATCAAATGAGCGCTTCTGAGGAATGGCAAGGGGATCTTTACTTCAAGATGTCGGAGCAGCAAGCCAAGCGGCTGATTTGACCCAGGACTCTGGATCGTCTTGGTCTGATTTCCCTCAACACCAAAGAGCCGCGTGGTCGTGGTCATCGAGCGTGGAGAATGAGAGCGGCGACTGCGCTCCTCGCCGGGCTCTGTGTGCTAACCTGCGTCCTCCACAGCGCCGCCCTGTCCACCTGCAGACCCCTGGACGTGGACCTGATGCGGAGGAAAAGGATCGAAGCCGTCCGCGGGCAGATCCTCAGCAAGCTGCGCCTGCCCAGAGAGCCAGAGCTGGAGGAGGAGCAGGAGGAGCGGGGGGGCGAGCAGGTGCCGGTCACTCTCCTGTCTGTCTACAACAGCACCGTCCAGCTGGGTGCCGAGCACGCGCAGCACATGGGGGCAGCCTGGGCTTTGGACGAGGACGAGAGCACCTACTATGCCAAAGAGGTGCACAAATTCAGCATGAAACAGCGTGAGTACAGGCGCCTGTGGGGTCACGTCCACATGTGCAGATACAATAAGAAACATTTACACAGAAAAACAT